>NC_133429.1:2871019-3186644 GCF_011762505.2 Arvicanthis niloticus | reverse complement strand
ATAGGTTATGGCTATGCAATAAATCCTAGCTAATCCTCCATATTCCCACAAAACCACTACTTTTCCCTAGAAAGACAGCCCAATATTTACCACCTTAGTCCCCAAGCCCAGGGAATAGGGGCGCTGACTCTTCTTTAACTTCTTCAAGCTGATTACGGCTGTTGAGATATTAGAAGAGGGGTTGGGGAAGAGTGAATTGATAAGCCTCTGATGCTGTGTCTTTACTGCATCCAGATGGAATTCCAAGACATCAGAGGTTTGATCAGGTCTTCTCAGCTTGCTTGATGAGTAGATACACCAAGGCTGTGTATTCTGAAATATACAATTCTCAAAACAAATTTTAGTATCAAGATAATTTTTAGAGGGCTGACATTTTATTAAAGATGTTGTTTCTAACAGCTTTTCTTTTTTTCCCCACTTTTATTGGATATAACATTTACATTTCAAATTTTATCCCATTACCCCTACCACCCAGGAACCCCTTAACCCATTCCCCTCCTCCTGCTTCTATGAGGGTGTGCACCCACCACCCCCCACTCCCACCTCCCCACCCTCAGATTCCCCCAACTCAGTGTTCAGCCTTCATGGAACCAAAGATCTCCTCTCCCACCTATGCCCAACAAAAACATCTTCCCCTACATATACAGCTGGAGTCATGTGTCCCTCCCTATGTGCTCCTAGACTGGTGGTTTAGACCCTGGGGAGCTCTGGTTGGCTGGAATTGTGGCTCTCCTCATGGGGCCACCAACCCTTTTGGCTTCTTCAGTCTTCTCTGTAACTTCTCCATTGGGAACCCTTGATCAGATTAATGGTTACCTGTGAGTATCTGCCTCTGGGTATGTCAGACTCTGGGGGACCTCTAAGGAGACAGCCTTATCAGGCTGCTGTCAGCATGCACTTCCTGTCGCCCATATCAGTGTCTATTTTTGGTGACTGCACATGGGATGAGTACCCCTGTGGAATGGTCTCCATACAACCTCTCCTTCAGTTTCTGTCCCACACATTGTCTCCACATTTGCTCCCTTGGGTATTTTGTTACTCCTTCTAAGTAAGACCTAGGCATCCACACTTGTTCTTCCTTCTTCATGAGCTTCATGTGGTCTGTTAGTTGAATCTTTGTTGTTTCAAACTTTTGGGCTAATCTCCGCTTATCAGTGAGTAAATACCATATGTGTTCTTTTGTGATTGGGTTACCTCACTCAGGATGATGTTTTCTACTTCCATCTATTTACCTAAGAATTTCTCAAATTGGCTGGGCAGTGGTGGCACAGGCCATTAATCCAAGCACTTGGGAGGCAGAGGCAGGCAGATTTCTGAGTTTGAGGCCAGTCTGGTCTACAGAGTGAGTTCGAGGACAACCAGGGCTACACAGAGAAACCCTGTCTTGAAAAACAAAAAAAAAGTATTTCTCAAATTAATTATTTTTAATAACTGAGTAATATTCCATTGTGTAAATGTACCATATTTTTTGTATCCATTCCTCTGTTGAAGGGCATCTGGATTCTTTCCAGCTTTTGGCTATTATAAATAAGGCTGCTATGAACATAGTGGAGCATATGTCCTTGTTATATGTTGTATATGTTGGAGCATCTTCTGGGTATATGCCCAGGAGTGATGTTGCTGGATCCTCAGGTAATGCTATGTCCAATTTTCTGAGAAACAGCCAGACTGATTTCAAGAGTGGTTGTACCAGCTTGCAACCCCACCAACAATGGAGGAGTGTTCCTCTTTCTCCACAACCTCGCCAGCATCTACTATTACCTGAATTTTTGATCTTAGCCATTCTGACTGGTGTCAGGTGGTATTTAAGGGTTGTTTTGATTTGCATTTCCCTGATGACTAAGGATGTTGAGCATTTCTTAAGGTGCTTCGCAACCATTCAAATTTTCTCAGTTGAGAATTCTTTGTTTAGCTCTGTACCCCATTTTTAATAGGGTTATTTTGTTGTCTGGTGTCTAATTTCTTGAGTTCTTTTATATATTCAATATTAGCCCTCTATCAGATCTAGGATTGTTAATGATCTTTTCCCAATCTGTTGGTTGCCGTTTTGTCTTATTGACAGTATCCTTTGCCTTACAGAACCTTTGCAATATGATGAGGTCCCATTTTTCGATTCTTGATCTTAGAGCATAAGCCATTGGTGTTCTGTTCAGGAACTTTTCCCCTGTGCCTAGATATCCGAGGGTCTTCCCCTCCTTCTCTTCTATTAGTTTCAGTGTATCTGGCTTTCTGTGAAGGTCCTTTATCCACTTGAATTTGAGCTTTGTACAAGGGGATAAGAGTGAATTGATTTGCATTCTTCTACATGCTATCCTCTATTTGAGCCAGCACCATTCATTGAAAATGCTGTCTTTTCTCCACTGGATGGTTTTAGCTCCTTTGTCAAAGATCAAATGACCATAGGTATGTGGGCTCATTTCTGGTTCTTCAATTCTATTCCATTGATCTTCATGCCTGTCTCTGTACCAATACCATGCAGTTTTTATGATTACTGCTCTGTAGTACATTTGAGGTCAGGGATGGTGATTCCCCCAGAAATTCTTTTTTTTTTTTTTCTGTTGAGAACAGTTCTCCCTATCCTGAGGTTTTTGTTATTCCAAATGAATTTGCAAATTGATCTTTCTATCTCTATGAAGAATTGATTTGGAATTTTGATAGGGATTGCATTGAATCTATAGATTGCTTTCGGCAAGATGGCCATTTTTACTAAGTTAATCCTGCCAATCCAGGAGCATGGGAGATCTTTCCATCTTCTGAGATCTTTGATTTCTTTCTTCAGAGACTTGACATTCTGGTCATACTGATCTTTCACTTGCTTGGTTAGATTCACTCCAAGATGTTTTATTTTATTTGTGGCTATTGTGAAGGGTGTCATTTCCCTAATTTCTTTCTCAGCCTGTTTATCCTTTGAGTATAGGAAGGCTACTGATTTGTTTGAGTTGATTTTATATCCAGCAACTTTACTGAAGTTGTTGATCAGGTTTAGGAGTTGAACCTAGAGGGTGGAAGTTTTAGGGTCACTTAAGTATACTATCATATCATCTGCAAATAGTGAAATTTTGACTTCTTCCTTTCCTATCTGTATCCCTTTGACTTTCTTTTGTTGTCTAACTGCTCTAGCTAGGACTTCCAGTACTATATTTAATAGGTAGAGTGAGAGTGGGCAGCCTTGTGTAGTCCCTGATCTTAATGGGATTGCTACATGTTTCTCTTTATTTAGTTTGATGTTGGCTACTGGCTTGCTGTATATTGCTTTTACTATGTTTAGGTATGGGCCTTGAATTCCTGATCTTTCCAAGACTGTTAACATGAAGAGATGTTGAATTTTGTCAAATGCTTTCTCAGCATCTAGTGAGATGATCATGTGGGTTTTTTTTTTGTTTGAGTTTATTTATGTAGTGGATTACATTGATGGATTTCTGAATATTGAACCATCCCTGCATTCCTGGGACAATGCCTACTTGATCATGATGGATAATTGTTTTAATGTGTTGTTGGATTCAGTTTAAGAGAATTTTATTGAGTATTTTTGCATCAATATTCATAAGAGAGTTTGGTCTGTAGTTCTCTTTCTTTGTTGTGTCTTTCTGTGATTTAGGTATGAGTGTAATGGTAGCTTCATAGAACAAACTGGATAGTGTTCCTTGTGTTTCTATTCAGTGGAATAGCTTGAAGATAATTGGTATTAGGTCTTCCTTGAAGGTCTGATAGAATTCTGCACTAAACCCATCTGGCTCTGGACTTTTTTGGTGGGGAGACTTTTAATGACTTCTTCTATTTCTTTAGGGTTTATAGGACTGTTTGGATGGTTTATCTGCTCCTGATTTAATTTTTGTATCTGGTACCTGTCTAGAAAATTGTCCGTTTCATCCAGATTTTTCAATTTTGTTGAATATAAGCCTTTGTATTAGTATCTGATGAGTTTTTAAATTTCCTCAATTTCTGTTGTTATATCTCCCCTTTCAGTTCTGATTTTATTAATTTGGATACTGTCTCTGTGCCCTTTGATTGGTCTGGCCAAGGGTTTATCTATTTTGTTGATTTTCTCAAAGAACCAGCTCCTGGTTTTGTTGATATTTTGTATAGTTCTTTCTGTTTCTACTTGGTTGATTTCTGCCCTGAGTTTATTTCCTGCCTTCTACTTCTCTTGGGTATAATAGCTTCTTTTTGTTCTATATCTTTCAGGTGTTCTGTCAAGTTGTTAGTGTATGCTCTTTCCAGTTTCTTTTTTGGGCACTAAGAGCTATGAGTTTTCCTCTTAGTACTGCTTTAATGGAGGCCCATAAGTTTTGGTATGATGTATCCTCATTTTCATTCAATTCTAAAATGTCTTTCTTTCTTTATTTCTTCCTTGACCAAGTCATCACTGAGTAGAACATAGTTCAGTTTCCACGTGTATGTGGGCTTTCTATTGTTTTTTTCCACATTAAAGATGAGTCTTAGTCCATGATGATCTGATAGGGTCCTTTTTAAAGTTCTCTATCATCATCATGAGAAGTGATTTTAATTCTCAATCCTGCCTTTCTGGGGTGATGTAGTGTTCAGGACTTGCTATGGTGGGAGAACTGGGTTCTGGTGATGCCAAGTAACTTTGAGTTTTGTTGTTTACATTCTTGTGCTTGCCTTTCACCATTTGGTTAGCTCTAGTTCTACCTGCACTCACTGGTTCTGACTGGAGCCTGCCTTTCCAGTTATCTTGGTTGTGTCAGAACTCCTTGGGGTCTGGATATCTTTGTGATCCTAAACTCCAGCTGTTCTGGGTACAGTGGTTCCTCTAGGATATCTCAGGATATGGTGTATCCATGGTAGTAGACCAGCTAGGTGTTTGCTGCTCTGAGTGTAGTCACTCCTCTAGGATGTCTCAGGATATGATGTATCCTGCTCTGAGGACAGTGGCCTCTCTAGGGTGTCTGCTGATGCGGTTTCCATATGGGAGCAGACCAGCTGGGTGTCTGCTCCAGCCACCAGGATCCAGGTGAGGGGCGGAAGGGGCCATATAACCCTTATACCCTAACATTGTTTGTCATCCTTTAATGTCCCCATTAGCCATTCTTCTAAACAATTTTGCTTCTACTTTAATGTTACAGTGTATGTGTGAGTGTGTGTGTGTGTGTGTGTGTGTGTGTGTGTGTGCGTGTGGAAGTCAGAGAATAACTGGTGAGATCAGAACATCTACTATGTGGGTAGTTTCTAAGGATTGACAGTGGATATTTCTCCAGCTATACCATCTATCTGAAATTCTGTTAGATGATCTAAATACCTCCTCTGCCTCAGTGAGCACTACTTTTCTTATGTATGGAGAGTTTTCTAAATGTGATTTTTATTCATTTTTTTAAATTGGATATTTTATTTATTTACATTTCAAATGTTATCCCCTTTCCAAGTTTCCTCCCGAAATCCACCTATTCTATCCCCTGTCACCCTGCTTCTGTGAGGGTGTTCCCCTACCCACTCCTGCCTCCCCATCCTTGCATTCCCCTACAATGGAACATTGAGCCTTCACAGGACCAACAGCTTCTCCTCCCATTGATGCCATGGGTTTCCCCATGTGTACTCTTTGGTTGGTGGTTTAGTCCCTGGGAGCTCTGGGGGTCTTGTTGGTTGATATTGTTGTTCTTCCTATGAGGTTGCATTAGGTCCTTCAGTCATTTCTATAACTCCTCCATTGGGGACCCCATGCTTGTGGGGAAGAAATCTCCCGGGCAGGGGGAGGGAGTCCAGGGACAGAGTCTCAGGGTGGTCCGGCATCAGGGCTTCCCACGCCGACAGCGGAGGATCCCACATTCACGCAGCTGTCGGTGGGCGGGACGGCGGCTGCATCGGCAAGGTTCCAGGGTTCCAAAAGCTGGGAATCAGGCAGAGAGACCATGGACACGTGGAGTCCGGTTTTCTAAAGCTTTTATTGTTCATGGCATGGTGAATGGACGCAACTGGTATGCGCTTCCCCTGCCAAAAGCCAGGGGAGACCAGTCTTATAGGGAAGGGAGAAAGGGGAGGGAATAACTTAATTAGCTACGCCCCTGGCCTTTTGATAATTCATTAATATTTAAATCTCTGGAGATAGAGACTTGTTAGTCACACCCTCTACCTGTCCTACGTGACTGAAGGTAACAGGTTAAATGGAGTTACCTCGTCCAAGGCCCAACACATGCTCATTCCAGTGGTTGGCTACAAGTATCTGCTTCTGTATTTGTCAGGTTCTGGCAAAGCCTCTTAGAAGACAACTATATCAGAATCCTTTCAGCTAGCACTTCTTGACATCCACAATAGTGTCTGGGTTTGGTGACTGTATGTGGGATGGATTCCCAGGTGGGGCAGTCTCTGAATGGCTTTTCCTTCAGTCTCTGCTCCACACTTCATCTCCATATTTTCCTCCATGAGTATTTTGTTCCCTCTTCTGAGAAAGACCGAAGCATCCACAATTTGGACTTCCTTCTTCTTGAGCTTCATGTGGTTTTTGAATTGTAGTCCGATTTGAATTGAATTGTTTTTGAATTGGTAGTCCAATCTTTTGGGCTAATATCCAATTATCAGTGAGTGCATACCATGTGTATTCTTTTGTAATTGAGTTACCTCACTCAGGATGGTGTTTTATAGTTCCATCCATTTCCCTAAGAATTTCATGGTCATTGTTTTTACTAGTTGAGTAGTATTCCATTCTGTAAATATACTACATTTTCTGTATCCATTCTTCTGTTGAAGGACACCTGGGTTCTTTCCAGCTTCTGGCTATTATAAATATTTAATATCTTAAAAATAAAAGTAAAAAGACAGGTACAGATATATTGAACATTCAAAACTTAAAGAAATTACCGATCAAACATAGTAGAAATAGTAAACCTTTATTTCAAGACAAACCTTACATCCTATACAAAGTAATTTTTGTGTCATGCAGGTCCATAGCTGCTAATGAATGGATAAACAATCTCTATATAGTATACACATTAGAAGCAAAATACAACAGCAAAAAATACTACGATGAGCCAGGCAGTGGTGTTGCACACCTTTAATCCCAGCACTTGGGAAACATAGGCACGTGGATTTCTGAGTTCTAGGCCACCCTGGTCTACAGAGTGAGTTCCAGGACAGCCTGGGCTACACAGCAAAACACTGTCTTGAAAAAAAAAGAAAGAAAAAAGGAAAGAAAAAAATACTAAGATCAAACAGAATTGGGCAACATGAACATATGACATTAACATAAAAAGACATATTGAGAAAACATAATCTATTTTGACAGGAGAGTGTAATAGCAAGATACACACAAATAAAGTTGATTTTAAAGAGTTAATGTATAGTCTTTCTATATGTTTTATTTAAAAAATATAAAATTTAACTAGGTTTTTAAAAAAATATAACATTTAAAAAACTATTGAAAATTACATCCTGAATGTAATGTGATGTTAAATTACATTAGGAGCATATTTTTTCTTACCTCAGAGTCTAATCCATAAGGATTAGTCATTAAATTTGTTCTCAAAAGAACAAAGAAAATATAATCTGAACTACTAAGTGGATATTTTCTTGAAAAATATTTCTCTATTGAGATTTTCCAAAATTTAGTAATTTAATAGCTATGGAATTGTCTCAATATGTACAGGAACTTAATTCCCAGTACTGTGACCTGAATTTGATCCTAGAACTAAGAAGTAGACAAAGGCATTATAGACTGTTGGATTTCTCTAGTATCAACACATGGACACTAGCATATTTAAAATACCTTTGTCATAAAATATGAATAAAGGTGGGTAAAAGAAAAAAGAAGCTTTAAACAAGAATTAGTTATAGCCAAGAAAATTCCACATGAGAATGTTCAAATGGGAATTGATGAATAAAACATTCATGTGTTTCATACATTTGAGACAATAATCACTATGTAGAAAATTTAAAAGGCAACATTTTCTTAAGATTGAATTCAAATGATTGATTGGAAGTTAAAAATTGAGAATTTTACAATGTAATTTTGTATTCTCAGGATTAAAATGTATATTTCAACAATATTATAAAATATAAATAAAACATTTTGGTAAAAACAGAGGAATAATTAAAATACTTCAACATACAACTAAATCAAATGTGTTAAAGAATGGTATCTTGGGTGTTTTCCTTACCTATTTGACACTAGGTAGATTTATGTGAAAAGATAAAGTCACAATTAAAATAACCCTTCAATGGCAGGCCTGCTGGAATTCCACATGGTCATATTTTTGACTAGTGATTGTTGTGGGATGGCCCTTCATACTGTTGTGGATCCAACTCTAAGAAGGTGATCCTGAGCTATATAACAAAGGATACTGAAAAAGACAGTATAGACAAGCTAGGAAACCATACCACCATGGACTCAGCCTTGGTTCTTACCTCCATATCATACCTTGAGATACTGTCTGTTTTTCCTTAGTAATATATTTATAAACTGTAATGTGAAAAAAAACCTTTCCTACATAATTTGCTTTTGCTTGTGTGATGTTATGAAAGAAATAAGAAATTTAAGTTGGGTGATTATTAACCTTAGAATTCTCATCTATTTATGCCTATGTGACAAGGTAACATGGTTTTAATAATAATCTAATGAGTAATTAATGCAAAATGTACTAGGATAAAGGCAAAACTAGATATAAAATTATGACCAACTGCATTTCTACCAGGTATGGATCAATGTGAAAAATGTCCAGAAACTCATTATGCAAATGCAGAGAAGAGACACTGCCTCCAGAAAACTGTGATCTTTCTGGCCTATGCGGACCCCTTGGGTAAGGGACTCACACTTGTATCCCTGGGATTCTCTGTACTCACAGTTCTTATTATTGGTATCTTTGTAAAGCACAGAGACACTCCAATAGTCAAGGCCAATAACAGGTCACTCAGTTACACCCTGCTCATCACTCTAACCTTCTGCTTCCTCTGTCCCTTGCTCTACATTGGCCTTCCAAACACTGCTACATGTATTCTGCAGAACAACTTATTTGGACTTCTGTTTACTGTGGCTCTATCCACTGTGCTGGCCAAAACCATCACTGTAGTTTTAGCCTTCAAGATTACTGCTCCAGGGAGAAAGACAAGATGGTTGCTGATATCAAAAGCCCCTAATTTCATCATTCCAGTTTGCACCCTGATACAAGTACTTCTCTCTGGTATATGGCTGGTAACAACACCTCCATTTATTGACATGGATGCTCATTCTGAACATGGACACATAATTGTTCGATGTAACAAGGGCTCAGCTGTTGCCTTCTACTGCACCTTGGCCTACCTCGGAGTCATGGCCTTTGGTAGTTACCTTATGGCTTTTTTGTCTAGGAATCTACCTGACACATTTAATGAAGCCAAATTCCTGGCTTTCAGCATGCTGGTGTTCTGCACTGTCTGGGTCACATTCCTCCCAGTCTACCACAGCACCACAGGGAAGGTCATGGTGGCTATGGAAGTCTTCTCTATCTTGGCTTCCAGTGCTGGAATTCTAAGCTTAATCTTTGCTCCTAAGTGCTATATTATTTGGTTCAAGTCACATAGGAACACTGTTCATCACATCAGGGACAAAGTCATGATAAGAGCAAAATTTACTTAAAATATAGTTCACGTGATTCTACAAACTAAACTGAAATGTGCTAATTCTCTACCATTCTAACATTCATTTATAAGTTTATAACATGGTGTTCCTAAGATGACTCTGTGTGCACAGATCCTTCCCACCAATCCTCATTCTGAACTTGATTCCTTGAAATGATTTGGTGAAGTAACAAACAAATTTTCAGAATTTGAACTAAAGGTTGTCCATTGCCCAAAATTTAAAAAAAAAAAAAAAAAGCCTGTGTAATAAATCTTTTTGAAAATATTATAGTTTGGAATATGATTGCAGGGTATCTTATTGTTTACACTAACTTAGGACTATTCTTTTTATTTTGAAATCTGTTACATTTTGGAACCATGACTCTATGCACAAAACCGTATGGTGATTCTTAGTTTTTTTCTCCTCCTTTTTATTTTCTTATTCTTTTGTTAAAAACTTGGACCACTGATGTTTTTCATTACAGTTCTTTTTTCATTCTCCCAGTGCTTCCCACACAATGTGTATCTGAGGGTGTTGATTTCTGATCCAGTCAAATATGATAAATTGTGGCACGATTGTTTTTAGAAAATGTATATGGATTACAGTTCAAGGGTTGCATTATTGGTCTTTTAATACAAAGATTGTGCTCTAACATTATTCTTAATATGCAGCACATGGGATTTTTTACCTTTGAAAACTATTCAGAGAACAGGCACATAGTCAGTTCATAGACTGCTTTTCTAAAACCCATAAACATCTTTGTTTGATTCCAACATCACATAAATGGCATATGGTGACTTTACATCAGCCGTTCTGCACCTCACTATTGCTGTGATCCTTTAACACAGTTCCTCATGTTGTGATAAACCACAGCCCTAATATTATATTCATTGCTAATTCTTAATTTTAAGTCAGCTACTGTCATGAATACTATCATAATAATCTGACAGTCCAATGGTCTTAGGTGACCCTTGGTAAAGTCTCCTGTGACACTAGAGGGATCACTACACACAGGTTGAGTATCTATGATCTAAATATATTGGCAGGACGTTCAGAACTTCAAAGGCATACTCAGTTTCAAAGAAAACTGAAACTTCCTCCACACAGCAAAGTTTTGTTCATGACTTCCTTTCCTTTCTGCCACCTCTCCTCTTTTACCTATTTTTCTTATAGAATATTCCTTAAAGCCATGATTCTCTACCTTCCCTCCAATAAATGCTAGGTGTCTAGTTACTCATGACTAGTTTTGACAATCTCCATCTTTTAAGATACTATTTCATTCTGTTCATGTTGTGGCCCGAGCTACCCCACGTTGGGCACCTAAATGTTGAGAACCACACTGTCCCATGCTTGGGGGCCAAAATGTCGGGGACCACTCTATCAATGTTGGGACCCGCACTGCCAAAAGCCTTGGGGGCTAAATTGTTAGAGCCCGCACTGCCCCAAGCTACTCCAGTCCGTGGGTCAGGGTTCAGCAAGAGAGAGAGTGAGGATGGATGCGAAGAATGGAGACCAGACAGAGTGTGATTCAGTCCCATTTATTCTTCAGTCTCTCTTCTTAGTCCAAGTCCCAAGTCTTGAGTTCTTAGTCCCTAGCTCCTAGCACCTAATCCCAGTTCCAGTTGCTAGTCTCTTTTCCAATTCCAAGTTCTTTCTCCAAGTGCTAAGTGCCTAATCCCTATTGTCTGTTTTCTGTCTGCCTTTTGCCTTTTATATGTCTCACTTCTAAGCCACACCTTTAAGTCACACCTTTAAGTCATGCCTTTAGGTCTTATCTCTAAATTACACCTATAAGTCATGCCCTTAAGCCTCAGCTCTAAATCACACCTTTAAGTCTCACACACCCAAGGGAAGATCCTAGGTATCTAAAACAAGATGTTATCAGAGTGTGCTCAGCTGTTGTAGGCCGTTGTAATCAAGTTTCCTGCCAGGGAATTTGGCTCAAGATAGCTGCAAGGATGATAGCTGCCTTCCATTGGCTCCCCACATGTTCATACTGAGGGGTATTATTGTATAATTTTCATGGACCTAATTATTTACTCTCCACTTATTCTAATTAAGAGTTTATCAATAATTCTCTCTTATATTTACCTAATTTGTGCAATTTTCTCCCTTTTATTGTTGCTACCCATGTCCAACACATGGAATAAGGCAACAGCAACTGTGTTCTTCTTCAAGCGGTTTATTCAGCTATCCCTGTACAGCATGCTTCCTCTCTCTCCCTTCTCCTCCCCGTGCATCCCCTTAAAACCTTTTCCTTGTTCAAATCAGTGATTGCCACGATGTCACTACTAATTGGCCCCTCTCAATTACATGAGGTAAGGTGATCTGGTAACCACACCTCACATTCTCTCCAGCAATGCCTATGCCAAGTGCCACCCTTAATGGTGAGAGTGGAGCTGCATCCCACAGCTCTCCCTTTTTTGTTTTATGCAAGCAGAAGGACATAGAGGTCTGACCCCCTGTATTTGAAGGGAGATTGTCAACCCCATTTTCACCACCTGCTGTCTACAGTATGGTTACCAAGGGCGACCCAACCCGATGCTGTTTTCCAGGGGACAGGAACTAGGGCAAAACCTGTATGCAGTCAGACATATGTCTGAGGTCATACAGTGCCCTCTGCGGTGCTACACCCTACATCCTGCTGCATGTTACAACTCAGAGCTCTTCAAATAGCTTAGCCAGATTTTCGGGGACTGGCCTCCTTCAAGAGCAGCAAATGCTTGAACAATCATGGCATTAGCATTGTGCTGTTGCATAACACATCTTCAGAATGGACCATAGTGCTAGGCAACTGACAAGAACAAGGCAAAAGCTAAGGGCTGCAATTCCCGCCCATACTTTTAGGTGGTTCATTGCAGATCGGATCCAGGAGGCCAGGCCCTCAGCAACAGACAGGTCAACATGGGTGGAATTCATGTGCACCATGGCTAGCCACAGCTTCTGCATCAAGCCATCGAAATCTTCCGTCCAATTTCCTGTAAAATACTGAGACAAATTTCTAGACAAATGAGCTGCTTGACTTGCATTTTCATATCTTACAGATGTCATACAAAGACCCATATACTTCCACTGACAGCCCAACTGAGCTAATTCCATGAGCACGTCTACTTGCTCCTGGACTAGATCCACTCTTTGATTCACCAGCATAATGCCGGCTCTCAATTGAGAATTAATCTGCCTCTGTGTATCCAGGGCCATAGCCGCATTGGCCTGCTGCAGTAGCAGCAGTAACTGACACTGCAATAAGTGTCACGATGGCGGCAGTGATACCAAAATCCCTGCCTGTCCTAAACAGGGTCATAGCTGATGGGGCCTCCACCAGCCAAGGAACAAATCTAGGCATTCCCATCTGAATGCTTTAGTTTCTCCCTGCAGGGTCAGGATCTTTTCCCCCATCACCATCAGCATGAGCATCATCTTCACTAGCAACATCATGATTAGATAGGAGCTTCTGTTGTCGGCTTTGCGCTGGACGAGTAAGTCTCTCTGGAACCCACAATGGTTGTTGCCCATCCTGTGGAAAAACACAAACAGACCCTCTCGCCCACACCAACACTGGGTCTGGGCCATTCCACTGACCAGTAAGGATATCCTTCCATAACACTTGTCCTTTATTTGCTGGAGACTGTTGCGCATGTCGCTCTGCCGCGGACTTACCCTCTTTGTCCAATTGAAAATAATTGAGAGTAAAAGAGCAATAGCAAGTCTTTCTCTAGGTGTCTTTCCCATACCTACTCCCCCTTTTTGTTTTATTAAACACTCCTTCAAGGTTCTATGGGCACACTCAACTATGCCCTGTCCTTGGGGGTTATATGGAAGTCCAGTGGAATGAGATATTCCCATGGCTTTGCAAAAGCTCTCAAATTGGGAGGAGGTGTAAGCTGGGCCATTGTCTGTTTTTAAGGACTTTGGCATTCCCCAGGCTTTCCATGCCTCAAAGCAATGCACAATGACATGTCTTGCTTTCTCTCCGGTCATTGCCAAAGTGGCTATGACTCCAGAGGCAGTGTCTACAGATACATGTACATACTTTAATTTTCCAAATTCAGAAAAGTGCGTAACATCCATTTGCTAAATATGCAAAGGGCATAAACCCTGGGGATTAACACCCACAGTTGGGACAGCAATATATGGCAGGCAGGAATTACAGCTTTTCACAATGCTACGAGCCTCTTCGCGAGAGATCTTAAATCGAGTAACCAATGCGTGTGCATTGACATGAAATTGTTCATGGAATGTCTTAGAGTTTTGAACAGGAGTATGAGCAGAGAATATAAAGACGGCTCTGGTAGCCTTATCTGTCAAATCATTTCCATCTGCCAATGGATCAGGAAGTCCAGTATGAGCTCGAATATGTTGTACATAAAATGGATTTTTTTCTATTTAAAATTTCCTGCTGTAATTGAATTAAAATTTCTCGAATTGTACTTTTAACATTTATTTTTCCTACTGCTTCCAATATCTTAAGAATATTTACCACATACTGGGAATCAGAAATCAAATTAAAAGATTCTTTAAATTTTTTAAATACCATTAATACAATTCATAATTCAATAACCTGAGGGGACTCTATGGCAAACTGGACAACTTTGGGGCTATCATCAGAAACCACATATGAGCCACAGCTAGTTTTAGATCCATCAATAAATATTATTTTTACATCTTTTAATGGAACAGCGCTAGTCATCTTTGGAAAAACCACTGGATGTTCTTTTATAAATTGTAATAAGGGATCCTTGGGTAAATGATTATCAATAATATCTAAAAAGGAACATCTCAATATAGCCCAATCATCCATGGTGGAACATAATACCTCTTGTTGCTGAGCTGTATAGGGCACCACAATTTTTTGTGGCTCACTTCCAAAATATTGTATGCTTTGTTGTAACCCTTGTAAGGCCAAAGCAGCCACAGCACTTGGATAATACTCCAAGATCTTTCCAGATGATATTTTTGGATGTATCCAAAGCAAAGGTCCTCCCTGCCAAAGAACTCCAGTGGGCTGCTTTGGGGTAGATAAGATACACAATTCTAAAGGGGCTGTTAAAATCCTCCTACGCAAGTAAGAGGTTGACAGGACCTTTTCTACCTCATTCAGGGCTACTCGATCCTCAGGTGTCAAACTTCTAGGAGACATCAAATCAACATTTCCTGGCAATATATCATATAGTGGTTGTAATTGGCTATTAGACAATCCTAAACAAGGCTGAATCCATTGAATATCCCCTAGCAATTTCTGAAAATCATTTAAGGTAGACAATCCATCCTTACGTACTTGAATTTTTTGTGGCCTTATTTCTTTTGCAGTAATGACAGATCCCAAATAATTAATTACTTTGTCTTGTTGTACCTTCTCAGGGGCTATAATTAGGCCAAAATGTCTCAATTCCTCAACCGTCAATGTATATGCTTCTAAAATTTGTTTACTCTTTATAGCCAATAAAATACCATCCATATAATGATAACAATAAAGCTTTGGGAATTTTTGTCTAACGTTAACTAATGCCTTATCCACATAGAGTTGACACATGGTAGGACTGTTGGCCATACCTTGAGGTAAAACAACCCACTCATATCTCCAGTCTGGTTGGGCATGATTAATGGAGGGAAGAGTAAAGGCAAAACACTTGGCATCTTGTTTGCACAAGGGAATGGAAAAGAAGCAATCTTTTATATCTATTACTATAAGCAGCCATTCCTCTGGTAAGGTAGAGGGCAATGGTAAGCCCCTCTGAACAAGTCCCATAACTTCCATCTGGGCATTAATAGCAGCTCTGAGATCATGCAATAATCTCCATTTCCCAGATTTCTTTTTGATAACAAAAATTGGTGTATTCCAAGGAGATGTGGATGATTGAATATGTCCTAAAGCCAATTGCTCATTTACTAATTCTGTGGCTGCCTGTAGCTTTTCTGAGGAGAAGGGCCACCAAGGAACCCAAACTGGATCCTCAACTTACCATGTTATGGGTAATGCTTCCTCAATGGCCCCTGGGAAAAACCCAGCCCTGTTCTTCCCTTTTTCAGGTTGGGTAGTATAGGGGATTTCCTGCCCTGTAGGTACTTTCCCAACCTATGTTCAGGGTGGTGCCCCATGCATTTCATAAGCTTTGGGGCAGCTGTTCCATAATCTGCTTCATTAGTCAATATAAAACCTATGTCTTTCAACAGATCTCTTCCCCACAATGACACAGGAATTTCTAAAACATAGAGTTGCATAGTGCCAGAATGACCTTCTCGATCCTTCCATGTTAAAGATCGGGCACTTGTATCAGAGGATTTGCTATATCCTAGCCCTTGTAATAATTGTTCTGACTTTTAATAGGCCAACCTTTAGGCCAATCTTTTATAGCTATAATACTTTTGTCTGCTCCTGTATCTAAGAGGCCGAGAATACTTTTTCCTTCTATTTGTAACTCAATAAGGGGTCTCTGTTCTAAATCTATGGCATAGCCTATATAAGACATGCCTGAGGATCCATACCCTTGACCTTGTCTCTCTTTATCGGTGGAGGGAAACAAAGAATGGCAGCTTGGTAGCACAAGTAATTGTGCAATTCTATCCCCTGGGGAGATCGAAGCTATGCCCCTTGGGAGAAGATACCATGATTTTTACAATGCCAGTATAGTCAGAATCAATTACTCCAGGGTGAACAATGACCCCCTGTATAGTAGTAGAGCTTCTACCAATCAAGAGTCCCACTGTTCCTTCAGGCAAGGGTCCTTTGAAATCTGAGTCTACCAACTGGGGTCCCATTTGAGGTGTTAGTACAAGTCTGGTGGTGGCACAGAGGTCAAGCCTTGAACTTCCCCTTGTTGCCCTTCTTGCTGATTCCATGCCATTGGCCTTCTCAGGGATGGCCAGGATCTCTCCTCCTACATTGCCCCATATATTTGAGGGCCCTGAGGACGGGGGCCCTGTGCCCCATTTTTTGGCTTAGTGCCACCAAACCTGGGAGCAAGCAGTTGCCCATTTATGTCCTTGACTGATCTACATTCATTGGCCCAATGATTCCCTTTTTTGCAACAAGGGCAGAGCCCTGGGGAGGGTTTAGAGACTCTCCCACTCCCTCCTTTTGGGGGGCAGTTCTTCTTTAGGTGGCCAGGCTGACCACACCTAAAGCAATTCCCAGAATTGGTTCCTTGCTTCCTCATAAGTTGCATGACTGCAGCTGCTAAACCAGCATTAGATAGTGGTCCATGTATCTCCCTGCATATCTTCATCCAGACCTCCAATCCCTTACTTTTATAGGGGTTGATAGCCTGTCGGCACTCCTTGGTGCACTGTTCAAAAATTAGCTGTTTGATTAATGGCATGGCTGCAACGGGATCCCCAAAAATTCTACCAGCGGCCTCTACCATTCTGGCCACAAAGTCAACAAAAGGCTCAGCCAACCCCTGAGTTATCTTTGTTAGGCTCCCTTGTACTTCTCCCCTATTAGGAAGGGCCTTCCACACCCTGGTGCCTAATTGATTGATCTGCTCGTATACCTGCATTGGATAATTAATCTGTTGGTTGGCAAACCTACCCTGTCCTAGTAGCATGTCTTGATTCCAGGCCTGTTGACCTGCAGCCACATTAGCAGCAGCCTGCTCTGCTGAGAATTCTATGAAAAATGCTTTCCAATCAAGATATTGGCCAGGAGTTAAGCAGGCCTTGGCTAGGCTCATCCAATCACTTGGGGTCATGCAAAATCAATGAAGAGATTCTAATTGTGCTATGACAAAAGCTGCACTAGTGCCATAAGCACAGACCCTCTCTGCAAGCCATTGAATTATTTTCAATTCCAAGGGCTCGTGTACTCTATTTCCCCCTCCATCCTGAAATATGGGGAAGCACTGCTGCGTCCTAGCTTCTCTCCAGGCCTCTGGACAGAAACTCTGTCAGCTAGACATAGCTATTTCCGAGACATAGGGTGGTGGCCGCGGCAAATTTGGCAGCCCTGGAGCAGAAGATTCCACATTAAGTTCTGCCTTCTCTAGCCTTCTTACTAATTTTTCTAGCTCTTCCTCAGTATCAGTAGCCTCTCCCTCCTCATCTGTTTCTTCTGATTCTTCTGACTTTGCCGATCTCTCCTCTTTTAATTGCTCTAACGCCTCGGATCCTTTTATAAGTTCCTTCTGACATCTTCCTTCTTTATCCTGGATGCAGCTACACACCAACTTCCACAAAGGGTGGACACCACCTTTTAACTCTCCTTGCTCCCATACAAGATCAAGATCCCTCCCAAGCTTATCCCAGCTTCTAAGTGTCAAGTGACCTGAAACAGCAAACCATGGGGCCACTTTATCAATTTCTTATAAAAATTTTTCTAATGTAGAGGACTTTATCCCCAGCCCTTTGGCTTTTAAAAGCTCTTTCAGGGCAAAAAAAAAATTGGGTGACTTTGTTAAGTTCCTATCTTAAAAGAATCTTGTCCAAAAACCCGGAACTTTATTGGCTAGTTTCACTTTAGCACTTTATCATCTCTTCCAAGAGCCTGACTTGTCCCACTAACTGGGAACCTATTTTCACTTTCAACTGTCACTTTCAACTCTCACTTTCGACCCTTGCTTTCAACTGTCACTTTCAACTCTCACTTTCAACTGTCACTTTCAACTCTTGCTTTCAGCTCTTGCTTTCAACTCTCGCTTTCAACTAGTCCCAATACCGAGAACCTATCTTGTATCCTACCTGAGAACCTAACTTGTCCCACTACCTGGGAACTTACCCAGTCGACTGTCCTGAAGCCACAAGAAGCTCTGAACACGTCCCAAGAGGTTTCAGTGGATCCTGGGTTTCGGTACCACTTGTCGCTACCCATGTCCAACCCGTGGAATAAGGCAATGGCAACCATGTTCTTCAAGCGGTTTATTCAGCTATCCCTGTACAGAGTGCTTCCTCTCTCTCCCTTCTTCTCCCGGTGCATCCCCTTAAAACCTTTTCCTTGTTCCAATCAGTGATTGCCATGATGTCACTACTAATTGGCCACTGTCAATGACGCGAGGTAAGGTGATCTGGTAACTACACCTCTCAGCACATACAACTTCATATATAGAGTTGTCTTTTCTCTCCAGCAATGCCTATGCCAAGCGCCACCTTGTAATGGTGAGAGCAGAGCCACTTCCCACATTTTATTAAAATATATTCTTTTCTAAACTAAATATCTTTATTAAAGCTTCACCACTCTCTAATCATCCCAGACACTCCCACCCCTTCCTCCATTCTGGATACACTCCAAATATTTCTCTCACTAGAACAAAACAGGTATCTAAGAGTGGCCACCTCATATAGACAGCCAAGATTAACAGTGGAGGACTAAGGACACTAACATATCCTGAAAATATTCTACTCAAAATATGCACTTCCTACAAGAAGTGCAAGGCCAAAGATGGAGCACAAACTGACGGAATGCCCAACTATTTACTTGGCATAAACTGAAATCCATCCCATATGCAAGAATCAATCCCTAGCATTATTAACAGTACTCTGTTATGCTTAAAGGCTAATTTAACTGTGCTCTGAGTGGCTCCACCCAGCACTTAACCAAAACAGATTCAGAGACTCACAGTCAAACATTAGATAGAATGAGGAGAGTCTTGTAGAGCAGCTGCAGGAATTACTGCAGTACATAAAGAGGATAAAGACACCAAAAGAAGACCAACAGAGCAGCTACCCTGGACCCTTAGAGGCTTCAAAGGAATGAACAATCAATGAAAGAGGAGCAAGGTTGGACCTCGGCCCCTGCACAAATGTAGATGTGCAGCTTGACCTTCATGTGGAACCCTAAACAATTAGAGTGGAGCCTTACTCTGACTCTATTTCCTGCCTGTGGATCATGTTCCCTCAACCGGGCTGCCTTGTCTGGCTTCAGTGGGAGAGTATGTGTCTAGTTATTGAATGACTTCAGATGCAATGGTGGCTTGGTACTCAGTGGAGAAATCCCTCTTCTCTGGAGTAAAAGGGAGGTGAAAAGGGAGGAGGGCCTGCATGAAGGGGATCTAGGGAGAAAGGGCAGGCTGTAATCTGGATGTAATGTGAATAAATAGATTAAAAAATTAATAGAAGAAAATAGATATTAACCACTACTTACAGCATTATAGTTTATAATTGATATTGAACCATTTTTTTTCTCAATGCCTATTTCAATTTTGACATGTACCTTAACACAGGAAATACAAGAGAACACAAAATTATAGTTGTGACTTATATGCTTAATTTCATCTGGTGAAGTTGGGTTTTTTTCAGTTATACTAGAAAAAACAACAGATTCTTGCTGATATGGGCTGCAATATACTTTCATATTAAGAAATAGGGCAGAGCAGAATTTGTGCAGTATGACAAATAGATAGCACATGGAATAAACCCTTGAGTAAATGCGGAATATAGCTTTTATCAGTTGTGAATAACAGGATTTTTTCATTTATATGAGCATGCATAATATGTTTGTAACTGAATGAACACATAATGGGAGTGCTTTGTTTACCGACAAACACTTTAAAACAATTTTCTGAATGTATCTGAACATAAAAGTAGGAGTAAGACTAATTGAAAGGTAACATCAAGTGTTGAGTGCATGATTAACTTTTCTCTCAAGTAGCAGCTCTCTACTGAACAATTAAACAAATGTACAAAAAGCAAGTTGTGTGGTATAAACAAAATAATAAGACACATGAATAGAGTTCTGTAATCTGAGCTTCACTGAACCATAGAAATACTTATAAGCTTACACAGGGATCAGATGCAGAGAAGCTTTTCAATATGTTGTTTGGGCATTTAAATTCAGTAGATTGTTGACCTAGAGAAATAACTTCAATTAATTTTTACTAGACTTAATTTTTATTGGCTTCAAGGTTAAAGACTGATTCCTAAACATCAGCATCTGACTTAATGTAGGTAGTAATAGCATAACGAGACTTCAATGTGTGAGCAGAGGTCTCCCTGCACTCTGTTAAAAATTCATTCACATTCAGAGAACAGAGATATTAATGTAATTGAGAAACAAAACTAAATAGCAAAGATCTCTATTAACTTTATACTGGAACTCAGAACCCAGAAAATGAGTATGAATTTTCATCACAGACACCAATGGTGAAAATTTTATATATATATATTTTTTTCAATTAATGTAGATTAGTGTAGTCTTAAGACAAATATAATCTTAAATAAACAAAGAGAAAAATATAGCTTGTATAGCTAAAATATGATAGGATATTTTCTGAGATGCTCGTATATTAAACCTTATTTGTTTATTATGTTTCATTATGTGTTTTCTCCTCTAAGAAGGGTGTGAGTCTTCTGAGTGCAGATATCATATTATTTATACTGTCTCTAGAAATGTATAACACATTACTTTCAAAATTATGTCTTTCAATGGAAATTTGTTGGTGACATCATAAAATTTGAATATTATTTTGTTGTATGTGAAGCACATATGTCTGTAATGTCAATAACTGTAATTTCTCTAGAGAGAAAATCAATTTTACCAGCCAGCTCTAATGACTATGTTTGTGCTGCCGCACAGAATACCAAGTAATTCTTTGGAATATGCACTTTATTTATTTTAGCACCATGGAAACTAAGCTGTGACATCATCAGCTATCTAATGTATCCTCAAGTATTAGATGCCATCAGAAACACACCAACTTAGTATGGCTCCAAGAGCTGAGTTCTGAATCTCTTTTCTACTTTACATGCTGATTCTGTTAACTGCAGTTTTGAGATTGTATAAAAAAAGAAAAGAATCATTATTTTTAAACCTCTCAGTTCATACAGACTTTCAATGTTATCTAAATGCCATTCACTAGTAAATGTGAAAAGTTGTTGGGACAAGTATAATCTCTATAATATAGTTGCAGTTACTAAGACTAAGTGAGGTTGTAAAGTTTCCAAAGCCACACAGCTCATAACTGAAGAGGCTTGCACTAAAATCAAGCTCTCAAAATTGTAACTCAATGGAGTTTCTTCATTGGTGTCAAGAAAATTATAATGCCTTCATCATTATATTGTGTGAGTAATCAACGTATTGTCACTTGTCAGAAAATATACTTTATATGGATCTTTTATGGTATTATTTTATATTGTACCATGAATATTGGTAGCATTGCTAACACAAATAATGGTATCATCCCACAAAACAAAACTTTCTCTCTACATATTTCTTGGATCTTTCTTTCTTTTGCTCTTTCTTTCTTTCTTTCTTTCTCTTTGATCATGCCATACATTTCTACTTCTTTTCATGTTTGATTAAGCTTAACAACTAATGATTTCTCTTCAGTGCTGCTTACATAAAATAAAAACAAAAACAAACAGACAATTGAACAAAATACCATAAGGAGAACATCCAGAGAAACCTGCAATGAGTTGGTGCTGAGAAGTGGATTTAAACTGAAGGAATCCTGATGATACAATCACTACTACTAAATTTATTTTTCCCAGATATGTATAAATTTGTGAAGTACCCAGACAGTCAGTATGTAAGCACATGGAAGAACCACTGCCTAAATAATACTTTGATATTTATCACTTATTGTGACCCTTTGAAGAAGGCCCTGATCTTCATGATACTTGGCTTGTTCTTACTATCAGCTGTGGTTCTTAGCTGTTGAACAGAGACATGCCTATTGTCAAGGCCCATAACCAAACTCTGAGATACACTCTGCTGTTCACTATCACATTCTGTTCTCTCTGCTCCTTGCTCTTCAATATCTATCCCAACAGAGAATCCTGTATGTTGCAGAACAACATATTTATAATTCTGCTCACTGTTGCTCTTCCTCTTTTTTAACATAAACTCTCAGTATAGTTATGACATTCATTGTCACAGCTCCAGAAAGTATGATGAGGAGGTTAATGATATCTAGGACTTCGAACATAATCAGTTTCCTGTGCACCTCTATCCAACTCATTCTGTCTGTCATAAGGCTGGAAAACTGCCCATCCCCATAATAACAAAGATGCTCACTCTGAACAAAGACACATCACAATAATGTGCAACAAAGTCCCAGCTATTTCCTCCCACTGTATCCTTGGATATATGGAAGAAGCCCTTGATCCACAGAGTTATTTTATTTTTCTCTTGTCCACAGAACTACCTGACACAACCAATTAATCCAAGGTCACATCTTCCAACATTATGGTGTTTAAAAGTGTCTGGGTCACATTCTTCCCTGTTTACCATAGCACAAACAGAAAGGTTATGTGTATATTGAAGTCTTCTCTATCTTGGCTTATAGTATAGAAATTCTGATTCTTATCTTTACCTCTAAGAGCTACAATCTGTTGTTAAGCCCAGAATGAAACCTACTTGATATTATCAGGGACCAAACTCATTCTATTATGAAGCATCCTCTTATAAGTTAGCCCATGAGACTCCTGCCTGGTCTGCTCCTGTGTGGACACTGGATCCCGAGACATCCTAGAGAGACCACTGAACCCAGAGTGGCAGGTAAGAACACTCACACATTGCCCTATGCACATAGCTGGGTGCAGGGAGTGCTCAGGTTCCAGCAGACACCCAAATCCCACCCCTGCAGAATACCACTCCCCTTCTGCCTGGTCTGCTTCTGTGTGGACACCATATCCCCAGACATCCTAGAAGGACCACTGAACCCAGAGCAGCAAAGGAACAACTGAACTCAGAGCGACAGTCAAAATATCCTGAGACATCCTAGAGAAGACACTGCACCTAGAACAGCAGACACCTAGATGGTCTGCTACCTTGGAGACACCATATCTTGAGACATCCTAGAGGAACCACTGTACTCAGAGCAGCTGGAGCTCAGGATTAAAATATCACAGAGACATCTGCACCTTGAGGAGTTCAGAAAAAAGCAAGACAACTGGAAAGGCGGGCACCAGTCAGAGACAATTAGTACAGGTAGCACTATAGTTAACCAGATGGGGAAAGGCAAGCATAAGAATGTAAGCAACAGAATCCAAAGTTACATGGCATCATAGAACCCAGTTCCCCCATCATAGCAAGCCCTGAACACCCCATCACACCAGAAAAGCAGGATTCAGAATTAAAATCACTTCTCATGATAATGATAGAGGACTTTAAGAAGGACATAAACAACACTCTCAAAGAATTTAAGGAGAACACAGGTAGACAGGTAGAAGCCCTTAAAAAGGAAACACAAAAATCCCTTAAAGAATTGCAAGAAAACACAACCAAACAGGTGAAGGAATTAAAAAAAAATCCAACATCTAAAAATGGAAGTAGAAACAATAAAGAAGTCACAAAGAGAGACTACCCAGAAGATACAAAACATAGGAAAAAGATCAGGAGTCATAGACACAAGTATCACCAACAGAATACAAGAAATAGAAGAGAGAGTCTTATGTGCAGAAGATACCATGGAAAACATTGACACAAGTGTCAAAGAAAAATGCAAAATGCAAAAAGCTCCTAACCCAAAACATCCAGGAAATCGAGGACACAATGAAAAGACCAAACCTAAGGATAATAGGTATAGATGACGGTGAAGACTCCCAATTTAAAGGGCCAGTAAATATCTTCAACAAAATTATGGAGGAAAACTTCCCTAACCTAAATAAAGAGATGTCCATGAATATACAAGAAGCCTACAGAACCCCAAATAGACTAGACCAGAAAAGAAATACCTCTCGTAACATAATAATCAAAACATCAAATATACAAAACAAAGAAAAATTACTAAAAGCAGTAAGGGAAAAGGGTAAAGGAACATATAAAGGCAGACCTATAAGAATTACACCAGACTTCTGCTTCATCCTGCAATAAAGTGTGCTGCAGTAATACCCGACAACCGCCTCCCGTGTCTCACTTGCGGGCAAGGGGACTCCGAGGAGGTGCAGACCCTGACATCTGGTGCCGAAGCCCGGGAACTTCGAGGCACCGCGGAGACCCCCCCCAAGACTCGGGGCAGGTTAAAAGACTACAGGATTCAGGTACGTTTCTGAAAGGTATGTTTGGAGTAGAAGCCTTGGTTGCGAGCGGATTTTCAGCCTCCCCCGTGGCAGCGATTGTCGGCCTTTCGCTTGTTCTGCTTGTATTTTTTGTCTTTTTGTGTTGCGCTTACTCTGCCCATCGAGGATTTGTTTAGAATGCATAAGGTGGATGTAGATAAGCCGCGGCATTTTCAGAGGGAGTGTTAGACAGACGTAGATAAGCTGCAACCCCCCATCTTCTGTTGTCCTGTGAGTAAGTTCCACGTAGATAAGTGGACAATATGGGACAAACCCACTCAGTGGTCTCATCAGTCAAGTCACTCCTAAGACATCGCGACATTAATCTTTCTGATAAATGTATCTGCTCTTTTGTCAAGGAGGTGGACCCAGTGGCGCTGTGGTTTGCTGTATAGGGCTCACTCACGATCCCCTCTTGGAACAAGCTGAAGAAAGATCTTGAGCGAGAAAAACGCGAGGTCAAGTTACATTTAGCCACTTTATCTGTCTGGCAGCTTGTATATAATTGTTTAGAGGACCCAACATGCAGCGCAGCCATTACCGCAAGCCAAGAAATCTTAAAAGAGGTTCACTCCAGCGTATCAGAATCAGAACGGGTTAGCTGGTGACAGGTCAAAGAGCCTGGAGGAAAAAAAGATGGTTTGAAAAAAGAGTTTAAGGAAGCTAAGGCCACTGCAGGGCCTACCAAGAATAGTAGCCCTCCACCAGCTGGTGGGGAGAAAGTACAGATTAAAAAGACTCCCCTCTATCCTATAAAAGAACTCGAAGCTGTAGGATTGATTGATTCAGATGATGAATTGTCCTCGGAAGAGGAGGAGGATCTTGAGGAAGAAGCAGCTGCCTATGAACAAGAAAGATATGGGTCAGCGGCCACATGCCCTAAGGCAAAAACAGGAAGGGCCCTTGCCAGCGGCCCCACTGCCCCCCCTCGTTGCCTCCGCCCTATGCCTCGGGCCCCTCCTCTAGCTCATTTTTTAGCCCTGAAGACCGGAAACAGCTACAGCTTGTATTTCCTGTTTTTGAAGGGGGGGGTAGAGGAAGCTCTGCCCCCAACACCACAAGTGGCCGTTTCTTTGACACTCTTCACCCTTAATTTTTTAAATCTTGACGATCAAGGCCGTTCTGCGGCTGAGCGTCATTGTTCAGAGCCTACTAGACCAAGAGATACGGTGAAATGGAAAGATGTTTTGACTGGTCAATGGAAAGGCCCGGATCCTATCCTAACAAGATCGAGAGGAGCTGTTTATGTCTTTCCCCAGGGTGAAGACAATCCAATTTGGGTCCCCACATGGCTGGTGTGGATCGTGAAGAATGAAGCTAGATTGCAAGATAACGGCTCTGATTCTCCTGATACTGATGTTCGATTTGGGGATAAGTATACCACTATGGGCCATAGTTAGATCTTGGCCTGTTCCCATGCCAGTACATTCAAATTCTGCAGTGCTGCTGTAGCTTACAGCCACTGAGTGTTACATGGATGCCCCATGCTCCTGGCGAACCCACCAGCAGCCTGAGTTATATAATGCTACAAGTTTTCCATTAAATTTTACACTTTGTTTTGCGGCAACAAGCAAGGGTAATAAGACAAGTAAACTGCATACACCTTGTATGATTCTTAAGAAAGCTACTCTTGCTAATTGGGTGGATCCTGTGACTGGCAGTAAGGTGGAGACAAGAGTGCTAGGGGCTGTCTTGAATCAGATTAGTTCAGGACAGATGGTAGGATCGGGAAATGTCGGTCTGAATTCATTAGCACCAATGAACATTACCACCACCATGATTAGAAGTAACGTTACTATAATTAAGAGGTCCAATTGGCATACCAATAATGCCACTTCGCAACAGATGATACCGTGGTGCTATCCAGATTTGTCCTTTCCAGTGGTGTTTTCATCTTGCCAGTCTAAGATTAAACCCAAGAAACAAATTGCCAGAGGATTTAATTTATCCCCTCCTCTCGATTTGGCTATAATGAATAATACAGGTAAGAGCACTGGCAAAGAAAATATTTGGCCCTTTTATCAATGGGTGTTGAGTAATGAGACTGGAGCTAGTGCCAGTGTATCTGCCTTTGCCATGTTGAATGGTATATTTCATGAAGTATAAAATGTTTCAGCTACACGATCTAATATCTCCAGCCATTTGGATAACATTAAAATTAATAAGATGTTTGGGAATGCATCTGCACAACCGGTGTCGGTGTGTGTGGACCCCCCATTTTTCTTTATGTTATCCAACTTTCAGAATAATTCTGATGTCTTGGATTGTAAGAATGTTACATGCTTTTTAGCACAATGCTGGAATGGATCACTAGACTTAGCCTTGGTTGTGCACATGCCTACCTTTGTGCCCATCCCAGTAGAAGCCGATCCTGAAACTTTCCTTATTACATCATTAATAAGACATAAAAGAGACTTTGGCATTACTGCAGCCATTATCACTGCTATTACCATCTCTGCAGCTGCAGCTGTGACAGCTGGCGCAGGCATGGTTAATAAAGTTACAGCAGCTACTGTTGTTAATCAAATCTCAGAAAAGACCTCTGAGGCTTTGACCATTCTACAGAAAGTGGATGCATACCTGGCATCAGGCATCCTGTTGGTCAATCAGAGAGTTGATTTGCTCCAAGCCCATGTGGAGCAGCTCACGAATGTGGTTCAAATGAGCTGTGTGTCAGCAACCCCACATCTAGGTATTACACCTCTGAGATTTATGAATGATACATTTATTCAAAGCCATAACCTTTCTGCTTATTTACAAGGGAAGTGGACTGGGGAGCTGGACCAGATGCAGCAGCAATTGCAGATCCGGATTTCGAGCCTTAATGAAACACGAGTGGACCCTGTTACCCTTGGCGATTTTACTTCTTGGCTTACTTCAGCCTTTTCTTTCTTTAAAGAGTGGGTGGGGGTAGGTCTGTTTGGTGCAGCCCTATGTTGTGGATTAGTGTTCATGTTATGGTTGGTCTGCAAGCTCAGAGCCCAACAAAAACGTGACAAGGTCGTTATTGCCCAAGCACTCATAGCCTTGGAACAAGGATCATCCCCTGAAATTTGGTTATCTATGCTAAGAAAGTAACTGATGACTGAGACCTTCAGTCAATGCACCCCAAGGGTTCAGCCCATTGCACTGGGTCGATGAGAGGTCTAAGTCTAGCCAGCCCTTGCCTGAACAACTGTGGTACCTGAATAGTTAGAGGTGTTTGGGAGTGGGTACTCGACAGGGAATGTTCCACGAGTGTGGATAGATTTCCCAAAAGTATGCCTGATTGCACAAAGGTTTGATGCCAAAACCTCCTCTCCACGCACGGACAGCCGCTGGGGGCTCCAGAGAGGAGGCTCCCTTTCCCCGACAAAAGGCATCGAGATGGGTATGGGGAGTATTACTCATTGCGCGACGACAAGAGAAGAAACCCATTACAATATCTCAGATTGCACAAGGGATCAGGCCTCTGCTTTCCCTCACTGAGTTGGTGCCATGCTTGATAGGCAAAAGGCAGTTCCATCTTAATAAAATAAAAAGGGGGAGATGTAGAGAGCCGCGGAGAGCAGTGACAACATTCGCCATTACAAGATGGCGCTGGCATCCAGTGCTCCCACAAGTAAACAACTAAACTGCACATGTGCAAGTGGCAAAAGCACACCAAGTCACTGCCCATCCTGGGGCGTAATATGAGGTAATGAGTAAGCAGCCAATCAGAAGTGAACATGCCGCTCTAGGGTGTATATAAGCAGTGCCTTTTGGGGGCTTGGGGGCTTCCGCTTCATCCTGCAATAAAGTGTGCTGTAGTAATTCCCGACAACCACCTCCCGTGTCTCACTTGTGGGCGAGGGGACGCCGAGGAGGTGCAAACCCTGACAACCAGGAGCTGGTTCTTTGGGAAAATCAACAAGATAGATAAACCCTTGGCCAGACTAACCAAAGGGCACAGAGACAGTACTCAAATTAATAAAATCAGAACTGAAAAGGGAGACATAAACTGAGAAAATTAAGGAAATCATCAGATCCTACTTCAAAGGCCTATACTCAAAAAATTGGATAATCTGGATGAAATGGACAATTTTCTAGACAGATACCAATTATCAAAATTAAATCAACAGCAGATAAACTATCTAAATAGTCCCATAACCCCTAAAGAAATAGAAGCAGTAAATAAAAGTCTCCAAACCAAAAAAAGTCTGGGACCAGAGGGTTTTAGTGCAGAATTCTATCAGACCTTCAAGGAAGACCTAATACCAATTCTCATCAAACTATTCCACAGAATAGAAAAAGAAGGAACAATACCCAATTCATTCTATGAAGCTACAATTATGCTCATATCTAAACCTCACAAAGACCCAACAAAGAAAAAGAACTACAGACCAAACTTTCTTATGAATATTGATGCAAAAATACTCAATAAAATTCTTGCAAACTGAATCCAAGAACACATCAAAACAATCATCCATCATGATCAAATAGGCTTTATCCCAGGAATGCAGGATGATTCAATATTTGGAAATCCATCAATGTTATTCACTACATGAATAAACTCAAAGAAAAAAAACCACATGATCATCTCACTAGATACTAAGAAGGTATTTGACAAAATTCAACATATCTTCATGTTAACAGTCTTGGAAAGATCAGGAATTAAGGCCCATACCTAAACATAGTAAAAGCAATCAATATACAGCAAGCCAGTAGCCAACATCAAACTAAATGGAGAGAAACTTGAAGCAATCCCACTAAGATCAGGGACTAGACAAGGCTACCCACTCTCACCCTACCTATTCAATATAGTACTGGAAGTCCTAGCCAGAGCATTAGACAACAAAAGGAAGTCAAAGGAATACAAATAGGAAAGGAAAAACTCAAAATTTCACTATTTGCAGATGATATGATAGTATACTTAAGTGACCCTAAAACTTCCACCAGAGAACTTCTAAACCTGATAAACAACTTCAGTAAAGTGGCTGGATATAAAATCAACTCAAACAAATCAGTAGCCTTCCTCTATTCAAGGGATAAACAGGCTGAGAAAGAAATTAGGGAAATGACACCCTTCACAATAGCCACAAATAAAATAAAATATTTTGGAGTGAATCTAACCAAGCAAGTGAAAGATCTGTATGACCAGAATTTCAAGTCTCTGAAGAAAGACATAGAAGCCGATCTCAGAATATGGAAAGATCTCCCATGCTCCTGGATTGGCAGGACTAATTTGGTGAAAATGGCCATCTTGCCAAAAGCAATCTACAGATTCAATGCAATCCCCATCAAAATTCCAAATCAATTCTTCATAGAGATAGAAAGAGCAATTTGCAAATTCATTTGGAATAACAAAAAACCCAGGATATTGAGAATCATTCTCAACAACAAAAGAACTTCTGGGGGAATCACCATCCCTGACCTCAAACTGTACTACAGAGTAGTAGTGATAAAAACTGCATGGTATTGCTACAGAGACAGGCAGGAATATCAATGGAATAGAATTGAAGATCCAGAAATGAACCCGCACACCTATGATTACTTGATCTTTGACAAAGGAGCTAAAACCATCCAGTGGAAAAAAGACAGCATTTTCAGCAAATAGTGCTGGTTCAACTGGAGGTCAGCATGTAGAAGGATGCAAATCAATCCATTATTATCTCTTTGTACAAAGCTCAAGTACAAGTGGATAAAGGACCTTTGCATAAAACCAGATACACTGAAACTAGTAGAAGAGAAGCTGGGGAAGACCCTCGAATACCTAGGCACAGAGGAAAAGTTCCTGAACAGAACACCAATGGCTTATGCTCTAAGATCAAAAATTGACAAATGGGACCTCATAAATTTGCAAGCATCTGTAAGTCAAAGGACATTGTCAATAAGATAAAATGGCAACCAACAGATTGGGAAAAGATCTTTACCAATCCTACATCCGATAGAGGGCTAATATCCAAGATATACAAAGAACTCAAGAAATTATACTCCAGACAACCAAATAACCCTATTAAAAATGGGGTACAGAGCTAAACAAAGAATTCTCAACTGAGAAAATTCAAATGGCCGAGAAGCACCTTAAGAAATGCTCAATATCCTTAGTCATCATGGAAATGCAAATCAAAACAACCCTGAGATACCATCTCACACCAGTCAGAATGGCTAAGATCAAAAACTCAAGTGATAGTAGATGCTGGTGAGGATGTGGAGAAAGAGGAACACTCCTCCATTGTGGGTGGGATTGCAAGATGGTGCAACCACTTTAGAAATCAGTCTGGCAGTTTCTCAGAAAACTGGACATAGCATTACCTGAGGATCCAGTTATGCCACTCCTAGGCATATACCCAGAAAATGCTCCAACATATAACAAAGACATATGCTCCACTATGTTCATAGCAGCCTTATTTATAATAACCAAAAGCTGGAAAGAACCCAGATGTCCTTCAACAGAAGAATGGATACAAAAAATGTGGTATGTTTACACAATGGAGTGTTACTCAGCTATTAAAAATAATGAATTTGAGAAATTCTTAGGTAAATGGATGGAACTAGAAATTATCATCCTGAGTGAGGTAACCCAGTCACAAAAGAACACACAGGGTATTTACTCACGGATAAGCAGATGTTAGCCTGAAAGCTTGAAATAGCCAAGACTCAACTCACAGACCACATGAAGCTCATGAAGAAGGAAGACCAAGTGTGGATACCTCAGTCCTACTTAGAAGGAGTAACAAAAATACTCAAGGGAGCAAATATGGAAACAAAATGTGGGACAGAAACTGAAGGAGGGTCCATCTGGAGACCATTCCACCCAGGTATCCATTCCATGCACAGTCACATAAGCTAGACACTGATGTGGATGGCTGGAAGTGCATGCTGACCAGAACCTGATATAGCTGTCTGCTTAGAGGTCTGCCAGAGTCTGACATATTCAGAGGATGATGCTCACAGCTAACCACTGATCTGATAAAGGTTTTCCCAATGGAGAAGTTAGAGAGAAGACTGAAGGAGCAGAAAGAGTTTATGACCCCATGAGGAGAGCAACAATACCAATCAACCAGAGCTCCCCAGGGTCTAAACCACCAGCCTAGGAGCATATAGGGAAGGACCCATGACTCCAGCTGTATATGTAGGGGAGGATGGCTTTGTTGGGCATAGGTGGGAGAGGAGATTCTTGGTCCCATGAAGGACAAACACCAAGTGGGGGTGAATGTGAGGGTGGGAGGTGGGAGTGGGGGGTTGGTGGGGGCACATCCTCATAGAAGCATGAGGAGAGGGGATGGGATAGGAGGTTCCTGGGTGGTGGGGGGAAGTTGGGTAAGAGGATAAAATCTGAAATATAAATATAATACCCAATATAAATAAATAAATAAATAAATAAATAACTTAGCCTATATTCTTCTGAAATTAAATGAAAATCTTGAATCCTAATGTCAGCATTGAAAAGTCCCATATAGGTTATAATATGACATTTATTGATATGGATTATTGTTTATATCTAATAATATTAGGCTTATTTTCTACAATAGCCATCAGTTTTGTTTTTATTTAGAAATATGTTTCACCTTGTTTTCTCTCATTTACAGTACTTTACTCTTATTTAATTATGTGATCATGAAATGCAAATGTTTATGTTGTTTTGCTATGATCAATTCTGATTGAAATATTCATTTCATCTATCAGTCATTGATGACTAATAGATTATAGAGCCATACCTGTGATCCTTAAAGGTTTCAGAAATAGGTGAAATGCTTGTCCTTTCATGCACTAAATGTGTGTAAATGCAACAATTTGCTGCACTTAAGATTTCTTTCATTTCTAAGGCTTGCATTTGCTTCTTACATATATTGTGAGGAAATCCAAATCACATCAATTTAATAAAATATTTCATGAAGAATATATTCTACCTAGTTATTATATATGGACTGCAAACAGAATTATAATTATTAGCAGACATTTTGTAATTGTGCAAAAGCATCATTAAACCAATCCAAGAACTTGCAGAAAACTACATGGAGCTACTGTATGAATATCAATGAAAACTATCAAATCTCCTGACATAACAAAGTCTGCTAATTTTATGCTCCATCTTCTCTGTGACTGTAAATATCTAAAGAAATGTTAACTAGTCATTACTAAACACTTTATCAACTTTGATAACCTGTTTGATATTCCATCAATTCATAGCATAAATATAAGACCTTAAAATTTATTAACGCTGAGTTTTTATAATTTATTTTCTTTTAATGAAGTAAAATTTATAATTTGCATTATTTATTTTTGTTTTCATTTATTTCTGAAGGTCTGGATAAGAAATGTGTGCCCTCCGAATTACCATTGCCCTTTTATTCTCATCACATATGTTTTTATGGCTGTTGGAACATTGGCCAATTATAAACATAAACTTTGTTAACTTCCCTTCTTCCCCATAACACCAAGATCAACATTTTGCATACAATACTTCAAAGATATTTAAACTCATCCAGGGATTAAATCAATAGTCCTGTTTGTGAAAATACTAAAATGTATACAGCTAATTGTTAAGGGTGATTGGCATGTCAATAATATTAATGATGTTGAAAAAAAGGGTGATTGGCATGTCAATAATATTAATGATGTTGAAAAACAGAGATGTAAACTATTGAACAGAAAAATGAATGTATTAGATATCTAGTTAGAAATGATAAAGAAGAAAAATGATGGCCAAGGTTTCCACTAAGAGAAGAAGAATCGAATGTTTCAGATTTCTGAAATCTGGACAAGAAGTACTTGTAAAAAGATTGTCTCTGTTCATGGTTCGAATTAAGGATGACAACTCCCAAGAACAACTGAATTGCTAGATCATTATGGAGAAAATATGAAAAGAGATTTACAGAGTGCGTTTAACTGAAGTAAACAATGTCTTTCAAGTATGACACACATGTAATTCTATAGCCTCGATTAAAAAGGACTCATGTTTAAAGAAATATGTGTACCACCTCCTGGCAAAGTACTGAGGAAACTGTCTATTAATTCCATGTGACATGAGATACAATATGATAGCATGTGATGAAAAAAGCATACACTCATGTTTTCCCTGTAGTATTTCAATATTTTTTACAGATATGGTTTTATGCTAAAGCATCAATAGAGACAAAAATTTATACACCAGAGTGTATGTCTGTATGTCAGCACACTTAGTATAAAATACATAAGCAGTTTACATAATACAATTGCTCATGGGTGAGGGATGCTAATCTTCATCTGTTGATACACTAATGGTACTTTAGTGTGTGTCTTTCATTTATGTTATCAGAGAAGCTCTTGTCAGAGGATTTCTCCAGAAAACTGTTGTGTATAAGTGGCTCATTACAGTTGACAACTAAAGACACCCATTTCACAGATAGATGGGAAACCCAGTATTGGATGGGGAAAACCTAAGGTAAAGAACACTTAACCTGCCATAAAACTACAAATAGGTTTGACATATTGTAAGAAGACTTTCTTTACATAGACTAAAATTTTAAATTAAGATGTACTGCATATATGCAATATATTGATCCTCAAACTTTTAACAAAATGAAATTTAATGTCCAAGAACAGACATATAGTCTTTAGTTGCCTTATGTGGGTTCCATGTACATTATACACTCTATAACCATGAGATTTTAATATATCCTATGCTATGTTTATGCAAGTGAATGAATTTACCTTTACTCATACATCACCTTTTTATTGTTGGGTCAACATCTATTGTTCATCAAGACACAACCATAGAGATTGTAGAGACTTGGCATCAAAGAGCTGAGAGAATGTCCCAATGTCACCATCACGGATCATAGGTACCTTGCACATCATATGCTCCCTGGCCAAAATAGTGTCTGAAACAACACACATATATGATCTAGGCTAGTCTCTTTGTTAGGCTGTGGATTGTAATTGTTCTCTCATGTGCTCAAGTTCTCACTTTCAGGAGTTCTGGTAAGAAGGACTTAACTTGTCAAATAATAGCAATAGTGGATCACTCTGGTGGAGACATTCCTAAGATTTACTCATTCCAGCCGGAACACAATGAAGATTGTTACATCACCAATTCTTGCCAGATCAACTGCCATACATTGGCATATCAAAAATGTTATTTGATTAGTGTGCAAGAAAACTCTCTCAATGAGAGGTCATATCACAACTAAGCACATCCCACCACTGGCCACTTCCTTAGATTTATCATTAGTGATAGAAATGAGTAGAATGTTCAGCTTATGGGTTGTATGAATGTTAGCTCAATAAGTAAAGGCACTTTCAACCAAGCCCACATACATTATGTCAATCTCAGAAACCACAAGGTAAAAAGAGTGAACTAAATCCTAAAGTTTTCCCCATAATTTGTACATGTGACTTAGCCCTCCATCCTGATTACTCAGTACATAAACACAAATATGGTTATATATAAGGTTAAGTAGATATTTGCTGGTATCTGGGCCTCATGAACAAATGATGGCTTCCAGTTCAAGACCCTATTCCGTTTTCTTGGCAATTAGGAGTGAAGAGAGAGGTGGAGCTAATTCTGTGGATAGAAGGTAGACTAAATGGCACAGTACTCAACAATGACATTTGAAACACTCAACTTGACAGCCTTTTAGAAGAGACAACAGCACTTACTATGAATGGGCTCTGCAGGCCTCCAGTTATCAACTGTTCCTATATGTCAGGGTCATTATGCTGATTTCCCCTTGAACAAGACAAGTTTTATATTAGCTATATTTTCCAATAATTTTTTTACCTGATAGATTGTGAGGCAGTAGACCTTGTGAGAGAGTAGTGTTTGGTTGAGCTAAAGGTTTGAAGCCCTAGAAACTCTGAAGGGATGTTAGTAGCTTTGTGTGCTCTCAGGCACCAGGCAGCTACATGCTGCTGCCATGTAGCTGCAGCACCCCATAGATTTATGGCCATCAGTCACATAAGGGCAATGCCCCAAGACCTTCCACACATAGATGAGGCATTGCTATCACCTCAGATAATGTCAATAGAAATAGATAAGTGACCTGTAGTCATATAGGCTCAAGACAGAGATATTCATCTTAGTGTGGTACCTAGAGGCACAGATGGCATTGCTAATAAGATTCCTTTCTCAGACATTCCTCTCTGCAAAAGGTGTTTAATCTAAAGCCCACCCTAAGAAATGAGGGATGGTTTAATGCATCTACCTTCCTCTATGACAATAAACAGTTCAGAACCATGGATTAGCTTTTTTCATCTAAATCCACTGTAGGGAGCCACTGAGAAGGCCTTTGCCTTACAGAGCCACAGTTTAGTCTCTCATAGGAGGACTCTCTTATCTCACAGCCACAACCTCCTGCAAGCCTGCCCCTGTCAAGCCAAGGACTCTCACAGTGTGACCAGCCAAGGCTCCCCTTTTCCTCCTTCCCTGGGTTAGATGCAGCCTGCAGGTCCCCACCTGTGTTCTCAGCTCTTCCATGACTCCCAACGGTGCCTGGATGTCCAAGAGCCTGAGAGCCCCATGGCCAAGGGGTCCATGCAGACCCTGGCAACCCTAAACTAGCTCTGCCTTTCCCAGGCCTCAGACTACACTTTTCCACCCTGAGACAGTATCTCTGTGCTTCCCTACAACCCAACACCAACCCAGCTGCAGTGTGGGATAAGCAAAGTCAAACTCGCTATGTTCTGCCTCCCCAAGCAGCTCTGCCCAGTGGTAGAGAGGACTTGGGCCCATAACCCTACAATGGATGACACACAGTGCTGGTTGGTGAGAAAATGAACATCCATAACACTCTTTCTATTACTAAGGCTGCACTGGTTCCTGGCTCCTGAAATTCTCTGATTTATCCCTGTCTATTGAGGATGTGAAACTTGGATTTACACTGTGGTCCAATCAATAATATGTAGATAATTCTGTCTATTGTTCTAGTAAAAGTTATTTATATGTTGAGACCTGGATGGTTCATTGTGGTCCCACATCACATAAATCAGAACTTGATCCAAATTTCTTTCCAACTCTTTTTCATTGCTTCAATCCTCTGTCCCCCAAACAATTGCCTTGTATTTGTTCAGGAAACCACATAAATTGATTATTACTTGGTGTAATGTGCTCTTGATTTGAACTTTGTGTTGGGAGCCGAAGTGATTCGCCATTCCAAGATGGCGGGAACATCCTGTCCTCCCACTTGTAAACAACTGACTGCACAGGTGCAAAAGGCAAAAGGCGCACCAAAGTCACTGCCCATCCCGGGGCGTAATATGGGGTGATGAGTGAACAGCCAATCAGAAGTGAACACTCCACTCTAGGGTATATATAGCAGTGCCTTTCCCGGGCTTGGGGTCTTTCTGCTTTTGCTGTTACAAGAAGTAAAGCCTCATCTGTAGTGATACCCGATTACTGCCTCCGTGTCCTTCTTCGCGGGCGAAGGGGACACAAAAGAGGTGCGCGCAACATCTGGTGCTGAGAACCCGGGAATTTCAAGGTGCTGCAGAAGACCCCCCAAGTTTTGGGGCGGGTTAAAAGACTACAGGTTTCGAGGTACATCTCTGGAAGGTATGCTTGGGGTGGAAACCTTCGTTGTGAGCGAATATTCACCCACTGCCGCTGCTGCAGTAGTTGGCCTCTTGCTCGTGTGGTTTTCGCTTTTAGCCTACTTGTTTTGTGAGGATCCAGCCCGAAGCACAGCTATTAGGGCAAGTCAAGAGGTTTCAAAAGAGGTCCGCTCCAGTCTATCAGAACCAGAGTGTGTTAGCCGGCATCAGGCCAAAGAGCTTGGAAAGGAGAAGCAGGCAAGATATTCTGGACAACAGAGGCAGGCCAAGGAGCCTGGTTATAGGAAAGAGTATTCAAGAGGAATAGGGGCCACTGCAGAGCCTATTAAAGTTAAGGAACCTTCACCGGCTGGTGAAGAGAGACTGGAGTTAGGGGGGAGCCCCCTGTACCCCATTAAGGAGTCTGCTTCCATAAACCTTAGCAACTCTGAGGAAGACCTAACGCAAGGAGAGGAAGAGAGCCTGGGGCAGGAAACAGTCGCCTATACAAAGGGTAGTCGTTCTGGGATAAGAATAAGAAAGACCTTGAATCCCTCGGCCCCCCGTCCTTGCCTCTGGCTTATGCCCCGGGCAGTGCCCCTAATTCATTTCTCAGCCCAGGAGATCGGAGGCAGCTACAGCTTGCATTTCCGGTCTTTGAAGCGGCAGAAGGCGTCCGTGTTCATGCCCCAGTAGAGTATAGGCAGATCAAAGAATTAGCTGAGGCAGTACGTGCATATGGAATTGGGGATAATTTTACTATATCCCAAGTGGAGAGATTAAGTACAGCTGCTATGACGCCAGGAGACTGGCAGGACACAGTGAAGGCGGTACTTAACAATATGGGCCAATACCTAGAGTGGAAGGCCTTGTGGCATGAGGCATTGCAAGCACAAGCCAGGATTAATGCAAATACTGAGGGACAACAATTATGGACTTTTGACATGCTGGCGGGAGTTGGCATACACGCAAAGGACCAGACCACTCATCCCAGGCAGGTCTACGCACAGATAGCATCAGCTGCAATAAAGGCATGGAAGTCTTTCCCTAGGAAGGAAGGCAGTAACCTTTATTTGTCCAAGATAATTCAGACATCTAATGAGTCTTTTTCTGACTTTGTGGCCCGCATGACTGAGGCAGCTGGCAGAATCTTTGGGGAACCAGAGCAGGCGATGCCATTGATAGAACAGATGATCTTTGAAAATGCCACAGCTGAATGCCGTGCAGCCATTGCTCCTCAGAGAGCCAAGGGGCTACAAGATTGGTTAAGAGTCTGCCGTGGCTTGGGAGGTCCCCTTACTAATGCCGGACTCGCAGCGGCTAATCTACAAATGGCTGTAGTGCTCCTTAAAGGTCAGAATCGTGGAAAATTCCCTTCAAAACATATGGCCCGATGCTATACCTGTGGGAAGGTGGGACATATGAAGAAAGAGTGCCCAAATAATCATATACCATCAAAGCTGTGCACTAGGTGTGGAAAGGGCTATCATCTGGCTCAGGATTGCCGCTCTGTTAGAGATATAAGAGGTCAGATCCTCCCTCCAAATCCCTCAGCCATTAAGGAAGAAAATTTTTCAAAAAACGGATATACGGGCCCAAGATCCCAGGGCCCCAAAAGATATGGGACACTCCTGAACACTCAGGGGACTCTTTTTGCTGCAGAGCCACAAGGGGTTCCACAGGAGTGGACCTCCGCTCCACCTCCCGAGTCTTACTAATGCCACACATGGGGTTGCAGCCGATCCCGGTTGATTATAGAGGCCCCCTGCCAGAGAGAAGTGTTGGCCTTATTTTAGGCCGCTCCTCTCTTACTTTAAAAGGACTCGTGGTACACCCCGGTGTAATAGATCAGGATTATACCGGAGAACTTCAAGTTCTCTGTTCTAGCCCACAAGGTGTATTCTCCAACTCCCCTCGGGACAGGATTGCTCAATTGGTTGTCCTTCCAAGCTTACATGATTGTTTTCCATCCACTGAGAAGCTTAGAGGTGCTCAAGGGCTTGGTTCCTCAGGAACTGACTTCGCTCATCTGGTGGTTGACTTTAAAACTAGACCCACCTTAAAGTTAGCAATAGAGGGGAAGAACTTTACTGGAATTCTGGACTCAGGAGCGGATAAAAGTATTATTTCTTCTAATTGGTGGCCTAAGACATGGCCTGTAAAAAGATCGTCCCACTCCCTACAAGGATTGGGATACGAGGCTAGTCCTGCAATCAGTTCTCGCTCGTTGACTTGGCAGGCACCAGAGGGTCAAACAGGAAGTTTTATACCTTATGTGCTTCCTCTCCCTGTCAATCTCTGGGGAAGAGATATTTTACAAGACCTAGGGCTAGTTCTGACTAGTGAATACTCCCCACAAGCTAAAAACATTATGAAGAACATGGAATTTAAAGAAGGGAAAGGTCTTGGCAGGAACGAACAAGGAAGTTTAGATCCGGTCTCACAAGAATCAAACACAGGAAGACAAGGCCTGGGTTTTTCCTAGTTGCCACTGAGGGTTCTAGTGCCCATACCCTGGCTCACAGAGGAGACCGTGTGGGTTCCTCAGTGGTCCCTATCCTCTGAAAAATTGGAAGCTGCTACAAAACTAATTAAAGAACAAGTGCAGCTCGGTCATTTAGAACCTTCTACCTCTCCCTGGAATACACCCATATTTGTCATTAAAAAGAAATCCGGAAAGTGGAAGCTTTTACATGATTTAAGAGCCATCAATGCACAGATGCGACTATTTGGCTCTGTGCAACGAGGCTTGCCTTTACTCTCTGCCTTGCCTAAGCAGTGGAAAATTATAATTATAGATATTAAAGATTGTTTTTTCTCTATTCCTTTGTATCCACAAGATAGACCAAGATTTGCATTTATACTACCTACTATTAATCATTTTGAACCTGATAAAAGATATCAGTGGAAAGTTCTGCCTCAGGGCATGGCCAACAGCCCCACTATATGTCAGCTGTATGTACAAATGGCCCTCGAGCCAATTAAGAAACAATTTCCCTCTCTGCTGCTGGCCCATTACACAGATGACATTATTATGTGTCATAAGGATTTAATTACTTTACAGACCTCATACCCCTAATTATTAAACACCTTGGAACAGTGGGGTCTACATGTTGCTACTGAGAAAGTTCAATTTTCAGAAATTGGTTCCTTTTTAGGGACGGTTATCTATCCAGAAAAGATAATTCCTCAGAAATTGGAGATTCGTAGAGACCATTTACATACTTGGAATGATTTTCAGAAATTATTAGGTGATATAAATTGGTTAAGACCATTTTTAAAAATTCCCTTGGCTGAGCTGAAACCTTTATTTGATATTTTGGAAGGGGATGCTCATATTTCCTCACCGAGGGCCTTAACACCAGCTGCGAGCCGTGCTCTGCAAGTAGTAGAAAACGCTTTACAAGATGCCCAGTTGAAACGCATAGATGAAACCAAAACCTTTGATTTATGTGTTTTTAAAACTAGACACTTACCAACTGCTGTTTTATGGCAGGAGGGGCCCTTGTTATGGGTTCATCCCAATGTTTCTCCTGCAAAGATTATTGAAAGGTATCCAGATGCAGTTGCTCAACTTGCCCTTCGTGGACTAAAAGCAGCCATTACTCATTTTGGAAGAGAGCCTAAGGTTTTGATAGTGCCTTATACTGCCCATCAAGTCCAAATATTAATGACGAACTCTAATGTTTGGGCAGTGCTGGTTACTTCCTTCAATGGTCAAATAGATAATCATTATCCTAAGCATCCCATCTTACAATTTGCCTTAACTTAAGCTATCATATTTCCACATATTGTGTCTCAGGAGCCACTCCAGGATGGAATGGTAGTTTATACGGATGGGTCAAAAACAGGAGTGGGTGCCTATGTGGTTAATGATAAGGTTACATCCAAACAATACCATGAAACCTCACCTCAAATTGTGGAATGCCTAGTGGTGTCAGAGGTTCTGGAAATCTTTCCAGGTCCCCTAAATATTGTTTCAGATTCCTTCTATGTGGTTAATGCAGTAAAAGCATTAGAAGTTGCTGGGTTAATTAAGACATCTAGCAGACTTGTAGAAGTTTTTCAAAAGATTCAGGTTACCCTGGCTAAGCGAAGATTCCCTGTCTTTATAACTCATATTAGGGCTCACTCAGGCTTACCTGGACCTATGTCCCATGGAAATGACCTGACAGATCGAGCCACAAAGTTGATTGCAATTGCCCTTTCGCCAAAATTAGATTTGGCTAAAGCCTTTCACAAAAGGTTTCATGTGACAGCTGAGACATTACGATGTCAATTTAACAACTCTAGAAGGGAGGCCAGAGATATCGTGACTCAATGCCAAAACTGCTGTCAATTCCTACCTGTTCCCCATACCGGAATTAACCCTCGGGGAATTAGGCCATTACAGATCTGGCAAATGGATGTTACTCACATCCCATCCTTTGGCAAATTACAATATTTGCATGTCTCTATTGATACCTGTTCTGGAGTTATGTTTGCCTCTCCATTGACCGGAGAAAAGGCGGCCCATGTTATTCAACATTGCCTCGAGGCTTGGAGTGCCTGGGGAAAGCCTAAAATCCTTAAAACTGACAATGGACCAGCCTTCACTTCTCAAAAATTTAAACAATTTTGTCTCCATATGGAGGTGACACACCTGATGGGTCTTCCTTACAACCCTCAGGGACAGGGCATCATTGAGCGTGCTCATCGTACCCTTAAAACTTATTTGATAAAACAAAAAGGAGAAGTTGAGGAAGCTCTGCCCACAGTGCCACGAGCTACTGTTTCTCTCGCACTTTTTACCCTCAACTTTTTGAATTTGGACAGTCAGGGCAATACAGTGGCTGATCGCCATTGCCTGGAACCAACTAGGCCAAAAGAAATGATAAAATGGAAAGATGTTTTGACTGGTCAATGGAAAGGCCTGGATCCTATTTTAATAAGATCCAGAGGAGCGGTTTGTGTTTTTCCGCAGGAAGAAGACAATCCATTTTGGCTGCCAGAATGACTGACGCGGCGACTCGCGGTTCCTGAAAATGACCCCCGGAAGGATTCATCTGCAGATGCTCTCAGTTCGCATTTGGACTCTCCTAAATCGGGTTCCAAGGAAGTGGACTAGGGAGCTGGACCAGATGCAGTAGCAATTGCAGATCCGGATTTCGAGCCTTGATGGAACTCGAGTGGACCCTGTTACCCCTGGCGATTTTACTTCTTGGCCTACCTCTGCCTGTTCCTTCTTTCTTTCTCTCTTTCTTAAAGGGTGGGAATAGGCCTACTTGGTGCAGCCCTATGTTGTGGATTAGTGTTCATGATGGTTGGTCTGTAAGCTCAGAGCCCAACAAAAATGTGACAAGGTCGCTATAGCCCAAGCACTAGTAGTCTTGGAGCAAGCATCTCCCTCTGAAATTTGGCTATCTAGGCCAAGAAAGTAGCTGATGACTGAGACCCTCAGTCGATGCACCCCAAGGGTTCAGCCCATTGCACTGGGTCGATGAGAGGTCTAAGTCCAGCCAGCCCTTGCCTGAATAACTGGTACCTGAATATTTAGAGGTGTTTGCGAGTGGGTACTCCACAGGGAATGTTCCACGAGTGTGGATAGATTTCCCGAAAGTATGCCTGATTGCACAAAGGTTTGATGCCAAGAAACCTCCCCTGGTGGCGCCCCAGGGTGGAGGCTCCCTTTCCCCGACAAAAGGCATCGAGATGGGTATGTAAGTAAACCCATTACAATATCTCATTTTGCACAGGGGATCAGGCCTCTGCTTTCCCTCACTGAGTTGGTGCCGTGCTTGATAGGCAATAGGCTGTTCCATCTTAAATATATAGATAGGGGGAGATGTTGGGAGCCGCAGTGATTCACCATTCCAAGATGGCGTGGACATCCTGTCCTCCCACTTGTAAACAACTGACTGCGCAGGTGCAAAAGGCAAAAGGCGCTCCAAAGTCACTGCCCATCCCGGGGAGTAATATGGGGTGATGAGTGAACAGCCAATCAGAAGTGAACACGCCACGCTAGGGTATATATAGCAGTGCTTTTCCCGGGCTTGGGGTCTTTTCCACTTTTGCTGTTACAAGAAGTAAAGCCTCGTCTGTAGTGATACCCGATTACTGCCTCCGTGTCCTTCTTCGCGGGCAAAGGGGACACAAAAGAGGTGCGCGCAACAACTTTGTACTTACAAAGATGAATTAACATTACTAATACTCTGAAGGAATATCTTTTCATTTTATGTTTTTTTTTGCTTCAAACAATTTATGCATTCATTTATTTACATCCCAAATGCAGTCCCCCGAATCTTGATCCACCCCTCACAGAATCTCTCCTTTCATTTTCCTGTCCCCATGAATGTTCCCCCATCCTCAGTTGAAAATTCTTTGTTTAGCTCTGTATCTCATTTTTAATAGTATTATTTGATTCTCTGGAGTCTAACTTGTTAAGCTCTTTGTATATATTGGATATTAGTGCTCTATCAGATATAGAATTGGTAAAGACCTGTTGGTTGCCATTTTGTCCTACTGACAGTTTCCTTTGCCTTACAGAATCTTTGCAATTTTATGAGGTCCCAATTGTTGATCGTAGAGCATAAGCCATTGGTGTTCTGTTCAAAAAATTTTCCCATGTGTTCAAGACTCTGCCCCCAGTTTTTTTTTCTATTCGTTTCAGCGTATCTGATTTTATGTGAAGGTCTTGATCCACTTGGACTTGAACATTGTACAAGAAGACAAGAATGGATCAATTTGCATTCTCTAAATGCTAACCTCCAGTTGAACCAGCAACATTTGTTGAAAATGCTGTCTTTTTTCCACTGGATGGTTTTAGCTCCTTTGTCGAATATCAAGTGACCATAGGTGTGCAGGTTCATTTTTTGGTCTTCAATTCTATTCCATTGATCTTCCTGATTGTCTCTGTACCAATATCATGCAGTTTTTATCACTATTGCTCTGTAGTACAGCTTGAGGTCAGAAATGGTGATTCCCCCAAAAGTTCTTTTTATTGTTGAGAATAGTTCTTGCTATCCTGGCTTATGCTCTAATATCAAGAATTGACAAATGGGATCTCATAAAATTGCAAAGCTTCTGTATGGCAAGGGACACTGTCAATAGGACAAAATGGTAACCAACAGATTGGAAAAAAGCTTTACCAATCTTACATCTGATAGAGAGCTAATATCCAATATATAATACAAAGAATTCAATAATTTAGACTCCAGACAACCATATAACCCTATTAAAAATGGGGTACAGAGCTAAACAAAGAATTCTCAGCTGAGGAAACTCCAGTGGCCAAGAAGCATCTAAAGAAATGTTCAACATCCTTAGTCATCAGGAAAATGCAATTCAAAACAACCCTGAGATTTCACCTCACACCACTCGGAGTGGCTAAGATCAAAAACTTAGGTGATAGCAGATGCTAGCACAGATGTGGAGAAAGAGGAACATGCCACCATTGTTGGTGGGATTGCAAGCTGGTACAACCACTCTGAAAATCAGTCTGGTGGTTCTTCAGAAAATTGGACATAGCATTAACTGAGGACCCAGCTATACTACTCCTGGACATATACCCAGAAGATGCTCCAACATATAACAAGGATACATGCTCCACTATGTTCATAGCAGCCTTATTTATAAGAGCCAGAAGCTGGAAAGAACCCAGATGTCCTTCAACAGAGGAATGGATACAGAAGATGTGGTACATTTATGCAATGGAGTATTACTCAGCTATTAAAAACAGTGAATTCAGGAAATTCTTAGCCAAATGGAGGGAACTAGAAAGTATCATCTGAGTAAGGTAACCCAATCACAAAAGAACACACATGGTATGTACTCACTGATAATAGGATATTAGCCCCAAAGCTAGCAATACCCAAGATACAACTCACAGACCACATGAAGCTCATGAAGAAGGAAGACCCAAGTGTGGGTGCTTCGGTCCTTCTTAGTAGTAACAAAGACTCATGGGAGCAAATATGGAGACAAGGTGTGGGACAGAAACTGAAGGAGAAGTTGTCTGGAGACTGTTCCACCTGGGTATCCATCCTATGTGCAGTCACCAAAGGTAGACACTGATGTGGATGCCAGGAAGTACATGCTGACAAGAGCCTGATATAGCTATCTCCTTAGAGGTCTGCCAGAGCCTGACATATATGAACTGATTATGGAGTTCCCAATGGAGGAGTTAGAGAGAAGACTGAAAGAGCTAAAATGGTTTGCAGCCCCATGGGGAGAACAACAATACCAACTAACCAGAGCTCCCAGGCTCTAAACCACCTGCATGGGAGCACATAGGGAGAGACCCATGGCTGCAGCTGTACATGTAGGGGAGGATGGCCTTGTTGGACATAAGTGGAAGAGAAGGCCCTTGGTCCTGTAAAGGCTGGATGCCCCAATGTGGGGGAATTTCAGGGCAGGGAGGTGGGAGTGTGGGTGGGTGAGTGGGGGCACCTCCTCATACAAGCAGGAGGAGGGGGATGGAACACAGGTTTCCTGGATGGGGGAATGAGGAAAGGGGATAACATCTGTAGTGTAAATAAAATATTCAATAAAAAAAGAAACAAAAGTTCTCAACAAATTTCTCACTAACTGAATCATAGAATACTTCAAAAACCCTATTCACCATGATCAAATAGGCTTCATTCCAGGGATTCCAAAATGGTTTAATATACAAAAATCCATCAACATAATCTATGATATAAACAAAGTGAAAAATTACATGATCATCTCATTAGATGCTGAGAAATCCTTCAACAATATTTGACATCCTGTCATATTAAAGTCTTTAAAAGGTCACTGATTCAAGACACATTTTACATAATAAAAGAAATGTTATAAGTCAAGCCAATAATAGACATCAAATTGAAAGGAGAGAAACTTGAACTAATCACACTAAAATCATTGATATAGCAAGGGTATCCAATCTTTCACTATCTTTTCAACATAGTACTTGAATTTTGAGCAAAAGAAAAAAGACAACAAAAAGAGACCAAGGTGACACAAATTAGAAAGGAAGAATAATCACTATTTGTGGATGATATGATGGTATATATAAGTAACCCCCAAAATTCTACCATAGAACTACTACAGCTGATAAAAAGACTTCAGCAATGTGAACAGATATAAAATTTACTCAAAGAAATCAGTGGTTCTTTATACAAATGGCAAAGAGGCTGAGAAAGGAATTAGGGAAATAACACCCTTCATCATAGTCACACAAATGTTTTATTTCTTGGTATAACTCTAAGCAAGCAAGGGAATGATGTATATTATAAAAAAAATCAAGTCTCTTAACAAAGAACTTGAAGGAGATATCAGAAGATGGGAAGATTTCCCACAGTAATTTATTAGTAGGATTAATATAGAAAAAAATAGACATCTTACCTAAAGCATCTTACACACCCAATACCATTCCAAATAAAATTCCAACTAAACCTTTTTCAGACCTTGAAAGAGGAATTTTCAACTTCATATTGAAGATCAATTGTCCAGGATAGCTAAAACAATACTGAACAATAAAAGACCTCTGGGGGAATCACGATCCTTTATTTCAGGTTGTATTACAAAGGAATACTGATTAAAACCTGCATGCTATTGGTATATAGAGGGAATGTTTAATCAATGCAATCTAAGCAAAGAGCCATAAATGTACCCACATAAATCTAGATACATAATTTTGACAAGGAAACCAAAACCATACAATGGAGAAAAAGAAGAATCTTCAATAAATGGTGCTGGCATAACTGGTTGTGTCTGCATATTAAAAAATTAAATAAATACATATTTATCTCCCTGCAAAAAACTAAAGTTGATCTAAGACCTCAATATATAACCGGATGAACCAAATCTCATGACATAAGGTGGGAAATATTATGGAATGCATTGGTACAAGATACTATTTCCCGAGCAGAACACCAATGATTCTGGTTTTAATATCAATTGATAAATGAGACCTCATGAAATTTAAAGCTTCTGTAAGGCAAACAACATTGTCAATAAGACAAAAGAGTAGCCTCCAGATTGGGAAAGATCTTCATTAACCCCACATTGTACAGAAGGATGATATCCAAAAGAGAAGTACAGAGCTAAACAGAATATTCAAAAGAGGCATCTCATGGGCTTAGATGCAAAGAATGACCTGTTCAACATCCTTAGACATCAGGGAAGTTCAAATCAAAGCAACCTTAAATCTACCTTAAAACAATAAAAATGACTAAGATCAAATCCTCAAGTGACAACACATGTTGAAAAAGGGGAATACTCCTCCATTGCTGGTGGGATTCCATACTTGTACAACTACTCTGGAAATCAATCAGACCATTTCTCTGTTAATTGGAAATAGTTCTGCTTGAAGACCCTGTGATACCACTCCTTGGTACATAACCAAAATGTCTTACCTTATTCTAAATACATACGCTCCACTCTGTACATAGCAGCTTTTTTCATAATAGCCAGAAACTGGAAACAACCAAGATATCCCTCAACTGAAGAATGGATAGAAAAAATGCCAATCATTTACACAGTAGAATATTATTCGGCTATTAAAATACAAGGGCATCATGAATTTTGCAGGCAAATGGAGGGATTTACAAATTATCATCCTTAGTGAGGACACAAAATTATATGAGTGGTATGTACTGTCTTATAAGATAATATTAGGTAAAATATACAGAATGCCCATAATACACCACAAAGAAATAAAAAATTAAACAAGAAGGAAATCCCACCCAGGCAAGACTGTTAAATCACACTTAGAAGGTGAAACAAAATAGTCATAAAGTCAGAAGGAGGGAGGGATTTCAGAAGGAGATGGGAGGAGGAGGGGTCTTGGGGAGGCAGAACCAAGGGTTGGGAGTGACAAGAAAGAGAGCCAGTGGGCCAGGAGAATGAATTGAAATTCTTACCTGCTGGTAGTTGGGGATGGGGGGATCTTTAGGAAGTTCCAGAGACCTGGGATGGGAAACGCTTCCAGGAGTCCATGTAGCTAACTTTAGCCAAGATACCTAACAGTGAACTCATGGTATATGAAGAGGTCTCCTCCTATAGCCAGTCAGGAACCCCAATAGAGTCTTAAGGACACCATGTTACTCATATAACTTTTGACCTGAAGTTTTTTTCTATTGAAATAAAATGCATGGACAAAGATGGAGCAGAGACTGAAGAAATGGCCAACCAATGTCTCAAGTTGATACCCTTCTCATGAGGAAGCTCCAATCCCTGACACTATTAATGATACTGTTATACTTGCAGTCAGGTGCCTAGCATAGGTGTAGTCTGACAGGCTCGCCAAGTAGCTGACTGAAACAGATATAGATACCCACAACCAAACATTGAACAAAGGTTTGGGAAATGTTGGGGGAAGAATTGAAGTCGATGAATGGTAGAGAAACACCAAAGAAGACCAGCCATATCAACTTATCAGAACCCCTTAGAGCTCTCAGAGACTGAGGCACTATCCAAAAAGCATACACAGGCTAGATTGCAGCCCCCAGTACATATGTAGCAGATGTAGCTTAGTCTCCACTGTGGTCCTCATACAAACTAGAGAAGGGGCTGTCCCTAAAGCTCTAGCCTGACTCTAGAATCCTTTCCCTCACAGGGCTTTTTTTTCTGGATTCAATTGGAGAGAATTTGAATAATCCTGTAAACACAAGTAGGCTTCATCACAGGATGGTTCAATATACAGAAATATATCAACATAATACACTATATAAACAAACTCAAAGAAAAAAAAACACATGACCATCTCATTAGATGCTGGAAAAGCATTTGACAAAATTAAACACCCCTTCATGGTAAATCTTGGAAAGATCAGGTATTCAAGGCCCATACCTAAACATAGTAAAAGCAATATTCAACAAACCAGTAACCAACATCAAACTTAATGGAGAGAAACTTGAAACATTCCCACTAAAATCAGGAACTAGACAAGGCTGCCCACTCTCTCCCTCCCTATTTAATATAGTACTCGAAGTCCTAGCTAGAGCAATTGGACAATAATAGGAGGTCAAAGGGATACAAATTGGAAAGGAAGTCAAGATATCACTAGGTCTCTAATCAGAATGGACATTAATATATAAATATATGTAACGTCAATTCTATGGACTTCTGACATTTTGAAAACCAGCTATCCATATAAGGTAACCTGGACTGTTGTCAGTTAACTCCTCTCAGCTATTTCTAAATAAAACATGGAAAACACCCTAACAATAAACTCAAAAATATGAATTTGCTATAGTCCTTTAACTCATAGGTTAACCATCCCAAATCAGTTTAAAAAGTTAAAGAAGGACTGGGTCTAGGCCTTGTATTCCTAAATGTGTTATACAGACACAATGCCCATGAGAGTATCAATATTCATCTCACTTTTATATTAATAAGAAGCTCGTACCAATGAAAACCTTAAATTTGAAATCAAAGTAAATTTTGTACCATTTAAGAAATTATAACTTCATCTTGATATTAATTATACAGATTTCTACTAATAGGTTATGGCTATGCAATAAGTCCTAGCTAATCCTCCCTGTTCCAACAAAACCACTACTTTTCCCTACAAAGACAGACCATTATTAACCACATTAGTCCCCAAGCCCAGGGAATAGGGGCACTGACTCTTCTTTAACTTCTTCAAGCTGATTGCAGGCGTTGAGATATTAGAAGAGGGGTGGGGGGAAGAGTAAGTTGATAAGCCTCTGATGCTGTGTCTTCACTGAATCCAGATGGAATTCCAGGACATCGGAGGTTTAGGCAGGTCTGCTCAGAATGCTTGATGAGTAGATACACCAAGGCTGTGTATTCTGCAATATACAATTCTCAGAACAAGTTTTAGTATCAAGAAAAAAAAATTTTTCCCCTAGAGGGCTGACAATTTTTTAAAGATGCTGGTTCTAACAATTTTTCTTTTTCTTCCCCTTTTAAAAATTGGTTGTGATATTTATATTTCAGATTTTATCCCCTTACCCCACTTCCTCCCACCACACAGAAACTTCCTATTCCATCCCCCCTCCTCATACTTCTATGAGGCAGTGCCCGCACCTATCCACCTACTACCCCCTGCCCACCCTCACATTCCCCCCACTCTGTGTTCATTTTTCATGGGACCAAGAAACTCCTCTTTCACCTATGCCCGACAAGGCCATCCTCCCCTACATATACCTCTGGAGTCTTGGGTCCCCTCCCTATGTGTTCCCAGGCTGGTGGTTTAGACCCTGGGGGGCTCTGGTTGTTTGGTATTGTTGCTTTCCTCCTGGGGTCACAAACCTTTTCTGCTCCTTCAGTCTTCTCTCTAAGTTATCCATTGGGAAACCCCTGATCATATTAGTGGTTAACTGTGAGCATCGTCCTCTGAGTGTGTTAGTCTTTGGCAGACCTCTAAGTAGACAGCTATATCATGTTCCTGACAGCATGCACTTCCAGCCAATCACATCAGTGTTTAGCTTAGGTGACTGTACATGGGATGAATACCCAGGTAGAATGGTCTCCTGATGATGTTCCTTCAGTTTCTGTCTCATATTTTGTTTCCATATTTGCTCCCTTGAGCATTTTTGTTACTCGATCTAAGTAGAACTGAGGCATCCCCTCTTGGTCTTCCTTCTTCATGAGCTTCATGTGGTCTGCAGGTTGAATCTAAGCTAATCAAAGCTTTTGGGCTAACATCTGCTTGACAGTGAGTAAATACCATGTGTGTTCTTTTGTGATTGGGTTAACTCACTCAAGATGATAATTTCTAGATCCATCCATTTACCTAAAAATTTCTGGAATTCATTATTTTTAATAGCTGAGTAATACTCTATTGTGTAGATGTACCACATTTTTTGTATCCATTCCTCTGTTGAGGGACATCTTGGTTCTTTCCAGCTTCTGGCTATTATAAATAAGGCTGCTATGAACATAGTGGAGCATATGTCTTTATTATATGTTGGAGCATCTTCTGGGTATATACCAAGGAGTGCTACAGCTGGATCCTCAGGTAACTATGTCCAGGTTTCTGAGGAACCGCCAGACTGACTTCGAGAGTGGTTGTACCAGCTTGCAATCCCACCAACAATGGAGGAGTGTTCCTCTTTCTCCACATCCTTGCCAGCATCTACTATCACCTGAGTTTTTGATCTTAGCCATTCTGATTGATGTGAGGTGGTATCTCAGGGTAGTTTTGATTTGCATTTCCCTGATGACTAAGGATGCTGAGCATTTCTTAAGGTGCTTCTCAGCCATCCAAGTTTCCTCAGCTGAGAATTCTTTGTTTAGCTCTGTACCCCATTTTAATAGGGTTATATGGTTGTCTGAAGTATAATTTCTTGAGTTCTTTGTATATATTTGATATTAGCCCTCTATCAGATTTAGGATTGGATAAGATCTTTTCCCAATCTGTTGTTTGCCATTTTGTCTTATTGACAATGTCCTTTGACTTACAGAAGCTTTGCAATTTGATGAGGTCCCATTTTTCAATTCTCGATATTAAAGCATAAGCCATTGGTGTTCTGTTCAGGAACTTTTTCCCCGTGCCCAAGTATTCGAGGGTCTTTCCCACCTTCTCTTCTATTAGTTTCAGTGTATCTGGTTTTAAGTGAAGGTCTTTGATCCACTTGAATTTGATCTTTGTACAAGGAAATATGAATGGATTGATTTGCATCCTTCTACGTGTTGACCTCCAGTTGAACCAGCACCAATTGCTGAAAATGCTGTCCGTTTTCCACTGGATGGTTTTAGCTCCTTTGTCAAAGATCAAGTGACCATAGGTATGTGGGCTCATTTCTGGATCTTCAATTCTATTCCATTGATCTTCATGCCCGTCTCTGTACCAATACCATGCAGTTTTTATTTCTATTGCCCTGTAGTATAGTTTGAGGTCAGGGAGGGTGATTCCCCCAGAAGTTCCTTTGTTGTTGAGAATAGTTCTCGCTATCCTGGGTTTTTTGTTATTCCAAATAAACTTGCAAATTGCTCTTTCTATCTATGAAGAATTGGTTTGGAATTTTGATGGGGATTGCATTGAATCTATAGATTGCTTTTGGTAAGATGACCATTTTTACTAAATTAATCCTGCCAATCCAGGAGCATGGGAGATCTTTCCATCTTCTGAGATCTTCTTCAATTTTTCTTCAGAGACTTGAAGTTCTTGTCATACAGATCTTTCACTTGCTTGGTTAAATTCACTCCAAGATATTTTATATTATTTGTAACTATTGTGAAGGGTGTCATTTCCCTAATTTCTTTCTCAGCCTGTTTATCTTTTGAGTATAGGAAGGCTACTGATTTGTTTGAGTTGACTTTATATCCAGCCACTTTACTGAAGTTGTTTATCAGGTTTAGGAATTCGCTGGTGGAAGTTTTAGGGTCACTTAAGTATACTATCATATCATCTGCCAACAGTGATCTTTTGACTTCTTCCTTTCCTATTTGTATCCCTTTGACTTCCTTTTGTTGTCTAATTGCTCTGCCTAGGACTTCCAGTACTATATTGAATAAGTAGGGTGAGAGTGGGCAAACTTGTCTAGTCCCTGATGTTAGTGGGATTGCTTCAAGTTTCTCTCCATTTAGTTTGATGTTGGCTACTTGTTTGCTGTATATTGCTTTTACTATGTTTAGGTATGGACCTTGAATTCCTAATCTTTCCAAGACTTTTAACGTGAAAAGATGTTCGATCTTGTCAAATGCTTTCTCGGCATCTAGTGAGATGATCATGTGGTTTTTTTCTTTGAGGTTATTTATGTAGTGGATTACATTGATGGATTTCTGAATATTGAACCATCCCTGCATTCCTGGGATAAATCCTACTTGATCATGATGGATGATTGTTTTGATGTGTTGTTGGATTCGGTTTGCGAGAATTTTATTGAGTATTTTTGCATCCATATTCACAAGAGAGATTGGTCTGTAGTTCTCCTTCTTTGTTGGGTCTTTGTGAGGGTTAGGTATGGGGATAATTGTAGCCTCATAGAATGAATTGGGTATTGTTCCTTCTGTTTCTATTCTGTGGAATAGTTTGAAGAGAATTGGTATTAGGTCTTCCTGGAAGGTCTGATAGAATTCTGCACTAAAACCATCTGGTCCTCGACTTTCTTTGGTGGGGAGGCTTTTAATGACTACTTCTATTTCTTTAGGGGTTATGGGACTGTTTAGATGCTTTATCTACTCCTCGTTTAACTTTGGTACCTGGTATCTATCTAGAAAATTGTCCATTTCATCCAGATTTTCCAATTTTGTTGAGTATAGGCCTTTGTAGTAGGATCTGATGATTTTTTTAATTTCCTCTGTTTCTGTTGTTATGTCTCCCTTTTCAGTTCTGATTTTATTAATTTGAATACTGTCTCTGTGCCCTTTGGTTAGTCTGGCTAAGGGTTTGTCTATCTTGTTGATTTTCTCAAAGAACCAGCTCCTGGTTTTGTTGATATTTTGTATAGTTCTTTTTGTTTCACCTTGGTTGATTTCAGCCCTGAGTTTGATTATTTCCTGCCGTCTACTCCTCTTGGGTATACTAGCTTCTTTTTGTTCTAACTCTTTCAGGTGTGCTGTCAAGTTGTTAATGTATGCTCTTTCCAATTTCTTTTTGTGGGCACTTAGAGCTATGATTTTTTCCTCGTAGTACTGCTTTCATGGAGTCCCACAAATTTTGATATGATGTGTCCTCTTTTTCATTTAAATCTAAAAAGTCTTTAATTTCTTTCTTTATTTCTTCCTTGACCAAGTTATCATTGAGTAGAGCATTGTTCAGTTTCCACGTGTATGTGGGCTTTCCGTTGTTTTTGTCCAAGTCAAAGACAAGTCTTAGTCCGTGGTGGTGTGATAGGGTACAAGGGATTATTTTAATCTTTATGTATCTGTTGAGGCCTGTTTTGTGACCAATTATATGGTTTATTTTGGAGAAGGTACCATGAGGTGCTGAGAAAAGGATATATTCTTTTCTTTTAGGATGAAATGTTCTATAGATGTCAGTTAAGTCCAATTGGCTCATAACTTCTGATAGTTTCATTGTTTAGTTTGTGTTTCCACGATCTGTCCATAGCTGAGAGTGGGGTGTTGAAATCTCCCACTATTTTTGTGTGAGGTGCAATGTATGCTTTAAGCTTTAATAAAGTTTCTTTTATGTATGTGGGTGCCCTTGCATGTGGAGCATAGATGTTCAGAATTGCAAGTTTCTCTTGGTACATTTTTCCTTTGATGAATATGAAGTGTCCTTCTTTATCTTTTTTAATTACTTTTGGTTAAAAAACGATTTTATTTGATACTACAATTGCTACTCCAGCTTGTTTCTTGGGGCCATTTGCTTGGAAGACTGTTTTCCAACCTTTTACTCTGAGGTAGTGTCTGTCTTTTTCACAAAGGTGCGTTTCCTGTACGCAGCAAAATGTTGGCTCCTTTTTATGTATCCAATCTGATAGTCTATGTCTTTTTATTGTAGAACTGATTCCATTGATATTAAGAGATATTAAGGAAAAATGAATGTTGTTTCCTGTTATTTTTGTTATTGGCAGTGGTGTTATATTTGTATAGCTACCTTCTTTTAGGGTTGTTAGAAGATTACTTTCTTGCTTTTTCTAGGTTGTAGATTCCCTCCTTGTGTTGGAATTTTCCACCAATTATGCTTTGAAGTGCTGGATTTGTGGTAAGATATTATGTAAATTTGGATTTGTCATGGAATATTTTGGTTTCTCCATCAATATTGATTGAGAGTTTTGCTGGGTAAAGTAGTCTTTGCTGGCATTTGTGTTCTCTTAGGGCCTGTATGATATCAGTCCAGGATCTTCTGGCTTTTATATTCTCTGGTGAGAAGTCTGGCATAATTCTTATAGGTCTTCCTTTATATGTTACTTTAACTTTTTCCCTTACTGCTTTTAGTATTTTTTATTTGTTTTGTATATTTGATGTTTTGATTATTATATGGCAGGAGGTATTTCTTTTCTGGTCTAGTCTATTTGGGGTTCTGTAGGGTTCTTGTATATTTATGGACATCTCTTTCTTTAGGTTAGGGAAGTTTTCCTCTATAATTTTGTTGAAGATATTTACTGGCCCTTTAAGTTGGGAATCTTCACCCTCATCTATACCTATTATCCTTAAGTTTGGTCTTTTCATTGTGTCCTGGATTTCCTGGATGTTTTGGGTTAGGAGCTTTTTGCATTTTGCATTTCTTTTGACAGTTGTGTCAATGTTTTCCATGGTATCTTCTGCACGTGAGATTCTCTCTTCCATCTCTTGTATTCTGTTGGTGATGCTTGCATCTATGACCTCTGGTATTTTTCTTAGGTTTTCTATCTCCAGAGTAGTCTTCCTTTGAGATCTGTTTATTGCTTCTACTTCCATTTTTAGATCCTGGACAGTTTTGTTTAATTCCTTCATCTGTTTGGTTGTGTTTTCTTGCATTTCTTTAAGGGCTTCTACCTGTTTACCTGTGTTCTCCTCAAATTCTTTGAGAGTGTTATTTATGTCCTTCTTAAAGTCCTCTAACATCATCATGAGAAGTGATTTTAATTCTGAATCCTGCTTTTCTGGTGTGATGTGGTATTCAGGACTTGTTATGGTGCGGGAACTGGGTTCTGGTGATGCCAAGTAACTTTGGTATTTGTTGTTTACATTCCTGCGCTTGCCTTTTGCCATTTGGTTAGCTGTGGTTCTACTCGCACTCACAGGTTCTGACTGGAGTCTGCCTTTCCATTTATCTTGGTTGTATCCGAACTCCTCAGGGTATGGATGACTCTGTGATCCTGAGCTCCAGCTGCTCTGGGTTCAGTGGCTCCTCTAGGATATTTCAGGATATGGAGTCTCCACAGTGGTAGACCAGCTAGTTGTTTGTTGTTCTGATTGTAGTTGCTCCTCTAGGATGCTTTGGTATATGGTGTCCCATGCTCTGCTGCTCTGTGGGCCGTGTCCTCTCTAGGATGCCTGCAGCTCTAGGGTCCTTGATCTCTCTTGGGTGCCTCTGCAGCTCTGTGGTCTGTGCCTTCCCTAGGGTGCCTCCAGACTCAGGTTGCAGAGGGGAGCAGATCAGCTGGGAGACTGCTCAAGCCACTGGTATCTGGGCCAGAGGCAGAAAGGGAGTGGTTCTCCACAGGGGCAGGGTCTGGCTGCCAGGTGCCCTCTGGGGGGCTCTCTACTGCCAGTTGTGCTTCTAAGGCCTAGGGCTGTGGGCAGGTTCTCCTACCATCTGCTCTGCTATCAGTGCCCTCCCTAGGGTGCCTCCAGACTCAGGTTCCAGAGGGGAGCAGATCAGCTGGGAGACTGCTTGAGCCACTGGTATCCCGGCCAGCATGGGAGAGACTTTTATTGACTGCTTCTATTTCTTTAGGGGTTATGGGACTGTTTAGATGGTTTATCTGCTCCTGTTTTAATTTTGATACTTGGTATCTGTCTAGGAAATCGTCCATTTCATCCAGATTTTCCAATTTTGTTGAGTATAGGCCTTTGTAGTAGGATCTGATGATTTTTTAATTTTCTCAGTTTCTGTTGTTATATCTCCCTTTTCAGTTCTGATTTTATTAATTTGAGTACTGTCTCTGTGCCATTTGCTTAGTCTGGCTAAGGGTTTATCTATCTTGTTGATTTTCTCAAAAAAACAGCTCCTGGTTTTGTTGATATTTCTGTTTCTACTTGGCTGATTTCAGCCCTGAGTTTGATTATTTCCTGCCATCTACTCCTCTTGGGTATATTTGCTTCTTTTTGTTCTAAAGCTTTCAGGTGTGCGGTCAGGTTGTTAGTGTATTCTTTCTCCAGTTTCTTTTTGTAAGCACTTAGATCTATGAGTTTTCCTCTTACTACTGCTTTCCTGGAGTCCCACAAGTTTTGGTATGATGTGTCCTCATTTTCATTAAATTCAAAAAAGTCTTTAAATTCTTTCTATACTTCTTCCTTGACCAAGTAATCATTGAGTAAAGCATTGTTCAGTTTCCACATGTATGTGGGCTTTCCATTGATTTTGTCATTATTAAAGTCCATGGTGGTCTGATAGGGTGCAAGGGATTATTTCAATCTTTTTGTTTGAGGCCTGTTTTGTGACCAATTACATGGTCTATATTGGAGAAGGTACCATGAGGTGCTGAGAAAAAGGTTTATTCTTTTGTTTTAGGATGAAAGGTTCTATAGAGATCTGTTAAATCCATTTGGTTCATAACATCTGTTTCATTGTGTCTCTGTTCAGTTTCTGTTTCTGTGATCTGTCCATTGCTGAGAGTGGGGTGTTGAAATCCCCCAGTATTATTGTGCGAGGTGCAATGTGTGCTTTGAGCTTCAGTAAAGTTTCTTTTCTGAATGTGGGTGCCCTTGCATTTGGGGCATAGATGTTCATAATTGAGAGTTCATCTTGGTACATTTTTCCTTTGATGAGTATGAAGTGCCTTTCCTTGTCTTCTTTGATGACTTTTGGTTGAAAATCGATTTTATTTGATATTATAATTGCTACACCAGCATGTTTCATGGAACCATTTGCTTGGAAGATTGTTTTCCATTCTTTTACTCTGAGGTAGAGTCTGTCTTTGTCACAGAGGTGTGTTTCCTGTATGCAACAAAATTCTGGGTCCTGTTTATGTATTCAGTCTGATAGTCTATGTCTTTTTATTGGATAATTGAGGCCATTGATATTAAAGAAAAATGATTTTTGCTTCCTGATATTTTTGCTATTAGAGGTGAAATTATGTTTGTGTAACTATCTTATTTTCAGGATGTTGGAAGTCTACTTTCTTGCTTTTTCTAAGTTGTAGTTTCCCTCCTTGTGTTCGAGTTTTTCATCAGTTATCCTTTGAAATGCTGGATTTGTGGGAAGATATTGCGTAAATTTGGTTTTGTCATGGAATATTTTGGTTTCTCCATCAATAGTGATTGAGAGTTTTGCTGGGAATTGTAGTCTGGGCTGATATTTGTGTTCTCTTAGGGTCTGTATAATATCAATCCAGGCTCTTCTGGCTTTTATAGTCTCTGGTGAGAAGTCTATTGTAATTCTTATAGGTCTGCATTTATATGTTACTTTACCTTTTTCCCTTACTGCTTTTAGTAGTTTTTATTTGTTTTGTACATTTGATTTTTGATTCTTATGTGACAGGAGGTATTTCTTTTCTGGTCTACTATACTTGGAGTTCTGTAGGCTTCTTGTATATTTATGGACATGTCTTTCTTTAGGTTAGGGAAGTTTTCTTCTATAATTTTGTTGAAGGTATTTACTGGCCCTTTAATTTGGGAGTCTTCACCCTCATCTATACTTATTATCCTTAAGTTTTGTCTTCTTATTGTATCCTGGATTTCCTGGATAATCCAGGGTTTGGGGTTAGGAGGTTTTTGCATTTTGCATTTTCTTTGACAGTTGTGTCAATGTTTTCCATGGTATCTTCTGCAAATGAGACTCCCTCTACTATCTCTTGTATTCTGTTGGTGATGCTTGTGTCTATGACTCCTGATCTTTTTCCTAGGTTTTCTATCTCCAGGGTAGTCTCCCTTTGAGATTTCTTTATTGTTTCTACTTTCATTTTTAGATCTTGGATCATTGTGTTTAATTCCTTCATCTGTTTGTGTTTCCTTGCAATTCTTTAAGGGATTTTTGTGTTTCCTATTTAAGGGCTTCTACCTGTTTACCTGTGTTCTCCTCAAATTCTTTGAGAGTGTTATTTATGTCCTTCTTAGAGTCCTCTATCATCATCATGAGAAGTGATTTTAATTCTGAATCCTGCGTTTCCAGTGTGATGGAGTGTACAGGGCTTGCTATGGTGAGAGAACTGGGTTCTGATGATGCCAAGTAACTTTGGTTTCTGTTGCTTATGTTCTTGCTCTTCCTTTTGCCATCTGGTTAACTCTAGTGCTACCTGCACTCACTGGTTCTACTAAAGCCTGTCTTTCCAGTTATCTTGCTTGTGTCAGAACTCCTCAAGGTCCAGATGACTCTGTGATTCTGTGATCCTGAGCTCCAGCTGGTCTGAGTACAGTGGCTCCTCTATGATTTCTCAGGATATGGTATCTCCTCAGGAGCAGACCAGCTAGATATCCACTGCTCTGAGTGCATTGGCTCCTCTAGGATGTCTCAGGATATTGTGTCCATTGTTATGAGTTCCGTGGCTCCTCTAGAATGTCTTGGGATACAGTGTCTTCATGGGAGCAGACCAGCTTGGTGTCTGCCCCAGCCACAAGGAACAGGCACGAGGACAAAGGGGAGTGGTATTCCACGGGGATGAGATTTGGGTGCCTGGTGGGACCTGAGCACCCCTTACTCCCAGTTGTAGCTCTGGGGTGTAGGGAAAAGGGCAACTGTTCTTACCTGTTGCTCTCAGTTCAGTGACCCCTCTACAATTTGTAGACCAGCTGGGTGTCTGCTCCAGCCACAAGGCCCAGATGAGGAGTAGAAGGGGCTTTGTGTCTGTTTATAATGTTGTCTAGGACTAAGTATGTCAGTCTATTCTTCCTGATATATACTCAATTATTCTCTCTCCACCCCTTGAGAGTTCTGTGGTACTTTCTTCTTCAGGCCCTGCATCTGAGGCAAATTGCTCAATGAAAAACTAGTTTTTATGCAAGATGACTTATTATTTCCCAGATAATCCCACTGATTTTCTCCAAGACTGAATGATGCCAGGGTTAGACTTACTTTCTGTTTATTGGGACAAATTTATTTATAATCAAGAAAAAGTTCATGTGAAAGCTCTTGAGGATAATGTACACATATCAAATTTTAAAAAGTGATGGTTGAAAAAAGGTGAGCAGCCAAGGAAAAACCTATGAAAATATTCACAAGCAAAATTTAAAGGAACATGTTTAATATGAATGATATTATGATAAGTATGTGTCTGGAGATTCAGAGACCATTTCAATTAGGATACATGCATATCTGCATATAACTATTTTGTCTGTCCTCTGCTCCAGACACTTTCTGTCTCATTCTTGAGTAACCAATTGTCAGGTTGAACTTATTATTACCTCAGAAATGCAACTTAATTTCAATATTGGAATCATTACTAACTTCATCTTACATTTGATCTACTTTGCTATTGCTCTGTATTTTTATCCAACCTAGAACATTGGATTGATTTGTCCTCAGTATCTTCTTTATACCTTACTACCACTCATTGCCCCTCGGTGATATGAGGATATCAGAACCCCCCATTTCCCGAAAGAGCATAATCAGTGCTAAAAATCTCTATGTTCCTATCATCAAATTCCAGAACATATGTATTACAAGCAGGGAGTATCTTCTAGCTCATAAGACAATTATAGGAGAGTGAAAAAACTGTGTGTTCTGGTGTAGACATGGTTACATTTTTATGTTTATTTGTTCACAATGAAAATTTTACAATGTAAACTGCAAATAAATGTATAGTCAATGACATTATTATGATAATGATCAATGGATTTTAGTACATTATTTTGTTTCTTGCTCCTTATTTGCAGTGTGTCAAAACAGGGAATAAAGGAATAAAGGGTTTGTTATATAATTATATTATATATTATCATAATATATATAATATATAACATATATTTATAATTGACATATTGCCAACAGCAGTTGTTTCTGTTCAGATTTACTCTAGTTCTAACAGTGCCATAATGATTCCCTGTTGTATTTTAGAGTCACTTCCGTTCGCATCATAAACACTAAAAAACCATGTTAGTAATGAATAGCCCCAATGTAATTGTTCTAAAGAGAAAATATGCTAAGAATGAATTATAAAAGCTATTTGCCAGATTGTCCATAAAACATAAATGCTTACTTCAATCAAAAATTTTTATTTGTCACATGTTAAGAACTGGGAAAAATAAATAAGAACTGTGCTTAATTATCATATTTATTTTATTTTCACTTGTGTGTGTGTGTGTGTGTGAATTTGTGTGTGCATTTGTGTGCTGTGGTGGGTGGGCATGAGCCTCAGTGTATATGTTACCATGAGTGCAGGTATTTCTGACAGCTAGTAGATCATGATCTTTGGAGCTAGATTTTTAGAAGGTTCATTGCTGACTTATATATGTGTTGGAAATAGCTCATCATGCTTTCTATACAAGGTGCATGAACACATAAATAGCAGAACACCAAACCCCCACACTATTGCTGATGCCAAGAAACACTTGCTGACAGGATCCTGATATGGCTGTTCCCTGAGAGGTTCTACCAGCACCTGACCAATACAGATGCAGATTCTTACAGCCAACCATCAGATTTAGCCCAGGAATGTTCTAATAGAAGAGCTAGAGGAAGGACTGAAAAATCTAAACAGGTTTGCAACCCCATAAGAAGAACAATATCACCTAACTAGTCCACTCAGACTTCCCAGGGACTAAACCACTAACCAAAGAGTTTACATGGAGGGAGCCAGGACTCCAGATACATATGGAACAGAGGATGGACTTTTCTGACATCAATGGGAAAAGAAGAAGGCTTGATGCCCCAGCATAGGGGGATGGTAGAGGTGTGAGGAGTGAGTGAGTGAATGGGTGGAGGAGTACCCTCATAGAGGGAAATGAGAGGCAGGGATGGCATAGGGGCTTTGGTGGAGGGTAACAGGAAAGGGAAATATCATTTGAAATGTAAACAAATAAAATAATAAAAAGACATAAAATAAAGTGGAAGGCCATGAACAAATATCATTGACGTCTTATAGAGTACAGTAAATTATAGGAAAGTAGAAGAAAAGTATGATTTATTGAACTTCTATGCTGCTGGTATTCAGTCATATGATTCACTAATATTTTGGCATCTTTTTACAGTATTGGCCATGTAATCTATAGCTTAACAGAATACCTCATGCTAAATTATTTTAGTAGACCCATAAATGTGAGAGAAAATATTTAATAAATTATAGGTCTCTGTTTGGCACGTATCTGAAATCCCAGCACTCCAACAGTAGAACCAAGAGGGTAATGAGTTCAAGAATACCCCTGGCTATGATGTGAAACCCTGTATCAGACTTATAAAGAAAAAGAGATGAATGAAGAGAAAAGGAGGAGCAGGTCAGTAAGAAGAAGAGAAGGAGGAGGAGGAAGAAGAAAGTAATATGTGCAAGTACTTTCACATATATCGTCATACTCTACCAGGGCCCTATGAAAAAGGCCTCATGTCCAGTTCATGGGTGAAAAATAAGGGCTGGTTATAATGTCTTCCAAGAAATAATACAAAGTCTGTAGATCACATCAATCCCAGGTACTTTATTTTCTAAATCCACTGTGTGCATCTTTTTAAATCAAGCTGCCTATGCCAGAGGAACTGACATGCTCTGAACACAGAGACCACATCAGTAGAAGGAAGTCAAAAACAAACAATGCTGCTCAACTCCACAGAAGCAATGATGTGTGGTTCCTGGAGAGCGACTATGCAGGAGAAAGAGGTCTTAGCTTTTGGGGGAAAGACAAGCAAGGCATGCTTCCCAGACCCCTGCTGGCTGCCATTTTAGTGGGAGATAATCTTGTGAGAGGTCTTTCTTTTCAAAACATATCAAAGAGCCACAATTGCTCAGGTCCCCTGCAAATAAAGTTGCATTTATTACAATTTCCAAATGACTGAAAATGTTTTTCTTCTTTTGTGAGGCTCTGAAAATTAAAACAAAGTGAAAGACTACCATTCTGTACTTACAACTGAAACATAGAACTGGGTTTTCTTATAAGCACAAAGAAATCAAGGAGAAAGGACATCTTTTCTTTTCAGCAGGAAAAGTAAATGGTGAGCTGTTATGAGATTATCTTGTTACTATTTTGACCCTATGTATAAATCCATTTATCTGCCAGATTAGTTTATAGTTTATACACACATGATCTTTCTAAACTGAGAATATCTCCCTACTCTCCATGTCTCTGGACAAGTTACAAAAGATAAGTCTCAACAGTGACACCACCTACTGACAAAATCTGGGTAATTTATGAAACTTACTAGTTCCTTCCTTGTCTACTTTTCAGGAATATTGACATTTTGGCATGTGCTTTGTGCCTTAATACAAATACTCAAAGCTGTGGAATAGTTAATAGTGTGATTAATAAAAATAGTATTAATTTTATCCTTAGCTTGTCATTCTTGTACTAGGGTTAGGGGCAATTCTGCCCAATCTTTAGGAACTTCTGTGATAAAATAGTAAAATTAATGTTAGACAGAGAGGACCAAGAAGTCCCCAAGTTGCCATGATGCTTCTGTTTATATAAGAGTACTGGTTATAGATTCTAAATTAACAGCCGCTATTTCATTTAGATACTCACTGGATATTTGTATATGTCAGGAAGGGGATTGAACAGACATACAACTGTAAATAAAATGCAGCCTTCAGGCCCAAGTGAGGACGCCTCAGTCCCACTTGAAAGGGAGAAGAAAGCAATCACAAGTGGGGAGGGAGGGAAGAACCTGGGATGGAAAGTGGACAGGGGGAGGGAAGAGGGGAACCTGATCTGGTATTGTGTGAGGGAAAAGGACTGAAGCCCCTGGGGGGCCAGTAGGAAGAATGGAAATGGGCAACCTTGAGAGGTGAGAGATTGGGGAGGACCCTCCAGAATGTACCAGAGACCTGGAAGGCAAGAGACTCTCAAGATTCAAAGGGAGAGACTTTAGATGAAATGCTTTACAGTGAGGAGAGGGAACTTATAGAGCCCACCTCCAGCAGAAATGCAGGACATCAAGTGAGAGACGGGGTTACCATCCCACAGTCTGACCCATAATTGTTCCTGTCTGAAAGAACTTCAGGGATGAAAATGGAGAGGAGCCTGAGGAGAACAAGGTCCAGCAACAGGCCAAAGTAGGATCTAGCTCAAGGGGAGGCCCCAAGGCCTGACACTATTACTAAGGCTATGGAATGCTCACAAAAAGAGACCTATCATGACTGCCCTTCAGAATACCCAACAAGCAGCTGAAAGAATCAGATGCAAATATTCATACCCAACCAATGGACAGAAGCTTAGGACCCCTGTGGTTGAATTAGGGAAAAATTGGAAAAAGCTGAGGAGGGAGACCCTGTAGGAGGACCAGATGTCTCGATTAACCTGGACCCCTGAGATCTCTCAAATGCTGGACCACCAACCATGCAGCATACACCAGCTTATATGAAACCCCCAGCACTTGTACAGCAGAGGACTACTGGGTCTGGGTTCAATCAGAGAAGATGCACCTAACCCTGAAGAGATTGGAGGCCCCAGGGACATTAGAGGTCTGGTGGGGTGGGTGGTGGAGACATTCTTGTGGAGACGGGGGATAGGGAGGAGATATAGGATGTGAAACAGTTGGACTGGGAGAGGAATAAAATCTGGAGTATAAATAAATAAATATAAAAATGCAGCCTTCAAAGCATGTATATAAATTTACAAGCCAGTGAGAATATACTAATGAAAAAATTCCTATAATTTTTATTATGATGTTCAGACGTTTCATATACTAGTTAATCGGGTTAGCTTTCTCATCCTAAGCACTGTAAAATTGTATGAGTAACTTTGTTCAAATTTCAAAAGTTATTCTAGTCAAATAGAAATAAAGATAGTGTCTGTCATTGGTAAGCTAATTGAGCATTTAAATGTTCAAGTTTATGTTTCAGACAGGATGGTGAGTTGTTTCCAGCACATATCTAAGTGAACATAGAATCTTCTCAAATTCTAGCTCTAAAGTTCATCATCCAATGGCCCTCAGAAATACCTGCACTCATGTTAGCATATACACTAATGCACATACCCACCCACCACAATACACAAATTCACAAACAAAATCACACACACACACACACACACACACACACACACACACTTTAAAATAAACCTGATAATTAAGACTAGATTCTTTTTTTTAGTATAGAACAGAGTTTCTTCAGCACCTAGGGAGAGGATTTAAGAGGGTAATAGAGGCAGAGAAAAGAACAGAGAGAGGGAGACTAAGCCTAGATTCTTGACATGGGACAAATAATAACTTATGATTGATGTTGTAAGCTTATATTTTTGAAGAAAACCTGGCAAATAACTTCCATAATTTCTAATTAGCATATTGTCTCTTTGGAATAAATACATTGGAATTATTTATTATGCCTATAATTGTGCAGTGCTCATGATGAGAAGGAACATGACATGACTCTAAAATAGAACCGGTATGTTCTAATGGAACTGTTAGAATTATTGTAAATCTGAAGAGAAAACACTGCTGTTAGTGAACTGCCAGTATCAATAAACACCCTGTTCCCATATTTCTTGTGTTGACACCTTGCATTTTAGGAGTATGAGACAAAAAATGTACCAAAATTCATTGATCATTTTCATAAAAATGGCATTGCTTATATATTTACATGTGTTTTACATTCTATAGTTTTCATTGTGACCAAATTGACCTGGAAATGCAACCATGTGTACACTAGAGCAAAAAAATTTTTCACTGCCCTAAAGGTGTTACATGCTAGAAAATAATCACTACTTGTAAAATATCTGTTCAGTAATTTCATGACAGAAATAAAGAGATTCTCAGCAGTGATTATGCTCTTTTGATAAGTGGTGGGGGGCAGGGCTAATATACTCATATATGCAAAAGGGCAAAGAGTGGCGCTTAAGTATAATGAATATACAGAGGAAAAATCAACTCAGTGCTCCAGCATGGATAAAATTACAGGACAATAGCAAATTAAATACAAATATGAAATTAGTAACATGATTTCTGTCCTGAAATTAAGTTGCAGATCTTAAGTGATAAGTTCAATTTGATAGGTAATTACTCAAGAATAAGACAGAAAGTCTCCAGAGCAGAGAAAAGACAAAATATTTGTATGCAGATATGTATGTAACATAATTGGAACAGTCTCTGAATCTTTAGACACATACTTATCATAATATGATTGATATTAAACATGTCCCTTTATTATTGCTTATAAATATTTACATATGTTTTCCTTGCCTTTCATCTTTTTCTAAGTATGACTTTATTGGATGTTATATATGTGTATTTTTATTTTTATTTTAAAGGGCTCTCACATGAACTTTTTCTTGATATATTGTTTTGACACAATACACCAAAATGGATTCCAACCCTGGGATCATTAAGTCTTGGAAGAAATAATTGGGATTGTGTCTGGAGGAGAAAATAAGTCATCTTGAAAAATAACTTGTTTTTCATTGAGTGAGTTGCCTCAGATGCAGAGCCTGAAGGAGAAAGGGCCACAGGGGTGGAGGAAGAAGCCATGAGTTTATATCAGGATAAACAGACAGAACATATTCAGTCATAAACAACATCTAAAACAGACAGATACTCATGAGAACAGTAATTGTATATATAAACACATACTACCATACTATGTATCTCAACACCCCAAGACTTGGTAGAAGCATCTATTAATAGAATGTTCTCATGGCTTTTTATCTCCGTGTTTCTGCAGATGCCAACTTTCATCTGGAGCCGTCTAACCTCTTTGTGCCTAGCCAAATCAAAACACCAGTTATACTATGATGGGGATGTAGTGATTGCTGCCTTTTTTCCCATTTTTTATTTCTGGCCACGGAGTAAAACAATAGATTGGAAAACATTGTCTCTTGACACAGAAGATGTGTTACAGTAAGTGTTTTGCATTGACTTGTTTTGAAAGATTCATGTGTCCTAGATTAAGTGTGGATTTAAACATTACTTCATGCCCATCATGAGGCTGGATATCTTCCCTTCCCAGATCCTCTCATTAATTTTGGTTTTGGGTTGACTGTTTTGGTCCTCTGAAGTGGGAATTGTGGAATTTCAGTCATGTTTCTATTAGAGCAGATAATGCTTTTGAAATCTGTAATTTTGGAATATTTCTTTAATTTCTAGACTGATGTTTGTGGCTTGAACCAGCTGCCTCTGAATTGGGTACAGTAAGGGAAGAATTAGAAATTTAACCCTCTTCACTACTATTTTGTATCCTGATCATTTTTAAAGAAATAAATGCAAATATGTGCCACATGTTTTGATTTCAGATATTTTATCCATATTAACCAACTCATTAAAAATACAAAATAAAATTTCCATTATGCAGGTGATTGATTTTATGGATATATTCTCAAAGACATATTTTCTGAGACTATGTGCACTCAAAGCTCTTACTTAGACACCCTTAAGTCTGAAGGAATAGGGGATCAAGACAGACATGTTGTTTCACCTTCTTGGTGAATTTAAAAATAACCATGTACATTTACTTTTAAAAGATTTAAAGTAAATTTTGTATGATGCAGATATTTCAGTCACTGTAAGGAATACATGAATTAAAGACCAGAAATGGAGAAACGAAGCATGTGCTCAACTCTGATTTGCACATGGTAAAAAAAAAAAAAATACAAAACCATGGTCTATTCTGTGGTCAGTTAATGAAAAATTGCTGAAAGTGTAATGTGGATTCTAGGGAACATGACCTTGTAACACCTGGGTATGGTGATGGGTCATCAGATCAAGGCAGAGAAGCAGCAAAATGGTTTAGAATTAAAATATCAACTAGTGAGGATCATTGTTTTTTACATTTTGTCAGAAATTGAAATAGAAAGTATGGTCAGAGGAATCAAAAATTACACAAATGGATGCAATATTTCATGTGAATCTCTATATAACCTAGGGATCATTTTTCTTTAATTTCACAAGACGTAAGTCTCCACTTGATTTCTTTTTTCTCTGCAGTCTAGTTTAACCATGTATGGACTATTGTGTACTACGCACTTTGTCGCTCTAGACACAATAGCAGTGGAATTCTGCTACAATGAACCCACTTGTGGTAAAACAGATTTAAATGTCTGGCTCATCAATTATAAAAAAATGACTTGTCAGATGATTTAATAGGTCATGAAATGAGAAAATAGAATGCTGTTGTAAAAGTGAATTTTCTATGCATACTAAATATATTTGCTTCTGTAAAACATTTTTAAAGTATCTAGATTTGTACAAGAAAAGGTATATGAATACATAGAGTTATATTTACTAATCTTCATTCATACTTCTGGTTAAATCTTTGATAATTCTGTGAGGGAGTACATAGTCATTTTGAAATAACATTGTTCTGACTCTATTTAGTTTATTTTCTGTATATTCAAGTTCTTTGTGCCCAACTACAATAATCATAATTACCAGGAACACAAAAGGTACTTCTGGAATGGCTAGCATTATTTACCACAACATTGATCATTTAATTTACCTGACTGTAATTAAATTGTATTTTCTTTTCTAAATATTAAATTATTCTGCAATATCTTATTTCAAGAAAAATAGTTATTGTACTAAAACATAAATTGAAAGAAGAAAGAGCATTATACCAAGCTTGAAAGACCCCAAGCCAAAATATATCACATGTGAAAAGGGGTCTAAGTAACTGATCCATTTTCTGTAAAGCCATTTATACAATGATATTTTTGGAAAAGTTATACTTGCTCATGTTCTAAGTTACAAAGAGATTGGTAAAATAGACAAGTAAAGAAAAAAATCATATTTTTAAGTGATGGATCCTTGGTGTAAGATCACTTAATTTTACACAATAATAGTCAAGGAAGTCATAATCCATGTTAATTAACATAATAAGAGAATGTGTTCATGTTTAAAAGAGATTATTGATATTTGTTACATTTGAAGATCTGTGCTTCTTCCCTTAAGCCCTCCTTGTTAGTTAGCCTCTAGAGATATTTAGACTGTAGCCTGATTATATTTACTTTATAGTTAATCTTCACTTATGCCATATTTGTATTTCTGGGTCTTTGTAACAACACTCAAAATAGTTTTTCTCTCATTACAAATTCCATGACATCCCTTTTAACAGCTGAACAATACATTACTGTGTAAATATACATATTTTTAGTTTATTCTTTGGTTAAGGTATAACTAGGTTGCCTCCAGATTCTGGCTATTATGCACTAAGTTGATATGAACACAGTTCAGCAAGTGTCCTTGTTATGGGATAGAAACTACTTTGGTATATAAAATGGAAGGGTTTTGAGGTAGATCACTTCCAAATTTTCTGAGAAAGTAACATGTTGATTTGCAAGGTGGCTGTGCAAGGTTTTTTTGCAACAACTCTTTGGACCCTATGCTCAACATCCTCACCAGCATGAACGTTCAGTTGTGGTTTCACTCTTACCCAAGCTGACAGGTGTAAAATTGAGTCTTTGAGTGTTTTGATGCACATTTTTTGATGAATAAGGTTGTTAAACATTTCTTCTAAGTGTTTCTCAGTTATTTAAGATTCTTCTCTTGAGAATTCTGTTTAGAGCTCTACCACATTTCAGTTTGGGGATGTCTCACAAGGCTAGTTGATTCCAAAGAGATGTTGTGGCTAGTAAATGCAAGAAAGTAAAAAGTGATCTTCCTTCTTCCAATGTCCTTATATAGTTCTCTTGCAGAAGTTGTGGTCCAGATTAAAAGTGTGTACCACCACACCTGGATCTGTGACTTGTTTTGTCCAAGGCTGACCTTGAACTCAGAGATCTTCTTGCCTTAGTTTCCTGGGATTAAAAGCTGGGCCTATGGTTTTCATAGCCACTATGGCTCAAGATCTTCATTCCAGGACCCAAGTCTCCTTGTGTCTCCCAGCCTCATGATCTGGATCAGAGGTGAGCCCTCCATTCTGGATTGTAATTCATTCCAGATATAGTCAAGTTGACAGCCAGGAATAGTCATTACAGTGCTGTTTTCCTAATTTCTATCTCAGTTCATTCATTAGTTCTATAACGGAGGGCTGATGATTTTTTTGAGTTTCCTTTTTATTCTGCCACATCCTTGAAGATGTTTATGAGCTACAGTTGCTTTCTGGTAGAATTTTGGATGACTTATGTTTAATATTGTATCATTTGTTAATAGTTATATTTTAATGTCTTTGTTTTAACTTTGAATTACCTTGAACTCCTCTAGTTGTGTCATTGTTCTAACTAGAACATCACGTATTATATTGAGTAGGTATGGTGATAATGAAGAGCTCTGTTTTATTCCTCATTTTAGGGGAATTGCTTCGTGTTTCTCCCCACTTAGTTTGATGTTAGCTCTAGTCATTTTGTGAATTATGTTATGTGTAGGTATGTCTCTTAGGCACATTTTATCTCCAAGATTTTTAATCACAAAATGGTGTTGGATTTTGTGAAGTGCTTTTTCAGCATGTCTTAAGATAATCATGTGTTTTCCTCTTTCAAACAGTATAGCTCATTACATTGATAGGTTTTGCTTTTTTAACTCATTGGATTTTAATTTTATTTTTTGTAAGCAATAGTTGACTATAATTGGTAATGATTAGCAATAATTGACTAATGCAAATTAAGATTTCAGGATTGCACTGTGTCACAGTTTTCATACTGAACTATTGCTACAACTCTAGGATGAGGCATAATTGGTCATAGTGGATGATTTTTAGTATGTTCTTGGATTCGTTTACAAGCATATTATTGAATATCTTGGCTTGTGTGTTCATGAGGGAAATTAGTCAATAATTGTCTTTTGTTGTTGAGTCTTTGTGTTGTTTGGGTACAAGGGTAATGTTGGCATCATAAAATGAATTTGCCAATGTTTCTTCTTTTGGTTTTAAAGAATAATTTGAAGAGAATTGGCATTAGCTTTTCTTTGGCAGATTGATTGGATTCTGCTCCCAAACCTTCTGAGACTGATTTTTAATGGCTTTTCCTCAGAGGTTATGGTTCTATTTAAATTAAGTAGTATCTAGGAAGAAAACTGTGCCTTTATTTTAAAATAGCCAATTGGGTGAAATGCATATCTCTAAAATATGGCCTGATAGTTCTTTGGATTTTAGATCCATCCATTTACCTAAGAATTTCTTGAATTCATTATTTTTAATAGCTGAGTAATACTCCATTGTGTAGATGTACCACATTTTTCATATCCATTACTCTGTTGAGGGATATCTTGGTTCTTTCCAGCTTCTGGCTATTATAAATAAGGCTGCTATGAACATAGTGGAGCATATGTCTTTATTATATGTTGGAGCATCTTCTGGGTATATGTCCAGGAGTGCTCAGGTAATTACCTGGATCCTCAGGTAATGCTATGTCCAGTTTTCTAAGGAACCGCCAGACTAATTTCCAGAGTGGTTGTACCAGCTTGCAATCCCACCAACAATGGAGGAGTGTTCCTCTTTCTCCGCATCCTCACCAGCATCTACTACCACCTGAGTTTTTTATCTTACCCATTCTGATTGGTGTGAGGTGGTATCTCAGTGTTGTTTTGATTTGCAATTCCCTGATGCCTAAGGATGTTGAGCATTTCTTAAGGTGCTTCTCAGCCATTCTAGTTTCCTCAGTTGAGAATTCTTTGTTTAGCTCTGTACCCCATTTTTAATAGGGTTATATGTTTGTCTGGAGTATAATTTCTTGAGTTCTTTGTATATCTTTGATATTAGCCCTCTATCAGTTGTAGGATTGGTTAGGATCTTTTCCCAATCTGTTGGTTGCCGTTTTGTCTTATTGACAGTGTCCTTTGCCTTACAGAGTCTTTGCAATTTGATGAGGTCCCATTTGTCAATTCTTGATCTTAGAGCATAAGCCATTGGTGCTCTGTTCAGGAACTTTTCCCCTGTGCCTAGGTATTCGAGGGTTTTTCCCACCTTCTCTTCTATTAGTTTCAGTGTATCTGGTTTTAAATGAAGGTCTTTTATCCACTTGGATTTGAGCTTTGTACAAGGAGATATGAATGGATTGATTTGCATCCTTCTGCATGTTGACCTTAGTTGAACCAGCACCATTTGCTGAAAATGCTGTCCATTTTCCACTGGATGGTTTTAGCTCCCTTGTCAAAGATCAAGTGACCATAGGTGTGCGGGTTCATTTCTGGGTCTTCAATTCTATTCCATTGAATTGTCTGTCTCTGTACCAATACCATGCAGTTTTTATCACTACTGCTCTGTAGTATAGGTTGAGATCAGGGATGGTGATTCCCCCAGAAGTTCTTTTGTTGTTGAGAATAGTACTCGCTATCCTGAGTTTTTTGTTGTTCCAAATAAATTTGCAAATTGCTCTTTCTATCTCTACAAAGAATTGATTTGGAATTTTGATGGGGATTGCATTGAATCTATAGATTGCTTTTGGCAAGATGGCCATTTTTACTATATTAATCCTGCGTAATTGTAGTTTCATAGAACGAATTGGATATTGTTCCTTCTGTTTCTATTCTGTGGAATAGTTTGAAGAGAATTGGTATTAGGTCTTTTTTGAAGGTCTGATAGAATTCTAATTTTTACTATATTAATCCTGCAAATCCAGGAGCATGGGAGATCTTTCCATCTTCTGAGATCTTCTTCGATTTCTTTCTTCAGAGACTTGAAGTTCTTGTCATACAGATCTTTCACTTCCTTAGTCAGATTCACCCCAAGATATTTTATATTATTTGTAACTATTGTGAAGGGTATCATTTCCCTAATTTCTTTCTCAGCCTGTTTATCTTTTGAGTATAGGAAGGCTACTGATTTGTTTGAGTTGATTTCATATCCAGCCACTTTACTGAAGTTGTTTATCAGGTTTAGGAGTTCTCTGGTGGAAGTTTTAGGGTCACTTCTTTCAAATAGCGAAATTTTGACTTCTTCCTTTCCTATTTGTATCCCTTTGACTTCCTTTTGTTGTCTAATTGCTCTGGCTAGGACTTCCAGTACTATATTGAATAGGTAGGGTGAGAGTGGGCAGCCTTGTCTAGTCCCTGATCTTAGTGGGATTACTTCAAGTTTCTCTCCATTTAGTTTGATGTTGGCTTACTGTATATTGCTTTTACTATGTTTAGGTATGGACCTTGAATTCCTACTCTTTCCAAGACTTTTAACATGAAGGGTTGTTGTATTTTGTCAAATGCTTTCTCAGCATCTGGTGAGATGATCATGTGGTTCTTTTCTTTGAGTTTATTTATGTAGTGGATTACATTGATGGATTTCCAAATATTGAACCATCCCTGCATTCCTGGGATAAAGCCCACTTGATCATGATGGATAATTGCTTTAATGTGTTGTTGGATTCGGTTTGTGAGAATTTTATTGAGTGTTTTTGCATCAATATTCATGAGAGAGGTTGGTCTGTAGTTCTTCTTTGTTGGGCCTTTGTGAGGCTTAGGTATGAGCGTAATTGTAGTTTCATAGAACGAATTGGATATTGTTCCTTCTGTTTCTATTCTGTGGAATAGTTTGAAGAGAATTGGTATTGGGTCTTTTTTGAAGGTCTGATAGAATTCTAAAATCATCAGGACCTGGAGTTTTTTTGGTGGGGAGGTTTTTAATGACTGCTTCTATTTCTTTAGGGGTTATGCGAATGTTTGGATGGTTTAATCTGTTCCTTGTTAACTTTGGTACCTGGTATCTATCTAGAAAATTGTCCATTTCATCCAGATTTTCCAATTTTGTTGAGTATAGGTCTTCATAGTAGGATCTGATGTTTTTTTTTAATTCCTGTTTCTGTTGTTATGGCTCCCTTTTCAGTTCTGATTTTATTAATTTGAGTACTGTCCCTGTGCCCTTTGGTTAGTCTGGCTAAGGGTTTGTCTATCTTGTTGATTTTCTCAAAGAACCAGCTCCTGGTTTTGTTGATATTTTGTATTGTTCTTTCTGTTTCAGCTTGGTTGATTTCAGCCCTGAGTTTGATTATTTCCTGCCGTCTACTCTTCTTGGGTATATTAGCTTCTTTTTGTTCTAAGGCTTTCAGGTGTGCTGTCAATTTATTAATGTACGTTCTTTTCATTTTCCTTCTGTGGGCACTTAGAGCTATGATTTTTCCTCTTAGTACTGCTTTCATGGAGTCCCACAAATTTTGATATGATGTGTCCTCTTTTTCATTTAAATCTAAAAAGTCTTTAATTTCTTTCTTTATTTCTTCATTGACCAAGTTATCATTGAGTAGAACATTGTTCAGTTTCCACGTGTATGTGGGCTTTCAGTTGGTTTTGTCCATGTCAAAGACAAGTCTTAGTCCATGGTGGTCTGATAGGGTACAAGTGATTATTTCAATCTTTTTGTATCTGTTGAGGCCTGTTTTCTGACCAATTACATGGTCTATTTTGGAGAAGCTACCATGAGGTGCTGAGAAAAAGGTATATTCTTTTGTTTTAGAATGGAATGTTCTATAGATGTCAGTTAAGTCCAATTGGTTCATAACTTCTGTTAGTTTCATTGTGTCTCGGTTTAGTTTTTGTTTCCACAATCTGTCCATAGCTGAGAGTGGGGTGTTGAAATCTCCCACTATTATTGTGTGAGGTGCAATATATGCTTTGAGCTTTAGTAAACTTTCTTTTATGTATATGGGTGCCCTTGCATTTGGAGCATAGATGTTCAGAATTGCAAGTTCCTCTTGGTACATTTTTCCTTTGATGAATATGAGGTCTCCTTCTTTATCTTTTTTGATTACTTTTGGTTGAAAAAATATTTTATTTGATACTAGAATCGCTACTCCAGCTTGTTTTTAGGACCATTTGCTTGGAAGATTGTTTTCCAACCTTTTACTCTGAGGTAGTGTCTGTCTTTTTCACAAAGGTGCATTTCCTGTATGCAGCAAATGTTGGGTCCTGTTTATGTATCCAATCTGATAGTCCATGTCTTTTTATTGGAGAATTGAGTCCATTGATATTAAGGGATATTAAGGAAAAATGAATGTTGTTTCCTGTTATTTTTGTTATTGGCAGTGGAGTCATGTTTGTATAGCTACCTTCTTTTATGGTTGTTGGAAGATTACTTTCTTGCTTTTTCTAGGTTGTAGTTTTCCTCCTTTTGTTGGAGTTTTCAACCAATTATCCTTTGAAGTGCTGGATTTGTGGTAAGATATTGTGTACATTTGGATTTGTCAAGAAATATTTCGGTTTCTCCATCAATATTGATTGAGAGTTTTCCTGGGTATGGTAGTCTGGGCTGGCATTTGTGATCTCTTAGGACCTGTATGATATCAGTCCAGGATCTTCTGGCTTTTATATTCTCTGGTGAGAAATCTGGTATAATTCTTATAGGTCTGCCTTTATATGTTACTTTGCCTTTTTCTCTTACTGCTTTTAGTATCTTCTCTTTGTTCTGTATATTTGATGTTTTGATTATTATGTGACAGGAGGTGTTTCTTTTTTGGTCTAGTCTATTTGGGGTTCTGTAGGCTTCTTGTTTATTTAAGGACATCTCTTTCTTTAGGTTAGGGAAGTTTTCCTCTATAATTTTGTTGAAGATATTTACTGGTCCTTTAAGTTGGGAGTCTTCCCCCTCATCTATACCTATTATCCTTAGGTTTGACCTTCTCATTGTGTCCTGGATTTCCTGGATGTTTTGGGTTAGGAGCTTTCTACATTTCATATTTTCTTTGACTGTTGTGTCTATGTTTTCCATGGTATCTTCTGTGCATGGGATTCTCTCTTCTATCTCTTATATTCTGTTGGTGATGCTTCCGTCTATGACTCCTGATCTTTTTCCTAGGTTTTCTATCTCCAGTGTAGTCTTCCTTTGTGATTTCTTTCTTGTTTCTACTTCAATTTTTAGATCCTGGACCGTTCTCTGTAATTCCTTCACCTGTTGGTTTGTGTTTTCTTGCATTTCTTTAAGGGCTTCTACCTGTTTACCTGTGTTCTCCTCAAATTGTTAGAGAGTGTTGTTTATGTCGTTTTTAAAGTCCTCCATCATCATCATGAGAAGTGATTTTTATTCTGAGTCCTGCTTTTCTGATGTGATGTGGTGTTCAGGACTTGTTATGGTAGGGGATCTGGGTTCTGGTGATATCAAGTAACTTTGGTTTCTGTTGTTTACATTCCTGTGCTTGCCTTTCACCATTTCATTAACTGTAGTTCTACTCACACTCACTAATTCTGACTGGAGTCTGCCTTTCCAGTTATCTTGGTTGTGTCAGAACTCCTCAGGGTATGGATGACTCTATGATCCTGAGCTCCAGCTGCTCTGGGTTCAGTGGCTCCTCTAGGATATTTCAGGATATGGAGTCTCCACGTTGGTAGACCAGCTAGGTGTTTGCTGTTCTGAATGTAGTTGCTCCTCTAAGATGCTTCAGGAAATGGTGTCCCCTGCTCTGCTGCTCTGTGGGCCATGTCCTCTCTAGGATGCCTGCAGCTCTAAGGTCCTTGACCTCTCTTGAGTGCCTCTGCAGCTCTGCGGTCTGTGCCTTCCCTAGGGTGCCTCTGAACTCAGTTTCCAGAGGGGAGCAGATCAGCTAGGAGACTGTTCAAGCCACCAGTATCTGGGCCAGAGGCGGAAGGGGAGTGGTTCTTCACAGTGGCAGGGTCTGGCTGCCAAGTGCCCTCTGGGGGACTCTCTATTGCCAGTTGTGCTTCTAAGGCCTAGGGCTGTGGGCGGGTTCTCCTACCTTCTGCTCTGCGATCCGTGCCCTCCCTAGGGTGCCTCTGAACTCAGTTTCCAGAGGGGAGCAGATCGGCTGGGAGACTGCTCGAGCCACCAGTATCCAGGCCAGAGTCAAGGCCCATTTCAATAGGGCAGCAAGTCTCTATAGGATTAGGGTTATCCTTTCCACCTGGGCAAGACAAAGCAAACCTCTGCTATATATGTGCCAGGGAACTCAGATAAACCTATGTATGCTATTTGGTTGGTAGCTTAGTTTTGGACAGCTCATAGAGTTCCAGGTTAGTTGACACTGTTGGTCTTTCTATGGAGTTACCATCCCCTTTGACTTCTTCAATCCTTTCCTGTTGGGGTCCGCACTAGCCCCACGTTGGGGCAGCTAAAATATATCTCGGCCTGAGCAAAATGTTGAGGCCCGGGCCGACCCACGTTTGGGTGGCCACTGTATCCCGGCCCAAGCTGCTGCTCCGATCTGCAGGTCAGGTTCAGCAAGAGCGAGGGTGAGGGCAGACTCTACCTAATGTCTGATGTGTATGAATCTCTCTCTCTGGTCTGATGTCTGGTTCTGTCTTCTATAGTCTGATTCTAAGCCACGCCTCTAAGTTACACCTTTAATCATGCCCTTAGATCTTGTCTCTAACTCTGATCTCTATACTTCTAAGTCATACTCTTAAGTCACACACCTTTAATCTCACACACCTTTAATCTCACGCACCTTTAATCTCAAGGTATCTAAACCAAGATTATCGGAGTGTTCTCAGCTGTTGTAGGCTATTGTAATCCAAATCTCATGTCAGGGTATATGGCTCAAGATGGCTGCAAAGCTGATAGCTGCTTTCTGCTAAAAGTCGGCCCCCAACACTTTCCCTAACTCTTCCATTGGAGTCCCCAGTCTCAAACCAATGCTTGACTGTAAGTATCTGTATTTGTCTCAGTCAGATGCTGGTAGAACCTCTAAGAGGACATTCATAGCATCAGTAATAGTGTCAGCATTTGGTGATCACCCATGAAAGAACCCTAACTTGTGCCAGTTACCGAATGGCCTTTTCTTCAATCTCTGCTTGATTTTTGTCCCTCCATTTTTGACAGGAACAATTCTGGGTCAAAATGTTTGAAGGTGAGTTGGTGATCCTATCCCTTCACTGAATTCCCTATCTATCTCCTGAAGGTAGTCTTTTCAAATTCCATCTCCCCACTGTTGAGGACTTTAGCTTAGGTTACCCCCATTGGGTCCTGGGAACCTCTGGCATCTCAGTTCTATGGGAATTTCTAGAGGTTCCCCCTCCCAATCCTGAATGGAATGCATATATTTATTAATTCTTCTAGTCCTCTGGGCTTCTATCCTGTTTCTTCCCATATATGTGTCTGCCTCCCTATTCCCCAGCCTTTTCCCTTTCCAATCCAAGTCCTTTCATCCCTTTGCCTCCAGTTATTATTCTGTTCTCAATTCTAAGTTGGATTGAAGCATTTATACTTGTGCCTCCTTTTTAATGTCATATAGTATGTGGGTTTTAATGTCATACAGTATGTGGGTTATATTGTATACATTTTTTTGTTTAACATCCACTTATCCACAAGCCATCCATGTAATTTTGGGTCCGGTTTATCTTACCCAGGAGGATATTTTGTTTGTTTCTTTCATCCATTTGCCTGCCAAATTCAGGAAGTCCTAGTTTTAGTAGCTGAATGGTATTCCATTGTGTCCATGAAACATATTTTCTGTATCTATTCTTTAGTTGATGGATATCAGGGCCATTTCTCATTACGAATAAGGCTGCTATGAACATATTGGAGCATGTGTCTTTGTGATATGGTGAAACATCTTTTGGTTATATGCCCAGGAACAGTATACATTGGTTTGTTTTCAACTTTCTGAGGAAGTGACAGATTGATTTCCAGAGTGGTTGTACCAGTTTGCAAACCCATCAGCAATGGTGGGATGATCCTTTTTCTTCACATCCTCAAAAGCATGTACTGTCACTTGAGACTTTGATCTTAAACATTGTGATTGGTGTAGAGTGAAATACCAGGGTTGTCTTGATTTGCATTTACCTGGTGACTTAAGATATTGAATACTCTTTTTTAAAAAATCTATCTATCTATCTATCTATCTATCTATCTATCTATTATCTATCTATCTATCTATCTATCTATCTATCTATCTATTTCTTTTTGGTTTTTTCAAGACAGGGTTTCTCTGTGTAGTTCTGGCTGTCCTGGAACTCACTCTGTAGACCAGGCTGGCCTCGAACTCAGAAATCCACCTGCCTCTGCCTCCCAAATGCTGGGATTAAAGGCGAGCGCCATCACCGCCTGGCTATTTATTTTTAAAATCCAGTCTTTATCACCTCCTGGTTTGAGCTCTGAGTGTTCCTCATCCTGCACCCTGTCTCCAAGAGAATGACCTCACTGCTACCCATATTCTACCATACCTCCCCATTCCCTAGGGCCTCAAGTCGCTCAAGGTTTAGGTGCATCATCTCTTACTGAGGCCTGACCAGGCAGTCTTCTGATGTATATGTGTCAGGGGCCTCGTATAAGCTGGTGTATGCTGCCTGGTTGGTGGTTCAGTGTCACAGTGATCTCAGGGGTCCAGGCAAGTTGACATTGCTGGTCTGCCTATGTGGTAGCTCTCCTCCTCAGAATCTTTAATATTTTCCCTAATTCAACCACAGGGGTCCCCAGCTTCTTTCCACTGGTTGGGTATAATTATCTACATATGACTTTTTTAGCTGCTTATTGGGCCTCTCAGAAGACAGTCAAGCTAGGCTAATGTCTGTAAGCACAAGATTGCATCAGTAATAGTGTCAGACCTTAGAGTTTCCCCTTGATCTGGATCCCAATTCAGACCTGCCATAGGATATCCTTTCCCTCAGGCTCTTATTTAGTTTCATACCTGTAGTGTTTCAGGAACTATTCTGGGTCAGAGTTTTTTACTGTAGGATGGCAACATCATCTCTCTACTTGATGTCTTTCTACTGGAGGTGGATTCTACAAGTTTTCATTCCCCACTGTAAGGCATTTCATCTAAGATCCCTCCCTTGTGTCCTGAAAGAGTCTCACCTCCTAAGTCTCTGGTACATTCCAGAGGGTCCACCCATCTTCTACCTCCCTAGGTAACCTGCTTCTATTTTTTCTGCTTGACCTCAGAGCTTCAGTCATGCCCCCCAATACCTGATCATGTTCCCTATTCCTTTTTCTATTCCCTTTCCTTCCCAGGTCCCTGCCTCCCTCTGCCCAAGTGATTGCTTTCTTGTCTCTCCCAAGTGGGATTGAGGCATCCTCATTTGGGCCCTTCAGCTTGTTAACCTTCTTGAGTTCTGTGGACTGTATCCTAGGTATTCTGTGCTCTTTTGGCTAATATCCACTTATTGGTGAGTACATACCATATGTACCATATGTACCATACATACATGTACTTTGGGGTCTGAGTTACCTCACTTAGGACGATATTTTCTAGTTCTATCCTTTTGCCTGCAAAACTCATGATTAATAGCTGTATAGTATTCCATTGTATTCATTAACCACATTATCTGTATTTATTCTTCCATTCTGGCTGTTTCCAGATTCTGGCTATTGCAAATGAGGCTATTATAAACATAGTGGGTCATGTGTCCCTGTGGCATGCTGGAGCATCTTTGGGATATATACCCAAATGTAGTATAGCTGGGCCTTTGGGTACATATATTTCCAGTTTTCTGAAAAACCTCCAGATTGATTTCCAGAGGGTTGTACTGGTTTGCAATCCCACCAACAATTGAGGAGTGTTCCTCTTTCTTCACATCATTGCCAACATATGCTGTCACCCGTGTTTTTGTTCTTAGCCATTCTGATTGGTATGAGGTGGAATCTCAGCTTTGTTTGGATTTGCATTTCACTGAGACCAAGGACTTTGAACAATTTCTTTATATACTTCTCACACATTCAAGATTCCTCTGTTGTGAATTCTCTGTTTATTTCTGTATCCTATTTATGACTGGGTTGTTTGGTTTCTTTTGGTGGTAGCTTCTTGAGTTCTTCATATTTCGGATATTAGCCCTCTATCAGATGTGGCATTACTGAAGTTCTTTTTTCCAATCTGTAGGTTGTTGGTTTGTCCTATTGCAGTACAGAAGCTATTGAGTTTTAGGAGGTCCCACTTATGAATTATTGATTTTAGTCCTTGAGCCATTGTAGTTATATTTAGGAAATTTCCCCCTGTGCCAATGAGTTTGAGGTTCTTTCCCACTTTCTCTTCTATTAGATACAGTATATCTGGTTTTATGTTGAAATCCTTGGATTTGAGGTTTGTGAAGGTGATAAAAATACATATATTTGCATTCTACATGGAGACCACCAGTTAGGCTAGCATCATTTATTAAAGACGGTTTCTGTTTTCCACTATATAGTTTTATCTTTTTTGTCAAATATCAAGTGTCCATGAATGTGTGAGGTTATTTCTGGGACTTCAATTCTATTGCATTGATTGATATATCTGTCTCTGTACCAATATTGTGTGTTTTTAAATCACTATTTCTCTGTAGTACTTCTTGAGATCAGGGTTGATGATTACCCCAAAAGGTCTTTTATTGCTGAGAACTATTTCGGCTCTCCTGGGTTTTTCATTTTTCTGTATCAAATTGAGAATTACTCTTTCCTGTCTACAAAGAATTGTATTGTAATCTTGATGGGGTCTGCCTTGAATTTGTAGTTGCTTTGGGTAAATGGTCAGGTTCACTATGTTCACCCTACGGATGCGTGACCATATTTTTTCATCTTCTGAGGTCCTCTTTGAATTCTTTCTTGAGGAACTTGAAGTTCTTGTCATTCAGATCTTTCACTTACTTGGTTAGAGTTAGAGGAAGATATTTTATGTTATTTATGGCTGTAGAGGAGGGTGGTGTTTCCCTGATTTCCTTCTCAGTCCATTTATTATTTCTAAAAATGGAATTTCTTGTGAGTTAATTTTATATGCAGCCAGTTTACTAAAGTTGCTTATCAGCTGTAGGAGTGGAATTTTGGCAGTAGTTTATGTATACTATCATATCATCTGCAATGTGTGATACATTGACTTCTTCCTTTCCAAATTTCATCCACTTGATCTCCTTTGCTTAGCTAATTGCTTAAGCTAGAACTTCAAGTACTATAGTGAATAGATAGGGAGAGAGCATGCAGCCTTGTCTTGTCCCTGATTTTAGTGGAATTGCTTGAAGTTTATCTCCATTTAATTAGATATTGTCTGTTGGTTTGCCATATAATGCCTTTATTATATTTAGGAATTTTATTATGAATCCTTGATCTCTTCAACACTTTTAACATGAAGGGTTCTCGTATTTTGTCAAAATATTTTTCACTATTTATTGAGATGATTATGTAAGTTTTTTTCTTTTGAGTTTGTTTGCATAGTGTATGGCATTGATGGATTTTTATATATTGAACCATCACTGCATCCATGGTATAAAGCCGACTTGATCATAGTGAACAATGATTTTAGTCTATTCTTTGATTTGGTTTGTGAGAGTATTATGGACTATTTTGTATAAATAGTTATAATTGAAATTGGTCTGATGTTCTATTTCTTTGTTAGGTCTTTGTGTTGTTTATGAATCAGAGTAATTGTGGCTTCATAAAATGAATTAGGTTCTTTCTGTTTTTATTTTGAAGAATAGTTTGAGGAGCCTGGACATTTTTTGGTGGAAAGATTTTTAATGACTGTGTCTATTTCTTTAGGAGTTATGTGACTGTTTAGATGGTTTATCTGTTCCTCGTTTAATTTTGGTACCTGGTATCTATCTAGAAAATTGTCCATTTCCTCCAGATTTTCCAATTTTGTTGAGTATAGGCCTTTGTAGTAGGATCTGATGATTTTTTTAATTTCCTCTGTTTCTGTTGTTATGTCTCCCTTTTCAGTTCTGATTTTATTAATTTGAATGCTTTCTCTGCACCCTTTGGTTAGTCTGGCTAAGGGTTTGTCTATCTTGTTGATTTTCTCAAAGAACCAGCTCCTGGTTTTGTTGATATTTTGTATAGTTCTTTTTGTTTCAACTTGGTTGATTTTAGCCCTGAGTTTGATTATTTCCTGCCATCTACTCCTCTTGGGTATACTAGCTTCTTTTTGTTCTAATGCTTTCAGGTTTGCTGTCAAGTTGTTAATGTATGCTCTTTCCAATTTCTTTTTGTGAGCACTTAGAGCTATGATTTTTCCTCTTAGTACAGCTTTCAATGAGTCCCACAGGTTTTGATATAATGTGTCCTCATTTTCATTTAAATCTAAAAAGTCTTTAATTTCTTTCTTAATTTCTTCTTTGACCAAGTTATCATTGAGTAGAGCATTGTTCAGTTGCCAAGTGTATGTGGGCTTTCTGTTGTTTTTGTCCATGTCAAAGACAAGTCTTAGTCCATGGTGGTCTGATAAGGTACAAGGGATTATTTCAATCTTTTTGTATCTGTTGAGGCCTGTTTTGTGACCAATTATATGGTCTATTTTGGAGAAGGTACCATGAGGTGCTGAGAAGAAGGTATATTCTTTTTTTGGGATGAAATGTTCTATAGATGTCAGTTAAGTCCAATTGGTTCATAACTTCTGTTAGTTTCATTGTGTCTTGATTTAGTTTCTGTTTCCATGATCTGTCCATAGCTGAGAGTGGGGTGTTGAAATCTCCCACTATTATTGTGTAGGGTGCAATGTATGCTTTAAGCTTTAGTAAAGTGTCTTTTATGTATGTGGGTGCCCTTACATTTGGGGCATAGATGTTGAGAATTGCGAGTTCCTCTTGGTACATTTTCCTTTGATGAATATGAAGTATCCTTCTTTATCTTTTTTGATTACTTCTGGTTGAAAACTGATTTTATTTGATATTAGAATCGCTACTCTAGCTTGTTTCTTGGGACCATTTGCTTGGAAGATTGTTTTCCATCCTTTTACTCTGAGGTAGTGTCTGTCTTTTCCACAGAGGTGCATTTCCTGAATGCAGCAAAATGTTGGGTCCTGTTTACGTATCCAGTCTGATAGTCTATGTCTTTTTACTGGAGATTTGAGTCCATTGATATTAATAGATATTAAGGAAAAATGAGTGTTGTTTCCTGGGGGTTTTTTGTTGTTTGTGTTATTGGCAGTGGAGATATGTTTGTGTACCTACCTTCTTTTACGGTTTTTGGAAGATTACTTTCCTGCTTTTTCTAGGTTGTAGTTTCCCTCCTTGTGATGAAGTTTTCCACCAATTATCCTTTGAAGTGCTGGGTTTGTGTTGAGATACTGTGTAAATTTGGATTTGTCATGGAATATTTTGGTTTCTCCATCAATAATGATTGACAGTTTTGCTGGGTATAGTAGTCTGGGCTGACATTTATGTTCTTTTAGGGTCTGTATGATATCGGTCCAGGATCTTCTGGCTTTTATGGTCTCTGGTGAGAAGTCTGGTGTAATTCTTATAGGTCTGCCTTTATATGTTACTTTGCCTTTTTCCCTTACTGCTTTTAGTATTTTTTCTTTGTTTTGTACATTTGATGTTTTGACTATTATGTGGCGGGAAGTATTTCTTTTCTGGTCTAAACTATTTGGAGTTCTGTAGGCTTCTTGTATATTTATGGACATCCACTTCTTTAGGTTAGGGAAGTTTTCCTCTATAATTTTGTTGAGGATATTTGCTGGTCCTTTAAGTTGGGAGTCTTCCCCCTCATCTATTCCTATTATCCTTAGGTTTGGCCTTCTCATTGTGTCTTGGATTTCTTGTATATTTTGGGTTAGTAGCTTTTTGTATTTTACATTTTCTTTGACAGTTGTGTCAATGTTTTCCATGGTATCTTCTGCACATGAGATTCTCTCTTCCATCTCTTGTATTCTGTTGGTAATACTTGTGTCTATGACTCCTGATTGTTTTTTTTAAGTTTTCTATCTCCAGGGTATTCTCCCTTTGTGATTTCTTTATTGTTTCTACTTCCATTTTTAGATCCTGCATGGTTTTGTTTAATTCCTTCTCCCGTTTGGATGCATTTTCTGGCAATTCCTTAAGGGATTTTTGTGTTTCCTCTTTAAGGGTTTCTATCTGTTCTTTGAGAGTGTTATTTATGTCTTTCTTAAAGTCCTCTATCATCATCATGAGAAGTGATTTTAATTCTGAATCCTGCTTTTCTGGTGTGATGGGGTGTTCAGGGCTTGCTCTGATGGGGGAGCTGGGTTCTGATGATGCCATGTAACTTTGGTTTCTGTTGCTTACGTTCTTGCGCCTGCCTTTTGTCATCTGGTTAAATCTAGTGCTACCTGTACTTCTGTCTCTGATTGAAGCCTGCCTTTCCAGCTGTCTTGCTTGTGTTTGGTCTTCTAGGGGTCCAGATGTCTCTGTGATTTTTTCCAGCTGCACTGATTACGGTGGTATCTCTAGGATGCCTCAGGATATGGTGCCTCCAAGGTAGTAGTCCAGCTAGTTGTCTGCTCTTCTGGGTGCAGTGTCTCCTCTTGGATATCTCAGGATATGTTGTCTGACGCTCTGAGCTCAGTTGTTCCTCTGTGGCTCTGGGTTGAGTGGACCTTCCAGTATGTCTCAGGCAGAATCCGGGGTCCACACAACAGCAGACCTGGCAGAGGTCTGGTCCAGGCCTCAGACCTGGGAGATGGGCAGAAGGGGGTGCTAGCCGGTGGGGGGGGGGGGGTATCTGCTGGAATCTGAGCACTCAGGGCACCCACTTATGAGCTCAGGGCAGTGTGTGTGTTTTCCTACCTAAAGCTGGCTGTGGGATCCTTGGAGCCCCCAGAATGTCTCCGGCGGTATCCAGGGTGCACTCACCAGCAGTCCAGGCAGAGGTCTGGCCCAGGCCTCAGACCGGAAGAGGGCAGCTTTTTTCTTAATATGTGCTGCTGTGCCTTTAGATCTTCTGAGAATATTATGAATGTTGCTCCAAAATCATTTTCATGTCCGAAGCCTCCTTCCTTGTTCTAGCCTAAAATTTAGAATCCTGTCTGAAATTACTTCTTTGTTCTAATCTAAGATTTAGATTCCTACCTGAAATTACTTCTTTGTTCTAGCCTAATGTCAGATTCCTGCCTGAAGCCTACTTTCTTGTTCTTGACCAATGTCATATTCCTGCCAAGCAGCCCATTTCCTTGTCCTTGGCCCATGTCAGCTTCTTACCAAGCAGCCCCAAGGGCTCTCTGCCTCTCCCCCTTTTTAATTTCATTAACAAGACTGAGCCTGTCTTAGGTCATTCTGACAAGAATGCCTTCCTTAAGCATCATGGATTATGCATTATCAAAAGCAGTACACTTCTGTCTTAGGTTGGTAAGGCTCTGATGCAGAATCTTAACTGTCCTTGGCTTGCCAGCCTGTTAATTTAATAACTCTGTCTAGGGGTCCATTTTCAGTTTAAAGCCATGTACTTTGGCTGCCAACATGTTGATGTTGTTAACACAAGTTTTAACACAGTGGGCAGGAATAAAAGTATTCCCAGTACAAAAAGGACTAGCATAATCAAGCTATATATGCCATTCTTGAAGCTTGACCAAAATGGAAATACTGACCTCAGGTCATGGGTAATTTTATCAGCAGTATCTGTTCCATTAACACTCAGCAGAGCAGCATTCTTGAAATTCATAAGCTCACTATGTAAAGTTAAAAGATCCAGAGAGGTGTTAGAATTATGCCAAATACACTGCAAATGTCTTTAAACTTCTTCCTAATTATAATGACTACCACTGTAAATTTTAGAACTAACATGAACCCAATGGTATTTGGTATGACACTCAAGAAGGCTCCTTACCCTTAAATTCTGAACCTCCTTCCCATAATTTGAATAGGATAAAGAACATCAATGTGTTCTTCCAAATGCCTATCTAAATCTTCTTGTATATTCAACACATTGGTAAAATTTTTTGCTGAATGATTAACAAAAGTGGCTGTCTTAACTTCTTGTGTCACAGCAATTGCAGAAGCAGTGGTGCTAGCAATTAATGTAATTAAAACTGTTATACCAGCTTATTTTAAATTTTTTTTCAAAATTATTGGTTATTTTATTTATTTATATTTCACATGTTATTCCCTTTCCTGGTTTCTGATCTACAAACCCTCTATCCCACTCTCTTCCTCCCATGTTGCTATGAGGGTGCTCCCCCACCCACTCCCACCTCACCACCCTAGCATTCCCTTCTGCTGGGGCGTTATGCCTTCACTGGACCAAGGGCTTCCCTCCCATTGATACCAGATAAGGCCATCTTGTGTTACATAGGTACCTCCATGTGTATTCTAATTGGTGGTTTAGTCCCTGGGAGCTCTGGGTTTTTTTTTTTTTTTTTTTTGGTTGATATTGTTTTTCCTGTGGGGCTGCAAACCACTTTAAGTTCTTCAGTCCTTCCCCTAACTCCTCCATTGTGGTCCCTGTGCTCAATCCAATGACTGGCTACAAGCATTCATGTCTGTATCAATAAGGCTCTGTCAAAGTCCCTCAGGAAAACAGCTATATCAGGCTCCTGTCAGCAAGCATTTCTTGGCATCAGCAATAGTGACTGGGTTTGGTGTCTATATATGGGATGGAACCCCAGGTGGGGCAGTCTCTAGATGGCCTTTCCTTCAGTCTCTGCTACACTAATTGTCACTATATTTCCTTTAGACAGGAGAAAATCTGGGTTAAAATTTTGGAGAAGGGTGGGTGGCCCCATCTCTCAACCAGGGGCTATGCCTAACTTCTACAGATCTGGTCTCTACAGGTTCTCTCTTCATTTTGTTTGGTATTTCAGCTAACCTCATCCCCATTGGCTCCTGGGAGCCTCTTGCTTTCCTGGCATCTGGGACTTTCTGGTGGCTACACTTAGTTACCCATTCCACATTGCTATACAACTCTGTTCAATTTCCTAATCCACTGTACATTGCCCCGTCTCCTCCCACACACAATTCTGCCCTAATTTTTCCTCCCCCTTTCTTCCTCCCAAGTTCTGCCCACCCTCTACCTCCCTTGATTATTTTGTTTCCCCTTCTAAACAGGACTGAAGCATCCACACATTGGTCTTATTTCTTGAGCTTCATATTGTCTATAAGTTGCATCATGGGTATTCCAAGTTTTTCCTAATATCCACCATGTGTGTTCTTTTGTGACTGTGTTACCTCACTCAGGATGATATTTTCTATTTCCATCTATTTGCCTGTGAATTTCATGAAGTCATTGTATTTTATAGCTGATTAGTACTCCATTGTGTAAATGTATCACATTTTCTGTACCCATTCCTCTGTTGATGGACATCTGGGTTGTTTTTTCAGCTTCTGACTACTATAAATAAGGCTACTATGGACATAGTTGAGCATGTGTCCTTGTTATATGTTGGAGCATCATTTGGATATATGCCCAGGAGTGATATAGCTGGGTCCTCAGTTAACAATCTGATTTCCCCAGGAAGTCACTCCTGGCTCGGAACACTGGTTCCTTCCAGTCTGGGCCAGAGCACTGAGCAGATCTTGGGTGGCAGCTCTGTCCCCAACCTCCAAGAACCCAGAGGAAGCAGGGATCCCAGGTGCTCGAACTCAGGCAGTATCTTAGGTAAGCAGACAGCAGGGCCCGCCCTAAACAGGGAGTAACTGGGAACCAAAAGGACCCAGGAAGTCGCTCCCGGCCTGGAACACTGGTTCCTTCCAGTCTGGGCCAGAGCACTGAGCAGATCTTGGGTGGCAGCTCTGTCCCCAACCTCCAAGAACCCAGAGGAAGCAGGGATCCCAGGCTCTCTAACTTGGACAGTGTCTTAGAAACTAGTTCCCAGATCTGAGGCCTGAATCAGACCTCTGCCAGGTCTGCTGTTGTGTGGACCCCGGATTCCACCTGAGACATACTGGAAGGTCCACTCAATCCAGAGCCACAGAGGAACAAATGAACTCAGAGCTTCAGACAACATATCCTGAGATATTCTAGAGGAGACACTGCACCCAGAACAGCAGACACCTAGCTGGACTACTACCTTGGAGGCACCATATCCTGAGGCATCCTAGAGGTACCACTATAATCAGTACAGCTGGAAAAGATCACAGAGACATCTGGACCCTAGGAGATCGGACACAAGCTAGATAACTAGAAAGACAGGCTTCAGTCAGAGACAGCAAGTACAGGCAGCACTAGAGTTAACCAGATGGCAAAAGGCAAGAGCAAGAACATAAGCAACAGAAACCAAAGTTACATGGCATCATCAGAACCCAGCTCCCCCATCAGAGCAAGCCCTGAACACCCCATCACACCAGAAAAGCAGGATTCAGAATTAAAATCACTTCTCATGATGATGATAGAGGACTTTAAGAAAGACATAAATAACACTCTCAAAGAACAGATAGAAACCCTTAAAGAGGAAACACAAAAATCCCTTAAGGAATTTCAAGAAAATGCAACCAAACGGGAAAAGGAATTAAGCAGAACCATGCAGGATCTAAAAATGGAAGTAGAAACAATAAAGAAATCACAAAGGGACAATACCTTGGAGATAGAAAACCTAAAAAAAAAGATCAGGAGTCATAGACACAAGTATCACCAACAGAATACAAGAGATGGAAGAGAGAATCTCATGTGCAGAAGATACCATGGAAAACATTGACACAACTGTCAAAGAAAATGCAAAATACAAAAAGCTACTAACCCAAAATATACAAGAAATCCAAGACACAATGAGAAGGCCAAACCTAAGGATAATAGGAATAGATGAGGGGGAAGACTCCCAACTAAAAGGACCAGTAAATATCCTCAACAAAATTATAGAGGAAAACTTCCCTAACCTAAAGAAAGAGATGTCCATAAATATACAAGAAGCTTACAGAACTCCAAATAGTTTAGACCAGAAAAGAAATACTTCCCACCATATAATAGTCAAAACATCAAATGTACAAAACAAAGAAAAAATACTAAAAGCAGTAAGGGAAAAAGGCAAAGTAACATATAAAGGCAGACCTATAAGAATTACACCAGACTTCTCACCAGAGACCATAAAAGCCAGAAGATCCTGGACCGATATCATACAGACCCTAAGAGAACACAAATGCCAGCCCAGACTACTATACCCAGCAAAACTGTCAATCATTATTGATGGAGAAACCAAAATATTCCATGACAAATCCAAATTTACACAGTATCTCAACACAAATCCAGCACTTCAAAGAATAATTGGTGGAAAACTCCAACACAAGGAGGGAAACTATAACCTAGAAAAAGCAAGAAAGTAATCTTCCAAAAACCCCAAAAGAAGATAGTTACACAAACATATCTCCACGGATGTTAGCCCAAAAGCTTGGATTAGTGAAGACTCAACCCACAGACCACATGAAGCTCATGAAGAAGGAAGACCAAGAAGGGATGCCTCAGTTCTACTTAGAACGAGAAACAAAAATGCTCAAGGGAGCAAATAGGGAAACAAAACATGGAACAGAAACTGAAGGAGGGGCCATCAGGAGACCATTCCACCTGGGTATTCACCCCATGTACAGCCACCTAATCTAAACACTGGTGTGGATGGCTGGAAGTGCATAATGTGAGGAACATGATATAGCTGTCTCCTTAGAGGTCAGCCAAAGACTAAGACACTCAGAGGACAATGTTCATAATTAACCACTGATATGATCAGGGGTTTCCCAATGGAGAACTTAGTGAGAGGACTGAAGGAGCAGAAAGGGTTATTGACCCCAGGTGGAAAGCAACAATACCAAACAACCAGAGCCCCCCAGGGTCTAAACCACCAGCCTGGGAACACATGGGGAGGGACCCAAGACTCCAGAGGTATATGTAGGGGAGGATGGCCTTGTCGGACATAGGTGGGAGAGGAGTTTCTTGGTCCCATAAAAAAAAAATGAACACACAGTGGGGGGGGGAATGATGTGAGGGTGGGGAGGGGATAGTGAGGGGGGGTAGGTGCTGTCACTGCCTCATAGAAGCATGAGGAGGGGGATGGGATAGGAGGTTTCTGGGTGGTGGGAGGAAGTAGGCTAAGAGGATAAAATCTGAAATGTAAATACTACAACCAATTTTAACAACCGGGAAAAAAAAGTCTTCAGAACCAACATCTTTTAAAAAAAAGTGTCAGCCCCCTGGGGGTGGGAAATTTTTTTTTCTTGATACTAAGACTTGTTCTGAGAATTGTATATTGCAGAATACACAGCCTTGATGTATCTACTCATCAAGCATACTGAGAAGACCTGCCCAAACCTCTGATGTCCTGGAATTCCATCTGGATTCAGTGAAGACACAGCATCAGAGGCTTATCAACTTACTCTTCCCCCAACCCCTCTTCTAAAATCTCAATGCCCTTAATCAGCTTGAAGAAGTTAAAGAAGAGTCAGCGCCCCTATTCCCTGAGCTTGGGGACTAATGTGGTTAATAATGGTCTGTCTTTCTAGGGACAAGTAGTGGTTTTGTTGGAACAGGGGGGATTAGCTAGGACTTATTGCATAGCCATAACCTATTGGTAGAAATCTGTATAATTATTATCAAGATGAAGTTATAATTTCTTAAATGGTACAAAATTTACTTTGATCTCAAATTTAAGGTTTTCATTGGTACGAGCCTCTTATTAATATAAAAATGAGATGAATATTGATACACTCATGGGCATTGTGCCTGTATAACACATTTAGGAATACAATGCCTAGACCCAGCCCTTTTTTAACCTTTTTAACTGATTTGGGACGGTTAAGCTATGAGTTAAGGGACTATAGCAAATTCATATTTTTGAGTTTATTGTTAGGGTGTTTCCCATATTTTATTTAGAAATAGCTGAGAGGAGTGAACAGACAACAATCCAGGTTACCTTACATGAATAGTTGGTTTTCAAAACATCAGAAGTCCATAGAACTGATGCTACAAATATTTATATATTAATGTTCATATTGATTAGAGACCTGTCTGCTCCTGACAGCTTCCTGTCATGGATTCTAAGAAGAAATTGAGCATCCTTGGAGTTACTCCAGTTGTGTGGTAACAGCCACTAGGCAAGAATTGCCTCTCTCCATCTACAGACAAATTACTGTCCAGAAAAGGACACACATGCAGAATAGTCGACTGATTATATCTGCCTAGCAGAGTAATCAGTCCTTAATAATCCTGCATCACCAAGGTCTGTCAGATGATTCTGGGCCAGAAGGCTGAAGATTTGATGCTCCAACGTTCGGTAGTATAGGGGCTTTTCAGGTGTTCAGAGGTCTCTATAAATTGGCTAAGTTTTAGAAGCTATGCTTTGTGCTTCCCACAATTATAGTTAACTCAGTCATTCTGGATTTCTGATGGGGTTGAAAACTTACAGCTATTTACCATAAGAGAAAAGATTTGAGTGAATGGTCGTCAGCTGACATTCATCCTAAAGCCAGATTCAGAACTAAATGTTTTAGTTAGGATAAATGACAGAGGTGCTGGTTAGTCAACAAAAGGATGGACGGGGTATTAGGACTATCTTGTACCTCACTGGTACAAATTGGCATAATTATTCTCTAATTGTATTTTGAGAGAAAAGTTTCATTTTAACAGGAAGGGTGATGTGTAGGAGGAGCTAAGGTAGGAGGAGTACTGAGAGGAAGAAAAGGAGTAAGAAGAGGAGAAGGAGGAGAGGAGAAGCTAGGTGATGAAAGAGAGAAAGAGGGGGGAGACAGGGAGGCAGATATTCATGTATCTCCACCAGTCAAAGATAGTTGTTATATCTAGGTTGGTCAGTGGGTTACACCTCTGATTGAACAATTCCAAACTTATAACGCTTATGATTAACATTATTTTTAAAAAAATGTATAAATGCAAAAAGGAAAAGGGGGCATGGGATAGGGGTTTTCTAAGGGGGGGAATGGGGAAAGGGGATGGCATCTGAAGTGTAAATAAAATATCTAATTAAAAAAAAATCTGATTTCCGAGGAATCACCAGACTGATTTCCAAAGTGGTTGTACCAGCTTGCAATCTCACCAGCAATGCAGAAGTATTCCTTTTTTTCCACATCTGCCAGCATCTGCTGTCACCTGAGTTTTTTATTTCAGCATTCTGACTGATATGTGGTGGAATCTCAGGGTTGTTTTCATTTGCATTTCCCTGATGACTAAGGATGTTGAACATTTCATTAAGTGCTTCTCTTCCATTCGAGATTCCTCGGTTGAGAATTTTTTGTTTAGCTCTTTACCCCCATTTGTTAATAGGGTTTGTTTTGGGTTCCTTGGAATTCTAACTTCTTGAGATCTTTGATATTGATATTAGCCTTCTATCTGATGTATCATGGGTAAAAATCTTTTCCCAATGTGTAGGTTGCATTTTGCCCTGATGACAGTGTCCTTTGCCTTACAGAAGCTCTTCAATTTTATGATATCCCATTTGTCTATAGTTAATATTAGAGAGGTCCATTGGTGTTCTTTTCAGAAAATTTTCCCTTGTGCTGATATGTTTGAGGATATTTCCCAATTTCTCTTCTAATAAATGCAGTATATCTGGTTTTATTTGAAGGTCTTTGATCAACTTGTACATGAGCTTTGTACACAGAGATTAGAACAGGTCAATCTGCATTCTTCTACATGCTGACCACCATTTAAACCAGTACCATTTGTTGAAAATGTTTTTTTAACTGGATGGTTTTAGCTCCTTTGTCAAAGATCAATTGACCATAGGTGTGTGGGTTCATTTCTGGGTCTTCAGTTTTATTTTATTGATTTACTTGTTTTGTCTTTGTGCCAATACCATTTGGTTTTTTATCACTATTGCTCTGTAGTACAGTTTGAGGTCAGATGATTATTACCCCAGAAGCTTTTTTATTATTAAAAATAGTTTTTGATATACTTGGTTTTTTGTTGTTCCAAATGAATTTGAGAATTGCTTTTTCTATATCTGTGAAGAACTGAATTGGAATTTTGATAGCGATTGCATTGAATGTGTAGATTGCTTTGGTAAGATGGCCATTTTTGCTTTGTTTATCCTGACAATCCATGAGTGTCATAGATCTTTCCATCTTTGGAGGTCTTCTTCAGTTTCTTTCTTCAGCGACTTGAAGTTCTTATCATACAGATTTTTCACTTGCTTGCTTAATTTCAAGCAAAGATAGTTCATATTTTTGTGACTATTGTACAGGGTGTCATTTTTAAATTAGTTTTCAGCCCATTTATTCTTTGAGTAGAGGAGGACTACTGTTTTCTTTGAGTTAATTTTGTATCCAATCACTTTTCTTAAGTTGTTTATCAGGTTTAGGAGTTAACTGGTGAAATTTTTAGGATGACTTAAGTATAGCATCTGCCAGTAGTGATATTTTAACATATTTCTTTTCAATTTATATCACTTTGACCTCCTTTTGTTGTCTAACTACTCTGGCTAGAATTTTGAGTACTATATTGAATAGTTAGGGAGTGAATGGTCAGCCTGTCTAATCCCCACTTTTAGTGGGATTGCTTCAAGTTTCTCTCTATCTAGTTTGATGTTGACTACTAGTTTGCTGTATATTGCTTTACTATGTTTAGGTATGGACCTCAAATTCCTGATCTTTCCAAGGCTTTTACCATGAGGGGGTGTTGAATTTTGTTTAATGATTTTTCAACATCTAATGACATTATCATGGTTTTTTTTCTTTGAGTTTGTTTATATAGTGGATTATGTTAATGGATTTTCATATATTGAACCATCCATGTATAACTAGAATGAAGCCTACTTGGTCATGATAAATGATTGTTTTGGTTTGTTCTTGGATTCTGTTTGCAAGAATTTTATTGAGTATTTTTGCATCAATATTCATAAGGGAAAATTGTCTGAAGTTCTCTTTCTTTGTTTGTGTCTTTGTGTGGTTTTGGTATCAATATAACTATGGCTTTATAGAATGAATTAGGTAATGGTCCTTCAATTTCTATGTTGTGGAAAATTTTAAAAAGTATAGGTATTAGGTCTTCTTTGACAGTCTGATAGAATTCTGCACTAAAACCATCTAGTCTTAGGCTTTTGGTTGGAAGACTTTAATGACTACTTTTACTTTGTTAGGGGACACGGGAGTGTTTATGTAGTTTATCTGATCCTGATTAAACTTTAGGACCTTGTACCTGTCTAAGAAATTATCCATTTCATCCAGATAACCAGTTTTGTTGAGTACTGATAGGCCTTTGTAGTAGGATCTGATAATTTTTTTAAAAAATTTCTTTGGTTTCTATTGTTATATCTTCCTTTTCATTTCTGATTTTATTAATTTGGATACTGTCTCTGTGCCTCTGGATAGTCTGGCTAAGGGTTTATCTATCTTATTGATTTTTCTCAAAAAATCAGCTCCTGGTTTTGTTGATTCTTTGTATAGTTCTCTTTGTTTCTACGTGGTTGATTTCATCCATGAGTTTGATTCTTTCCTGCTGTCTAACCCCCCTGGGTGTATTTGCTACTTATTGTTCTAGAGCATTCAGATGTGCTGTTAAGCTGCTAGTGTATTCTCTCTCCAATTTTTTATGGAAGCACTCATAGCTATGTGTTTTCCTCTTATCATTGCTTTTATTGTGTTTCATAATTTTGGGTATTTTGCGCCTTAATTTTTGTTAAATTTAAAAGCATTTGACTTCTTTCTTTATTTCTTCCCTAAGTAAATTATCATTGAGAGAGAGAGTTGTTCATCTTTCATGTTTATATGGGCTGTCTGTTGTTTGTTGTTGTTGTTGGGGACAAGACTTATTCTGTAGTGATCTGATAGAATGCATGGGATTATTTAAATCTTGTACCTTTGAGGCTTGTTTTGTGACTGATTTCATGGTCATTTTTGGAGAAGGTATAATGAGGTGCTGAGGAGAAGGTATATTCTTTTGTTTTAGGATAAAATATTCTATAGATATTTGTTAAATCTGTTTGGTTCATACCTACTGTTAGTTTCATTATGTCTCTGTTTATTTTCTTTTGTCCATTGATGAGAATGGGTTGTTGAAGTCTTTTACTGTTATTCCATGAGGTACAATGTGTGCTTTGCCCTTCAGTGAAGTTTCTTTTATGAATGTGGGTGAGCTAGCATTTGGGGCATTAATGTTCTGAATTGAGAGGTCATCCTGATGTATTTTTCCTTTGTTGATGTGTCCTGGATTTCTTGGATGTTTTGGGTTAAGAGCTTTTTGCATTTTTTCATTTTCTTTGACTGTTATGTTAATGTTTTCTGTGATGTCTTCTCTTGAGATTCTGTCTTCTACCCCTTGTATTCTGTTGGTGATGCCTGCATCTATGACTCCTGATCTCTTTCCTAGGTTTTCTATCTCTAGGATTGTCTCTCTTTCTGATTTCTCTATTGTTTTTATTTTTATTTTTATTTCCTGGATGGTTGTGTTCAATTTCTTCACCTATTTCACTGTGTTTCCCTGTGTGTCTGTGGTTCACACATAGGCGTGGGTCCTGTTGGGCTGTCTTGTGAGTCCTGCGTGTCTGTCATGGTTCAGGGAGGCAGAAGCATGGGAATCTGACTGAGTTTACTTCACACAGCACTAGGGCAAATGCTGGGCTATGAGAAGCCACCGAGCTCCACTCTGGGCCTAGGGAGATCTCAGTCTGAGACCCTGCAGGAGCAGAGCTCTTGGGTTGGGGGGTCTCTGGATCAAGGTGGCTGACTGGGAGACCAGTGGTCTCAGCCCTTGGGCACCCAGACACTGTTGGGAGGCCACAGAAGGACTGAGATGGGGGCTATGGGCTGGACCAGCCCACAGCCAAGAGGGGTGAGGAAGAGAAGCTCCGGCAGCACCCCATGGGGTAGTGAGACTCTTGATAGCAGTAGCTCGTTTGGCTGGGTCATGGCTGGCTCAGCTAGCTTGCTTGAGTTGGTGGCTGGAACACAGAGAGTTCCTCAGTGGGAGAACAGAGGTCCTCAGTGGGAGATTAGACAGCGGCTCAGTAGTTGAAGGCCCCCTCCATGGTTCTCCATGGTGGGCCCAAGTACGAGAGGAAGTTCATGGTTTTAAAAGGTTTATTGTCATGGCAGAAAGTAGATGAAGCTGTACCCCATGTTCTCAGGATGCGCCTGAGGTTAAATATCTTTTGCAAGGAAGAGGGTCTGAAGGGAAATGCTTAATTGGCTATGCCCTCTGGCCTTTAGGTATCTCATTAATATGGAGATCTCTTGAAGCTCTGAGGCCTGTAGTCACAACCTCTACCTGTGCTACCTGTGCTATGTGACCTAAGGCCACAAAACTTTCTTTGGGAGGAGCTGTGGACAAGTGAAAGGAGCCAGGGCCCAGGAGCAAGGCCAAACACCTACCATCCCATTAGGGTATTATCCGGGTTTGAGGCCTGTGCTCACTAGGTACCCAGCTGCCTCTCACAGCTCATGACCCCACATTTCCCTATATTTCTTTAAGAGATTTATGTGTTTTCTCTTTAAGGAACTCTACCTGTTTATATGTACTCTCATGTAAATCTTTAAGGGAGTTATCTATGTTTTTCTTTAAGTCCTCAATTTTCCTCATGAGATGTGATTTTAAATCAGAATCTTGCTTTTCAGGTGTGTTGGGGCATCCAGGGCTTGCTGTGGTGGGAGAACTGCATTCTGATGATGCCAAGTAGCCTTGGTTTCTGTTGCCTATGTTCTTGTGCTTGCTTCTCCACATCTGCTTATCTCTCGTGTAGCTGGTCTTGCTGTCTCTAACAGAAGCTTGTTCCTCCTATGAGCTGATAAGTTTGTGGTCTTAGGTGTGTCAGCACTTCTGGAAGACCAGCTCTCTCTGGGTGGGATTTGGGTTTGGATAGCTGTACACAGGTTCAGCTATGGGGCACAGATGGGAACCAGAAGGACCATGTCTGCACATGGTTTCTGGGTCCTGTGGCTCCAGGAGGGACCCATTTGAGTCAAGTCGTAGGGCAGGAGTTGTGGTCTCATCTGTGATCTTAGGAGGTTTGTCAGCACTTCTGGGAGACCAGCTGTCTCCAGGCAGAATTGGGGCAGAGATAGTTGTGGCAAAGGGTCAGCTCAAGGGTGCAGAAGGAAGCTGGAAGGTGATTTCTTGATTTTAAAATTTTTCCTTGGTTTCTATTGTTATGTCTCTATGATTGTTTCTGATTTTATTTATCTGGATACTGTCTCTTGCCTTTAAGTATGTTGGCTAAGTGTTTTTCTATCTTGTTATTTTTTCATGAACTAGATTTTGGCTTTTATGATTTTATGTATTGTCTTCTTTGATTCCAATTGGTTTATTTTATCTCCAAGTTTGACTGTTTCCTGCCTTCTACTCTTCTTTAGTGTGTTTGCTTCTTTGTGTTCTAGTTCTTTAAGGCATACTGTTAAGCAGCTAGTATAGGATCTCTCCAATTTCCTTATGAAGAAAGATAATGCTATACTTTTTCCTATTAAAAGTGCCTGTAAGTTTGTGTATGCTGTGTTTTATGTTCATTGAGTTCCAGAAAAATCTTAATTTCTTCCTTTATTTCTTTCCTGACCAAGTTAGCTTTGAGTAGAGAGTTGTACAGTTTCCATGAGTATGTGGGCTTCCGATTCTGTTCCTGTTGTTGTTCTTGTTGTTGTTGCTGCTACTGAAGTGTGGCCTTTGTCCATGATGATTTGATAGAATGCATGGGATTATTTCCCAATAAAAAAGACATAGGCTAACAGACTGAATATGTAAACAGGTTCCAGTATTCTTCTGCCTACAAGAAATATACTTCAATGGCAAATACAGACATTACCTCAGAGTATAAATCTGGAAAATAATTTCCAAGAAGATAATCCCGAGAAACAAGCTAGACTAGCCAATCTAGTATCCAATAAAATAGACTTTTTAAACCAAGAGTTATCAAAAAGAGAGGAGGAAGGATATGTCATACACATTAAAAATATCCACCAAGATGAACTCTCAATTCTGAACATCTATGCTCCAAATGAAAGGGCAGCCATATTCACGAATGAAACTTTACTAAAGTTCAAAACACACACTGAACCTTACACAATAATAATGGAAGATTTCCACACTCCTCTTACCAAAGTACAGGCTATTGAAACAAACAAAACAGAGATACAATAAAACTCACAGAACCTATGAACCCAATGGATTTAACAGATATCTACAGAACATTACACTTCAAAACAAAGGAATATAGCTTCTCACCACCTCATTGAACCTTCTCTAATATTGATCATACAATCAGAAACAAAACAAGTGTCGGGCAGTGGTGGCACACAACTTTAATCCCAGCACTTGGGAAGCAGAGGCAGGTGAATTTCTGAGTTTGAGGCCAGACTGGTCTACAGAGTGAGTTCCAGGACAGCCAGGGCTACACAGAGAAACCCTGTCTCAAAAAACAACAAACAAACAAACAAACAAACAAAAGAAACAAAACAAGTCTTAATAGATACAAAGAGATTGAAATAATTCCAGATATCATGAATACTGGGGTTCAATTTACACCCATGTCCCTGGTTACTAGGGACCTCTGTGGAGACAGGCATACTATGAGGTATCTAGAGTTAGGTATGCTGCTCTGCCCCTGGGTGTAGGTGGAAGTGGAGGTGGGGGTGGGGGTGGGGGTGGGAGTGGAGGTGGAGGTGGAGACTGGAAGGAAGATGGGGCTCAGGTAAAGCAGGATAGATTCCACTTCTGCTGGGCTCTGCGAGGGTCCCAGCTGGCACGGGTATTAAAGTGAAAGTCTCACTGGTGTCTTAAGTAATAGCAGACCTCCCGGAAGGCAGGCAGGCTTTGGGGTCCAGTGTCTGGTTCACCATTTTGCTTGGGTCAGAATATTTATATTCTGAAGGTCAGAAATATTTATAAACATAAAGGATATTTTCAGTTTGTACCCATTTTCTACTAATTTATCTCTATAGTCTGCTACCCATATAGATCTATATTTTGTGAAAAAGTAGCATCAAGTAAATGGTCAAATGTTAAATTCTTTTTTTTCCTGAAAAGTCATCTTTTTCATTTTCTCCCTATCCTATTTTCACTAAATTTTAAGAGTTTTCACAATATAAAGTGTACAAAATGTATAGCAAACTATAATTAAACTCAGCATTTTGACAGTTTTATTTATTTCTATGATCCTACATAATTCATCACATTACCAAGTGTGCAATGAGCAAACTTACATTGATAAATATGATACTTATTAAGCATTTTATTTATTATGTATTTTAATAAATATTTATTTTTTTCAAAAAATTCTCAATTCTGTCATAGTTATATTTATTATTATACAATGGTTTATAAATAGAAATTTAAAGAAAATGATCAAATCTGGGTTGTTGGTTTATCCACATTGTTATCAATGCTTTCTTTTCAGAGGTTTGCAGTCCTACCATGTATATATTACCTCTTATATTATATCTTGAAGTGATTGACATTCGGTGATCCAATTCTCTCAAATTATGTTCAAGTCAGAACTCAACATTCTAAGTTTATCACATCAGTCTTCACAGTCTATCCCACCTAGAAATTATTAGTCCATTCAGACTGCTATGATTAAAGGGGAGTTATATGTATTCTGTTAATCAAGAGGCTGAGTTTATTATCTTCACAATATTTTCTTTAATATTCAGAGAGAAAAGGAAAGGATGGTTCTTCATGTCTACTTATCAAAAACACACTTTGATCTTGGCAGTGGTTGTAATAAACTACAGCATTAACAGCACTACATAAGAGTCGTCTTCCTCTACACCATCACCAGTATGTGTGACCTAATCCATTGAACAATAGCATTAAAACTCAGGAGATTTGATTGCTCACTGTGCTTATAAAATGGTTTTTCCCGACAATGAAATTTGGCAAATATTCTCAAAATATTCTGATCATTGGAGTTTTTCTTTTAGCATGCTACTGTGCTTTTAGATTCTACCAACTTCACACAAACTAGAGTGAACTGAGGGGAAGAAGACACAACTGAGAAATTTGCTATTATGTGTGTGTTGTGAAGTCTAGGTAGGTGGTCCTGGGTCATATAAAGAAGTAAGCAACTCAAGCCATGGAGCGCAATCTAAAAATTAGCATTTCTCTTTGCATTCTACTTTAATCCTTTCTTCCATATTTCTACCTTGAGTTCTTGATTAGACTTCCTTCAGTCATTAAATATAAACATAAGATGAAATAAACTATTTTCTGTCTGTTATTCTTGTTCATGGACTTTCTCATAGCAGCACAAATGGAAATCTGACATTTTTCTTTAAAAAGAAACTCTAATTTTATTTCCATTGTTTTGGGAAACTGATAACTAGCTCCTGTAACTGCACTTTGTATATTAATTGTTTAATAGGTGAATAGTGTACAATGGCTTTTCATATCCATCAGGTGTTCCTTTTTGTCTCTGACTTCTTTTTATGACTGGACACAAGTGTTTCAGTTTTCAGTCTTACTATGTGTTCAGAATTGATGTTTCTGTGATTTATAAATCTAATTACAAACTCTGCTTCCAAAAAGGTTCTTCATGTGTTGTGTAGCTTGATGTTTTCCTTTTAATTATTCAATATAATTTAGGATAATTTTACAAAGGGCAAGGAAAATATTTAAGAAGCAGTTTTCATGTGTCACATTTTGTATTTCCAAACATCTCATGAAAAATGTGCTCTTTCTAGTGGAAGTTTCACATGTCTCCATAAAAAAAAAAAATCACATGATTCTAATGTATGGGAGTAGGTGCTTCCTCCTGATTCACAGAACTGACTGTCTTTTTAAATAGTGAAGACCTGTTATTTTGACTCTTTTTTCTTTACAACACATTTTGCCTGAGCAGAACCTCAATTAGATTTCTAGCTTAATCTGATTAAACCTAGCACTATGTCCTGCCATGTGGTCAGTTCTACCTGAATGCATCAGTTCACATCCATTCATTCACTCCTGTGTTCCACTGATGAATGTCCTGTCTTTGCTTTCTTCTTCCCAGCATCCCCTACTCTTTCCCAGAAGTTCCACCCTCAGCTTACTGTCCAGCTCTGGTTATCAGGTATTTATACCATCCATTATACAACAGAGGAAGGACAAATATTTACAAAATATGAGACTGGTGATGTAATATAGAAATCACAGTACCAAGATCTGGATAGCAGGTTAGCACATAGTTCTTGGCCCATTTAGCAATCAAAAATGGAATATACAGAGAAGCAACATAGAGACATGCCACCAAGCCTGATCCTACTCAGTATATCCATAACAACTCAGATGTTGATTTTCTATCTCTGTTCTTAGACAATGTTTTCATAAGAACTCAATTATTAGTTTTCTATTTCTATAAGAAATGTAATTGATATTTTCTTGTAATTCCTTATTACACTTTCCTATTTCTGCTTGTGAGAATATATATATACATAAGTACACATATGCACATATGCACATATACACAAATACACATATACACATATATATGTAAACATATATACATGTGTGTATATATTTATAATACTATATTTATTACTATGTACTCACACTATATTTATATTTTTATAAGTAGTATCATAAATTAATACTGTACTATAATATATATTATGTCATATGTTATATTAATATAATACAGAAATATATTATATTTATAGTATATAATGATACTTATATCTAGTAGTATACAGTATAATATATGTATAATACATATACATATTTCATCATATGTAAAAGAGATAACACATAATTTTTTTACTCAAAAAGTTGGCATTTTAGGTTGGTAAGGCTCTGTGCAGAATCTTATTCATCCTTGGCTTGCCAGCCTGTTAATTTAATAACTCTGGGGATCCATTTTCAGTTTCAAGTCATGTACTTTGGCTGCCAACCTGTTGATATAGTTAGAGTGCATTGCTTATGATAATGTATATTCCATGACAGGTAAGGAAAGCTTTTTGTCAAAACAGCCTAAGACAGGCTCAGTCTGGTTTATACAATAAAAAGGGGGGCCATGTCGAGAGCTTTGAGGGATACCTGGCAGGAATCTGACAGTGGCCAAGGACAAGGAAGTGGACTGAAGGCAGGAATCTGGCATTAGGCTGGAATAAAGAAATAATTTCAGGCAAAAATCTAAACCCTAGGCTAGAACAAAGAAATTTCAGGCAGAAATCTAAATCTTAGGCTAGAACAAAGAAGTAATTATAGGCCAAAGTCTAAATCTTAAGGTAGAACAAAGAAGTAGGCTTCAGGCATGAAAATGAGTTAGGGTTAGGACAGGGAAGTAGGCTCAGATATTTTGGTCATCCTGACAAGCCCTTAGAAATAATGATCACAGGAGTGATCACAGGACTCTGTTTATTGTCTTGCATGTTTTTTTTATTATCTGGGTTTATTGCCTTGCTTGTTTCTTGACTATTTGCATCTATTGTATTGCTAGCTCCTCAACCTAGAACTGACCTTAATACTTGCATGTAATTTAAACAGTATAAAGGCAAAAAGGGAAGAGGAGGGATGGAATATGTGATTAATGGGAAGAGGAATAGGGAAGGGGGATGGCATCTGAAATGTAAATAAATAAAATATCAAATTTAAAAATTAAAAAACAACAAAACAAAATAAACAACTTAATAAATATTAGAAGACAAAACAGGTTGGCATTTAATCATGATAAAAAATAAATGTTGTATTTCAAGCCTTTGAACTACAATAGCATGTTCATTTGATTTGCATTGAATTTGTAAATCATATTTGGCTGTATTGATGTGTTAAAAAATTTAACTGGTACTTTTGAATAGTCTTCATCTTGTAAAAAAATGTGGTATCATTTTATCTTTATACTTATGAAAATTTTTAACTATTTATACAATCACTATAGTTATTCTTATGTTAATTACTACTCTAAGAAATTGTCTCAATTTACCAAATAATATTGATTTTTATTGTAAAGACAATTTACTATAAAGACACTGACTCGTTAAGGATATATCTTAGATGTCAGAGTACTTGCCAAATATGCTCAAGACATGGGGTTTTCTCCCCATAAAAAGATAAATCTTACATAGCAGTATACATTCCAAGTATGTAAAATGCATAGTATTTTTTCCCAGCACTGTTCAAACTGTCTATGAATCATATGCCAGCAACCATAGCATGTGGGATATATATCATATATATATCATTCGGGTGAAGATAGATAGATAGATAGATAGATAGATAGATAGATAGATAGATAATCAATTTAAGTCCTCATATATCATCAATTTAAGTCCTCATCACCTGAATGTTAATTTGAGATATCCAAAGTTATACATATGAATTACTCTAAGGCAAAAAAAAAAACCAGTTGAGATAGGTGAATTGATTTCTTTGTTTGCTTCTTTGTACTTTTCAAGACTTTCCTTTCATTTTATTTTTCTATATAAAAAAAGGTTTTGGCTTATAAAATCTATGCTTTCTTTTTCATTATTTTCCTTTTCTTTTACATGAAATAACTATATATGCAACAGAATTGAAATTCAAGTGATATAACAATCGTGGTATTAGATTATGCTTTTATACTCCATGTAGTTTTAAAGTGAAAACTCACAAGTCAGATACTTTAGGCATCTTTATTATACAACATGCAAATTCTGTCAGATAGAGTGAGGGGAGAGGAGAATGTGTCATGGTACAGCAGATTCTTGTGAATTGTTTTCACAACAGTATCATAACAGTGACTACATCTTTGTATGAATATGAAATATGAAAAGAATGTGGGTTTTTCTAATTCAGACTAACTGTTATTAAATTCAAGCATTCAGAGAGGATGTAATGTCTATATATGAACAAAAACATGCCATGATTTTAGGTACCAAGCATTCCTTTCAGCTAAAATAGATTTTCCAACGTTCAGTGATATGGTAGTTATGTTATTCAAAACATAATAAGGCTCTAGAATATTTTTCTATATAATCTACATTTTTCAATGTCATATCATTCACTGTAACATTTTATTAAACTCATCGTGCTATTCTATTACTCATCTCTTAGATTTCCTGATTGAAACACTCCCTTGTCATTCTCTCCCATGCCATCTCATCCACGGCCATTAATCTTTTGCATATTCATGGCATGCTTTTCTTTTTTCTTTTTTTTGTTGTTGTTTGGGTTTTTCTTTCATTTTTTTTAATTGGATATTACATTTACATTTTAGATTTTATCCCCTTACCCCATTTCCCCCACCTCCTATCCCATCCCCACTCCTCATATTTCTATGAGGATGTGCCCCTACCTACCCCCCACTCCCACCTCCCCACCCTTGAATTCCCCCCTCACTCGGTGTTCAGCTTTCCTGGGACCAAGGATCTCCTCTCCCACCTATGCATGACAAGGCCATCTTCCCCTACATGTACAGATGGAGTCATGGGTCCCTCCCTATGTGCTCCCAGGCTGGTGGTTTAGACCATGGGGAGCTCTGGTTGGTTGGTATTGTGGCTCTCCTCATGGTGCCACAAACACTTTCTGCTCCTTCATTCTCTTTCTTTAGGGAAGTTTTCTTCTATAATTTTGTTGAAGATATTTACTGGCCCTTTAAGTTGGGAGTCTTCACCTTCATCTATACCTATTATCTTTAGGTTTGGCCTTCTCATTGTGTCCTGGATTTTCTGGATGTTTTGGGTTAGGAACTTTTTGCATTTTGCATTTTCTTTGACAGTTATGTCAATGTTTTCCATGGTATCTTCTGCACATGAGATTCTCTCCTCTATCTCTTGTATTCTGTTGGTGATACTTGTGTATATGACTCGTGATCTTTCCTAGGTTTTCTATCTCCAGCGTAGTCTCTCTTTGTGATTTCTTTATTGTTTCTACTTCCATTTTTAGATCTTGGATGGATGTATTTAATTCCTTCATCTGTTTGGTTGTGTTTTCTTGCAATTCTTTAAGGGATTTTCATGTTTCCTCTTTAAGGGCTTCTACCTGTTTACCTGTGTTCTCCTCAAATTCTTTGAGAGTGTTATTTATGTCCTTCTTAAAGTCCTCTATCATCATCATGAGAAGTGATTTTTATTCTGAATCCTGCTTTTTCATTGTGATGGGGTATTCAGGGTTTGCTATGCTGTGAGAACTGGGTTCTGAGGATGTCAAGTAACTTTGGTTTCTGTTGCTTATGTTCTTGCACTTGCCTTTTGCCATCTGGTTAGCTCTAGTGCTACCTGCACTCACTGGTTTTGACTGGGGACTGTCTTTCCAGTTATCTTGCTTTTGTCAGAACTCCTCTGGGTCCAGATCTCTCTGTGATTCTGTGATCCTGAACTCCAGCTGCTCTGAGTACAGTGGCTCCTCTAGGATGTCTCAGGATATGGTGTCTCCAAGGTAGCAGACCAGCTAGGTGTCTGCTGCTCTGGGTGCAGTGTCTGCTCTAGGATGTCTCAGATTAAGGTGTTTTCCTGGGAGCAGAGCAGGTAACTGTTTGCTGCTCTGAGTGTAGTGGCTCCTCTAGGATGTCTCAGGATATGATGTCCACTGCTCTGAGTTCAGTTGTTTCTCTAGGATGTCTCAGGATAAGGTGTCTTCAAGGGAGCAGACCAGTTGGGTGTCTGTCCCAGCCACAAGGACCAGACGAGGGCCCAGAAGGGGAGTGGTATTCTTCAGGGGTGGGTTTTAGGTGCCTGGTGGGTCTTGAGCACTCCCTGCTCTTAGTTGTAGCTCTGGGGTGTAGTGCAGTGGGCAACTGTTCTTACCTGCTGCTCTGAGGTCAGTAGCCTCTCTAGGATGTCTTGGGATAAGGTGTTCACATGGGAGCAGGCCAGCTGGGTGTCTGCCCCAACCACAAGGCAGGTGTCTACTCCAGCCACAAGGCCATGCTTTTCTATAGTTAATTTTTACTGAATGTATGTGTACATATAACAGTTATATAACTATGACCTACTTAGTAAATTGGATAATTAACTGGGTGTTCATCTCTAAAAATGACCATTTCCCATCCTTTCAGTAGCATTTATTTGCCTGTATAACTTGAGTGTATGTCTGAGTCTCTGTGAGGATCTTCCTCTTGTTGAAGCAGGTCTACTATTATTTTCATAGTTGAATTGTTTTATTGGCAATCACATATTTGGGGTATTATATTTGTATCTTTTCTGATAGTAATAGGACACACAGTATCACAAGTGTCTTGATTATTTGACTCTTACAACTTTTTGGCCTAACTTCCACAAAGTCCCCCAAGGTTAGTAGAAGATGTGTGGTTGATTTTTTAAGTTTCTTTGGGCACCAATCAGTATCACTCATTCTACTTTGACCCATTAAATTATACTGTAGTCATCATCAGTTACAAACAAAAAAAGTATTTTGTGAGTTATAGGAGGTACACTTATCTGTGGGTATAAGGAAAATATTTAGAATGAAGTTCTCCCAACTTTTAATATTGTAGGAGACTACATATGAATACACTGTTTCAACATTGTGGACATTGAAAAGCTGTGTCTGGTTTTTTTTACACATAAATGCCAAGGAATTAATTTCCTTCCTAATGATTATTTCCGACATGATACAAAATAATATGACATTTAATGAAGCAAATAAAATGTCTTTATATGAACATGCATTTTAGGTCCTGAAAGAAAAAACAATTTGAAAAATTATCAATAATGAAGGCTTTTTTTAAACATCACATCTTGAAAGTATAATTGTTTGCCTCCATTTATGTATAGTTTTTGACTTCCAAAGTATATGCTATATTCTTCAATAGAAGCCATCGGTTTATAAAGGAAGAGATAAGTGAGGAATATGAGTTTAGATTCACAGAGCCCTCATCACACTGGGAATGGCAATGTCCAGTTACAGTGGAAGTACTCTTACAAGGATATGGGAAGATGATACCGAAAAATTCCCAAAGGCCCTCCTGGCATGTGTAGGAATGACAACATAGATAGATAATTTGAAGAAGGCTGAAAAATATTAGAGAATTTATCAGGCACAGTTATGAATAAGCATTAATATGTGTACTCCAAAATATATGTATATCTACACACACCAGAAACAGAAATCCTAACCCAGAGCATACACAAAGACAATATCTGATACATATGCAAGTGCATAAAAGGCAACTGTTTCCACAAATAGATTCAATTCAATAAGTGAGCTCTTTCACTGTATAATACTGTATCTCAAAAACTTGGTTGCTTAATAGAGACAATGGTATTTCATGATTTTTTTCGCTGGAAGATCAGAAGATAGGACATTTGTGACAAATTCCAACCTTATTCATGGGTAAAACTATGCTGTTTGGACATCACAAGGTAAAAGAAATCATGTTCACCTTTTGTCTATAATTAATAAGTATGTCATTTGAGTATCTCATAAACTAGAAATGGCATAGCACAACATTCTAATTGAAACCATTTACTGGTAGAAATAAAAGTTTATGGTATGAAAACAGAAGCTTTAGACTGTAGAAACCATTGCACTAGTTTTTAGATATGATAATGTTCCCCTTCTGAATGCTGTAATACTTCTTTGCAGTATTCGACCCTATAACTACCAGCTTGTTTTGGCCATGATATTTGCCATCGATGAGATCAACAGAAACTCCCATATTTTGCCAAACACCTCTCTGGGACTTGAAGTATATAATCTCCCACATTTTGAAAGGAATGTTCTGAAGAGTGTGTTCTACTGGCTCACAGGTTTGAGCATTTTCATCCCTAATTACAGCTGCAGAAAAGAGAGCAAATCAGCTGCTACACTTACTGGAATATCATTGAAAACATCTGAACTCATTGGGAGAGTGTTGGATCTTTACAGATTTCCTCAGGTGGGTGATGTTTAGTCATGTAGCTTTTCTCACATTAAGCTGTGTGCAAAACAGAAGGGGAAATTGTAATTACTTAACTAGAGAAGAGCAACTACAGAGACAGGCAAAGACACATCCATGTATTTAATTTTCAAATGCAGAAAAGAGGATAAAAGTGTAGAGAGTAGTTTGAAACCTTGCGACCCTTCTGTAATTTTTGGGAAACTCTCAGCAAGTGAAATGTCAGTTTGAGAAGTACTGATTACTTTTTTATCTCTGTCACTACAATCTGTTATTTAAGACTAAGACTGTTTTTTACTGCAATTCTTCTCCTATTTAAAATACTATAATCTTTTTAGCTCACTTTTGGGCCTTTTGAACATAATCTGAATGACCGAAGCCAGTTTCCAACTCTGTACCAGGTGGCCCCCAAAGACACATCTCTGATCCATGGCATTGCCTCTTTGTTGCTTCATTTCAACTGGACCTGGGTGGGACTCTTCCTCATAGATGACCACAAAGGTACTCAGTTTCTATCAGACTTGAGAAAGGAGATGGACAGAAATAGACTCTGCATAGCTTTTGTAGAAACACTGACAGTCATGGGGGAATCATTATATTATATCTACTTCCACGCTCAGGTACGTATTCTGGAATCATCAGCAAATGTAGTTGTCATTTATGGAGACATTGCTTTTTTATTGAATACAGTAGTAAATGGATGGAACAAGCATATGACAAGAAAAGTTTGGGTCATGAACTCAAAATGGAGTGGACAAAACTTTCACAAATATAACATGTTAGATTTATTCCATGGTAGTCTGACTTTTTTACCTCATCATGGGGAGATTTTTGGTTTCACACAATTTATTCAGGAAGCCACGCCTACCAAGTACCCAGAAGATATTTATCTTCATTTCTTTTGGAATTGGTTTTTCAATTGCTCATTTTTGGATTCTAGTTGCAAAATCTTTAAAAACTGTTTACCAAATGCCTCCTTGGAATTGTTGCCAGGAAATATTTTTGACATGGTCATGACTGAAGAGAGTTATAATATATATAATGCTGTGTATGCAGTGGCCCAAAGTCTCCAAGAGATGACTCTCAATAAAGTTCAAGTTGAACCACAGGCAAATAAAGATAGAAGTACATTATTCCCCTGGCAGGTAATATTTCTTTCATTGTATTGTAACATCACAAATGTGACACCAGCTGCTGTAAATGTTCTCAAACTAGTTATTGTAGATTCCAGTTTTTATGTCAAGAAAGTGTATGAGGTACTATACATTAAAGAGATTATACATGAATGCACACTGATGTCTATGTACATGATGAGTGGGCTATTGGGAGTTTTCATTTAAAATAGTAATTCTGACTTTGATTACAACAGCAGCAATATTTCTCTTGGTAATGCCTCAATAGGAATATCCATCTTTCCTGTTCATTTCTCACAAAAAGAGTAAAACTACATACCAAATATCCCTGTGCACTACTAGAATTGTTGTGGCCCCTAAAAACCCTTGACTGTCCACCAAACTCAAGAAATCTTATGTTTCACACTCAGAATATGAAAAATTATGAAAATAGAAGAAGGTATCTAGCTTTCATAGAAGATGAGATTTGTTTGCTCTGTATCCTTTGATCGTTTGATAATGCTTGGGTTACTAAATTTTCTGAAACAGGCATTTATTTTACCAAATAGTAGTTATTACCTACTGAGCATTCCTTGGTTGAACACCATGGACACTTAATTTAAAACAGCATTAACATAAATTACTTTCAGGAAATAACTTCTTATTTGTAGTTCTGTTATGGCTCTTTGACTCCAAATTTATCAAAGGATTTCACATATGTTTTAGCTTCACCCTTTTCTGAAGAACATTCAAGTGAAAAATTCTGTTGGTGATCATGTGTTTCTGGATGGGAAGCAAAAGGCAGATACAGAGTATGATATTAATAACTTTTGGAATTTCCCAAAATGTCTTTCACTATTTGTGAAAGTGGGGACATTTTCTCCAAGTGCTCCCAAGGGGCAACAACTGTTGATATCAGAAGATATGATTCAATGGCCCATAGGATTTGCAGAGGTAGGTGTGTTTATTATTTAAAAGATTCTAATGCATGTAAATAACAAATCTATGCTTCTGGATTGCACAACCATTGATTGTTCATTTGGGCACCATCGATATACCAATAACTATCCATATAAGAAATTTTACTGATTGGTTATTCTGGTAGATGTGTTTCCAAATATTTTCTGATTATCTATTTTTTATTCAAAATCAGGATATGGATTAATAGTTTGTCACAATTTTGTCACAAAACATCAGACAAGATGTTTTAGTTAATTTTAGATGTTTTAGATGTTTAGATGTTTTCACTACTTGACATAATATAGAGTTACTGGAAACAAGGAGTCTTCATAAAAAAATATTTACAAACTTTTTGACTAAAGACAAACCTGTCATGCACTGTCCTCATAAAGGATTGACATAGAGGGGTCAGTAAAATGTGAGTCGTAGGAGATGTTTGTTAGATTTTTTTAATGTTTTTTCACTGTTTTCACAGTTTTCCACTGTTAAATCCTGTCCTTATTTCTGTTGATAATAAATGGTGAGTTAGATAATTAAGATAAAAGAAACCTTTCTGCAGATACTTTGCTATTGGCATGCTGTTTTATCACAATAAAGGAAATCCTAAGTAATACAACCAGCTTAGACAGTTATGGTCATTATTAAAAGCCTTTTGCTTATATGCTTATGGCCGACAAAACAGCAAAGTGAAATAGTGTCCATTTTCATCCACCTGTCTGGTTAGAAATATGTAGTTGACAAAATTAATGGAAGCAAAGAAGAATTTTGTTTTAAAATCACAGTTTCAGAGTAACACCCATCATATCACAGAAACATGACAGCACCAAGTTTAGGAAAGTAGGAAGATTTCATCCAAAATCAGGAAAAAAGGAGTGATAACTTCTACTGACCCACTTCTCATTTGACTCAGATGCTAAACATAATAGCAGATACGTTGGCATATCATCAAAACTTATCTAATGGAATGCAGGAAACACATCTCAGAATGCCCAAATAATTGTTTTATGGTGAATGTGGTGGTTTGAATATGCTTTGCCCAGGGAGTGTACTATTAGTAGGTGTGGCATTGTTGGAGTAGGTGTAACCTTTCTGGAGGAAGTGTGTCATTGTAGGCATGGGATTTAAGACCCTCTCTTGTCCTAACTACTTGAAAGTTAGTCCTCTCCTAACAGCTTTCAGTTAAACATGAAGAACTGTCAGCTCCTCCTGTACCATGTGTGCCTAGACTCTTTCATGTTCCTACCTTGATGATAATGGACTGAACCTCTGAATTTGTAGGCCATTTCTAATTACATGTTGTCCTTATAAGAATTGTCCTGATCATAGTGTCTGTTAACAGCAGTAAAACCACAACTAAGACAGTGACAGCAATTCATATCAAGCTTATAGTACAAATCACAGACACACATCAATAAGTGTCTTTTGTGCAGACATGAATCTCAAGGGCAGGATCAGTCTATAGTCCCGACATGTCCTCCTTAAACATTTTTCCCAGTGACCTAACTTACATCTTCTTTGTCCTTTGTTTTAAAAATCTCTACTAATCTTAAAGATTTTATAGTATTAGGACATATCTTTAGAAAGAATGAACTTTGTAGGTCATGTCAAATAGGAAATATGGGGTAACACAGGAAATACCTCAATTTTAAAACATAAAATTTAATTAATAAATGTTATATTCTGAAATACATCAGTTAAGCTGACTTAAATAAATAGCGAGGCATTTTGTATTTTGTATTAAATATTTTTTTCCAGATTCCCCAGTCTGTCTGCAATGAGAACTGCAGTCCTGGATCCAAGAATGTCATCCTGGAGGGCAGGCCTTCCTGTTGCTTCGACTGCATACCTTGCCCAGAAAATGAGATTTCCAATATGACAGGTGAATAAAAAAAATTTTTTTTAAGAAACCAGAAAAAGCTAATCTAAAGGGATAAAAGTATGGATATGAACCTCGTAGACAGTTCTTTACTTCAATTAGTGATTTAAATCTTTTGCCTATACTTTCTCTTGAAATAACATACAATTCATTCAAATTTTTGATCCATTGTTGTTGTTAGGAGGCCTTGTTGCCTCCTAAATCCACTTTCACAGAGAAGAGATGAAAGTTTCATTTTAGCATAGAATTTAATTGACAATATGCCAAGTATAATCTCTTCATAATTTTGAAACAAAATTTCTATCACAGTTATCATTCTGGGTGATTTCAGCCTCACTATCATAATTCCATTACAACCTTGATTCACTCAGGTGGCCAGGAAAGTTTTTTTCCCCCAGAAAATTGTTTTCTGTTTGTTTTTTATTGTATGGTGTAATTACACTTATAAATTAACTTACTTACAAGATTTACTGCCAGGACATCTCCACAACAATGTAAAAATGAAACAAAAGGTTATACAATGAACTTAAGGTATTGTGAACAATCTGTTAAACAAAGGCACTAATAAACTTATGGGATATAATTGAAACCAGTATCCAAATTTTGAACAGTATCTCATGAACTTACTCATATTCTTCCATCAACCATTAATAAATTAGAAATTTAATATTTATACATCTACTAATGAAATTGAAAGTATAATTATATAATATCTGAATTTTTATTATATTGGCAGCAAAGTTGGTGCTGTTTTCAATGTTTAAAATATGTGATATTACTCATTAAATCAATGACCAAATTCCAATAGTGTATTAACAATCTTATTACAACTATTGGAAACAAAATCATAATGTGAAATAAAGTCATTTTACTGCTTTTGAAATGAGAAAAGCTGGCCCATGACCATCCATTTCAGGTTGCTAAAGTGAATATGCCATGACCATCCATTTCAGGTTGCTAAAGTGAATATGCCAAGCTCTGCTGCTCACAACAGTGACCACATGCTAGGACAATGACAGCAATAATAATGAGTTCCATGCAAATATGGGCAAGATTGAAATCTGTGTCAAAATAAGTTCAAGAAACATAAGAAAGTCACAAGGTAATTATAATCAGAGGTTGTACACTAATCACGGTGTCAGTCCATGTTGAATAGGAAAGAAACCTAGAGATAGCAGGTTATTATTAGTCACTGTTTTTTATAATATAATTTTTTTTTCTTTGTTTGTTGGATATTTTATGTACATTTCAGACGCTATCCCCTTTTCCCATCCCCCCCCCTTTGCGGTAAATCTCTTGCCCATAGGGAGTCCATAGAATAACGACACAAGTCAATAAGTATCAAATGAATGCTGCATGCCTAGATTGGGCAGATTTACCATTAAACTACACTATTTCCCCGGCTAAGAGAGCTCTTAACAACTTGCGGTTTCCTAGGTCAAGGCCTTCTTCATCTTCTCTCTCTCTCTCTCTCTCTCTCTCTCTCTCTCTCTCTCTCTCTCTCTCTCTCCCAACTGCCCTCTCCCTCGGCCAACTGCCAACTCCGCGCCGCCTTCTCTCTCCCGGCTCCTCGGCTCTCCTCGTCTTCTCCCTTTTTCTGCCTCTGGCTCCTCCCACTCCTCTTCTACTGCCCAATCACTGGCTGTAGCCTTTATTTAACAAATTTGATTGGACAGAAGGTTTACAAGATTCACTCCTCCTTTGCAGCCCCTCCCAGGAGTAGAGTTACCATGACAACAAGAGGCTAGGGCTATCCACCACATTTCCCCCTTTTTGTCCAATAATAAAAAAAAATTTTTTCTTTTCACATATTAATTGAACACTAACTATATTACCATGTTGTGTTTGTTAAAGTACAAGATAAACCTAACACCCAGTCCATCATTTTTGTTAACTAAATAGAACCTTTGCCATCTCTCTCAATTAAAAATCTTAGTTCTGAACCTGGCTTATGTCCTGTCTTCAAAATGAATAGCATCTGAAAATCATCTTCTCAAAGTAAATAGCCTGGGTTGGCTGTGAGATTATAAATCTTCAACCCCATCAGAAATCCAGGACAACTAGTTAATTAAAGATATGGGAAGCACAAAGCATGGCTTCTAAAACTCAGCCAATTTAAATAGACCACTGAACATCTAGACAGTTCCTTATTTCAAAACGTTGGAGCATCTGGTCTTCAGCCTTCTGGCCCAGGAATCATCTGACAGACCTAGTAATGCAGAATTACTAAGGGCTGATCACTCTGTCTTGGCAGATATAATCAGTCGACTATTCTGCAAGTGTGTTTCTTTTTTGCACACTATTTTGTCTGTAGATTAAAAGAGGGAATTCTTGCCTAGTGGCTGTCATACCACAACTGGTGTAACTCCAAAGATGCTCAATTTCTTCTTAGAATCCAAGACTGGGAAGCTGTCAGGATCAGATAAGTCTCCAATAAAATAAATGTTTATATATGAATGTTTGTAATGTCAATTCTATGGATTTCTGACGTTTTTGAAAATCAACTATGTAAGGCAATCTGAACAGTTGTCTGTTAATTCCTTTCCACTAATTTTTTTTTGATTAAAAAGGACTGGGTCTAAGCCTTGTATTTCTAAATAAGATATATAGGTACAATGCCTACATGAGAGTAATATATTAATATAAATTCCATATCAATGTAAGAGATTATAATTTCAACCTTGTAATTATTATAAAGATTTCTTACCAATGTAAGATATACCTATTTTTTTAAAACTGGGTCTAAGCTTTGTATTTCTGTATGAGTTATACAGGCACAATGCCTATATAAGAGTAAAATATTAATCCCACTTAATTCCTGAGATTTAGCTCTCTAATTCCCTTCCTGTCTGAAGCTACATTTGTAAAGTATTCCTTAAATTACAACACATGTATAATTTACAAAGTAACCAGAACCATCCACCCCAACATAAGGAACTGGGGCGATGATCTCCTTTTGTCTGCTTCCAGCTGAATTGGGGTGAAGAATTCCCATCTGGGGGCCCAAAGGGAAACAGGAAAATTGGCTTAGTCAAAGGAGAGCTAGCTGGTATCATTTGCCTTGAAGTCACTGTGTACTGAGAAAGTTCATAGCAAAGCTGACACCATAACTGTTACAGTCAGAAAGGCTGGACAGGCAAGCTAGCTGTTCTGGAAAAGTTCTGGAAGCAAGTCCTTAAAAGAAGTGGCTTCGATGCAGTTGCAGTAGAATCAAGCACGAAGCTGAAATAGGAGGTCCTAGAGACTCAGAATCCCCGAGTATAAATCATGCTAGGGCTGAGTTTCTCTTCTTTCATCCTGTAACATATAAAACTTAAAAGCAACAGGTAGTTTTATAAAAACATTCACGTGGAACATGTAGGGCACACAGCTTTGTCAATGAAGATCAATAAAGAAAGGCCACTGCCCTCTTCAGGTTAGTTTGATTACTTAATCAAACTATATATAACTTATATACATGCCCTCATAAAGGATGGCATGTATTAGGTCATGAGAAATTATTACCCAATTAAATGTTCTTGGCTTTGTATTGACATTTTAGTCCCAGCCAGTTAAGTCCATATAAGAGATATAACACCATATATACATCACCCATTTGGTTGGTTGAGTTAGTCTCCCTTTTCTTCTGTGTTGACTAGTGCTTCAGGGGGTCTCTCTTTGTCATTTCTGATCTTTATCATTTTGGAAGGAACCCACAGCTTTTCTTTTCCTGTGGAAACATAAGCATAACCTCTCCCCCAGCGTAATACATTTCCCACTTTCCATTCTGACGTCATAATATCCTTAATATAAACAGGTTGATTTAGTTCAGAAGTTTTTTCCACCATCCAATGTCTCTCAGCAGCTGTGGAGTTTTGTTCATTAGCATTTAAAAAATTTAAAGTTGGTGTCTTGGTAGCAATGGCTCTTTGGGCTAGAACTAAATTGTCGGCCTCTACCATATGTTGTTTATGAACAGCTTGGACAGTGTGAGACTGCCTTAAATAACGTTTCTTAACAAATTTTAAATTTTTATTAGGAGCCTGATGAATTTCATGATTAAACATTGACACTGAGGGGATATTAATCTGGGTTTTCCACTGTTGTAATAGATCTCTTCCCCATAAGTTAATGGCTATATCAGCCACGTATGGCCTCAATTTTCCTAGCTGACCTTCTGGTCCTATACATTTAAGCCATCTGGTGCTTTGTTTTATTTTGGATAAAGTTCCAAGTCCTTGAAACTGGATGTCTACTTCATGAAGTGGCCAACCTTCAGGCCAAGAATTTGGAGAAATAACAGTGACATCTGCTCCAGTGTCAACCATCCCCTCAATCTCAATATTATTCACTAGTATTCTTAGTTTTGGTCTTTGATCTTCTATAGAAGTTTGCCAAAATATTTGCTTTTGACTCCCTGTGAGGCCTTCTGAATTGTCTATAAAACCTTCCTCAGCCTTATCTGGTCTTACAACATTTGTTTTTGAAGCAGTGACATTTAATTTTCCTGGGAAAGAGAACTCTTTTTGTCTGGCATTGGGGCCTGCAAGAGGACCCCCTGGAAGTTTTTTGGCAGGGTATTGCCCCATCTGTCTGTTGTTGCTCTACATTCCCTGGTCAGATGCCGGCCTTTGCCACATCTTTGACATATTCCAGAAGGCCTAGGCCCCCATTTTGTATTATTTTGATTTGTCCTGTAGTCATTTCTGAGACGACCCCATTTACCACAATTAAAACATTTGAAATCTTGGGTCATCTCTAGGTTTCTAGTTGCAGTTTTTCCTATTACTGACATATCAGCTGAGTGAGATCCAACATCAGCTGTGTATCTAATCCATTCATCTATTGATGCTTACCTTGCTCTCAGTGGTCTGATTACTTCCTTGCACTCAACAGTTGCATTTTCAAAGGCTAAAGACTCAATTATTGCCTTTCTTGCTACTGAATCTGATATACTCCTTTCGACAGCTGAGGTTAGCCTTTGTAAAAAGTCAGGGAAGGTTTCTTTTGGCCCTTGTATGACTTGAGTAAATGGTTCAAGTCTCTTCCCGGATTCTGCAACTTTGTCCCAGGCATTTAAGGCTGACAATCTACACAATGCCAGAGTTTCTTCATCATATACAGCCTGCATCTCTATTTCAGCAAAATAACCTTCACCAAGCAGTTGGTCTATGGAAATCTCTCTTCCTCTGGCTCTATTTTGTCGTGCTATCTCCCTCGCCTCATCTCTCCACCATGCAACCCATTGTAAATTTGCGGCAGGTTCTAATATAGCTCTTGCCATATCTTTCCAGTCTTGGGGGATTATTCTATTTTTAATAGCCCAAGAAGTCAGAATTTGTTTAACAAATGGTGAGTGCATACCAAAATTAGTGACACTCTCCTTAAATTTTCTCAGATCTAACACATCCACAGGTTGCCATTCAAATTCCTCATAACCCTGTGGGTAAACAACATTTGGAGGTCTTTGTTGTACCGTAACCGGATAGACCAAGGTGTGTTTTCTAATAACTCTTGGTTGACTTTCTCTATTTACTTCTGTCTTAACCTCAGTATTTTCCTCAGCTGGAAAATTAAATTCCTCCCTTAAGGTTTGTATACATGCTTCATATGTTTTTTTATATTGTAATTGTTTCCATTCCTCATTATTTTCTATCTGTTTCTCCATCTGATCTGTGAGCTGTTGTATGCTCTGTTTGATCATCTTTTCTAGCTCCTGTAACTTCTGTTCTAAGCCCTGCTTCCATTCCTTATTATTTTCTGTCTGTTTATCCATCTGATCTGTGAGCTGTTGCATGCTCTGTTCGATCATCTTTTCTAAGGCAAAGAATTTTTTATCTAGAGCTCTGTCTTTTGAGAAGACATCGAATATCAAAAAAATAAATATAGTAATACTGATAAATAATGAAGTGTTCCCTAAGTTGATTTCTGTCAAACCATTTGAAATATCATCATATAATGCCCAAAAGATATCCATTGTTTTTGTCATCCTTAAGTATCAAAATATGTTTCTTTTTTTTATATTAAAAAATTATCTGGTCTGGAGCCCTCAATTCACTGTTTCTACCTGAAAACTACCTCGCAGGCAGTTGTGTTCTAGGATCAGCAGTCCCTCGTTACAATTTGTTACTATAACCTTTCTATTTATCTGTTTGGCTCTCTTGACTCAGAGCAGCCTGCAATTTACTCCTCGCAACCTTAAAACCTTTTACATCTATTTACATCTATTTATCTGTGTCTATTCACCTTTTTTTATTTAATTTTTTAATTTTTTAATTTAAATGACCTACTGGTCTGGCTACAATAACTTTTGTTTCACTGTTGAATTTTCGGAAGACCCTTCTTTCAGTTTTCACAGGGCAGTGAGCAAGCCCAGCTGTAAGCTGAGTGCTGCTCCTGACCTTGGCCGTTGGGGAAGTTTTTGTACTTTGTAACCTTTCTTTTGTTCTTTTGTCTCAAGTTAGTTGAGTTCTAAATAATACGTTGGGCGCCAATTTTTTGCGGTAAATCTCTTGCCCATAGGGAGTCCATAGAATAACGACACAAGTCAATAAGTATCAAATGAATGCTGCATGCCTAGATTGGGCAGATTTACCATTAAACTACACTATTTCCCCGGCTAAGAGAGCTCTTAACAACTTGCGGTTTCCTAGGTCAAGGCCTCCTTCGTCTTCTCTCTCTCTCTCTCTCTCTCTCTCTCTCTCTCTCTCTCTCTCTCTCGACCAACTGCCCTCTCCCTCGGCCAACTGCCAACTCCGCGCCGCCTTCTCTCTCCCGGCTCCTTGGCTCTCCTCATCTTCTCCCTTTTTCTGCCTCTGGCTCCTCCCACTCCTCTTCTACTGCCCAATCACTGGCTGTAGCCTTTATTTAACAAATTTGATTTGACAGAAGGTTTACAAGATTCACTCCTCCTTTGCAGCCCCTCCCAGGAGTGGAGTTACCATGACAACAAGAGGCTAGGGCTATCCACCACACCCCCGCCCAGAAAATCCCTATCCCATGACCCCTTTTCCTTTTTGCTTTTATACACTTTTAAAAATGTTAATCGAAGGCTTTATAAGTTTGGTATTGCTCAATCAGAAGTGTAACCCAATACCCAACCTAGACATATCAACTGTCTTTGACTGGTGGAGACACGCGAACATCTGCCTCCATAACCCCCTCCCCTCTCTTTCTCTCTCTTTCTCTCTCTCATCACCTAGCTTCTCCTCTCCTTCTTCTCCTCTCTTTACTCCTTCTCTTCCTCTCAGTACTCCTCCCACCTTAGCTCCTCCTACATATCACCCTTCCTGTTAAAATAAAACTTTTCTCTCAAAATACAATTAGAGCATAATTATGCCAATTTGTACCAGTGAGGTACAAAATAGTCCTAATACCCAGTCCATCATTTTGTTGACTGACCAGAACCTCTGTCATCTCTCCTAACTAAAACACTTATCTCTGAACCTGGCTTTTTCCTTGGCTTGAGAGTGAATGTCAGCTGAAAACCATCCACTCAAATCTTTTCTCTCAAGGTAAATAGCCAGGATTGGCTATGAGACTATAAGTTTTCAACTCCATCAGAAATCCAGAATGGCTGAGTTAACTAAAATTATGGGAAGCACAAAGCATAGCTTCTAAAACTTAGCCAATTTATAGAGTCCTCTGAACACCTGGAAAGCCCCCATACTACCGAACATTGGAGCATCAAATCTTCAGCCTTCTGGCCCAGAATCATCTGACAGACATTAGTGCTGCAGAATTATTAAGGGCTGATTACTCTGTCTAGGCAGATATAATCAGTCGATTGTTCTGCAAGTGTGTCCTTTTCTGGACATTAATTTGTCTGTAGGTGAAAAGAAGCAATTCTTGCATAGTGGCTGTCTCACCACACGGGAGTAACTCCAAGGATGCTCAATTTCTTCTTAGAATCCAAGACAGGAAGCTGTCAGGAACAGACAGGTCTCTAATCAAAATGAACATTAATTACAGAAATGTTTGTATCATCAATTCTGCGGACTTCTGACGTTTTGAAAACCAACTATCCATGTAAGATAATCTGAACTGTTGTCTGTTAACTCTACACAGCTATTTCTAAATAAAACATAGAAAATACCCTAACAATAAACACCAAGCCATGAATTTGCTATAGTCCCTTAACTCACAGGATAACCATCTCAAATCTGTTTTAAAAAGTTAAAGAAGGACTGGGTCTAAGCCTTGTATTCCTAAATGTGTTATACAGGTACAATGCCCATGAGAGTATCAATATTCATCTCACTTTTATATCAATAAGAAGCTCATACCAATGAAAACCTTAAATTTGAAATCAAAGTAAAGTTGTGCCATTTAAGAAATTATAACTTCATCTTGATTATAACTGTACAGATTTCTACCAATAGTTATGGCTATGCAATAAATCCTAGATAATACTCCCTATTCCCATAAAACCACTACTTTTCCCTAGAAAGACAGCCCAATATTTACCACCTTAGTCCCCAAGCCCAGGGAATAGGGGCGCTGACTCTTCTTTAACTTCTTCAAGCTGATTACGGGTGTTAAGATATTAGAAGAAGGGTGGGAGAAGAGTAAGTTGATAAGCCTCTGATGCTGTGTCTTCACTGCATCCAGATGGAATTCCAGGACATCGGAGGTTTGAGCAGGTCTGCCCAGCTTGCTTGATGAGTAGATACACCAAGGCTGTGTATTCTGAAATATACAATTCTCAAAAAAAATTTTAGTATCAAGATAAATTTTTAGAGGGCTGACATTTTTTAAAGATGTTTCTAACAGCTTTTCTTTTTTCCCCCTCTTTTATTGGATATAATATTTACATTTCAAATTTTATTCCCTTACCTCATTCCCTCCACCACCTAGGAACCCCTTATCCCATCCCCCCTCCTCCTGCTTCTATGAGGGTGTGCACCCACCTACCCCCCCACTCCCACCTCCCCACCCTCAGATTCCCCCCAATTCAGCATTCAGCCTTCATGAAACCAAAGATCTCCTCTCCCACCTATACCCAACAAGGCCATCCTCCCCTACATATACAGCTGGAGTCATGTGTCCCTCCCTATGTGCTCCTAGGCTGGTAATTTAGACCCTGGGGAGCTCTGGCTGGTTGGTATTGTTGCTCTCCTCATGGGGCCACCAACCCTTTTGGCTTCTTCAGTCTTCTCTCTAACTTCTCCAATGGCAACCCTTGATCAGATTAATGGTTAGCTGTGAGTATCTGCCTCTGGGTTTGTCAGACTATAGGGAACCTCTAAAAAGACAGCCTTATCAGGTTGCTGTCAGCATGCACTTCCTGTCATCCATATCAGCATCTATTTTTGGTGACTGCACATGGGATGAATACCCCCGTGGAATGGTCTCCATACAACCTCTCCTTCAGATTCTGTCCCACACTTTGTCTCCATATTTGCTCCCTTGGGTATTTAGTTACTCCTTCTAAGTAAGACCTAGGCACCACACTTGTTCTTCCTTCTTCATGAGCTTCATGTGGTCTGTTAGTTGAATCTTTGTCGTGTCAAACTTTTGGGCTTATATCCACTTATCAGTGAGTAAATACCATGTGTGTTCTTTTGTGATTGGGTTACCTCACTCAGGATGATATTTTTTAGTTCCATCCATTTACCTAAGAATTTCTCAAATTCATTGTTTTTAATAGCTCAGTAATATTCCATTGTGTAAATGTACCACATTTTTTGTATCCATTCCTCTGTTGAAGGGCATCTGGGTTCTTTCCAGCTTCTGGCTATTATAAATAAGGCTGCTATGAACATAGTGGAGCATATGTCTTTGTTATATGTTGGGGCATTTTCTGGGTATATGCCCAGGAGTGGTATAGCTGGGTCCTCAGGTAGTACTGTCCAATTTTCTAAGGAACCGCCAGACTGACTTCCAGAGTGGTTGTACCAGCTTGCAACCCCACCAACAATGGAGGAGTGTTCCTCTTTCTCCACATTCTCACCAGCATCTACTGATAAGATGAGTTTTTTATCTTAGCCATTCTGACTGGTGTGAGGTGGTATCTAACGGTTGTTTTGATTTGCATTTCCCTGATGACTAAGGATGTTGAGCATTTCTTAAGGTGCTTCTTGGCCATTTATGTTTCCTCAGTTGAAAATTCCTTGTTTAGCTCTGTACCCCATTTTTAATGTGGTTATTTTGTTATCTGGTGTCTAATTTCTTGAGTTCTTTGTATATATTGGATATTAGCCCTCTATCGGATGTAGGGTTGGTAATGATTTTTTCCCAATCTGTTGGTTGCTGTTTTGTCCTATTGACAGTGTCCTTTGCCTTACAGAAGGTTTGAAATTTGATGAGGTCCCATTTGTCAATTCTTGATCTTAGAGCATAAGCCATTGGTGTTCTGTTCAGGAACTTTTCCCCTGTGCCTAGGTATTCGAGGGTCTTTCCCACCTTCTCTTCTATTAGTTCCAGTGTATCTGGTTTTATGTGAAGGTTCTTTATCCACTTGGACTTGAGCTTTCTACAAAGGGATAAGAATGGATTAATTTGCATTCTTCTACATGTCCTTCAGTTGAGCCAGCACCATTTGTTGAAAATGCTGACCTTTTTCCACTGGATGGTTTTAGCTCCCTTGTCAAAGATCAGGTGACCATAGGTATGTGGGTTCATTTCTGGGTCTTCAATTCTATTCCATTGATCTTCCTGCCTGTCCCTGTACCAATACCATACAGTTTTGACTCTACTGCTCTGTAGTACAGTTTGAGGTCAGGGATGGTGGGTGATTCCCCCAGAAGTGCTTTTATTGTTAAGAATAGTTCTCACTATCCTAGGTTTTTTGTTATTCCAAATGAATTTGCAAATTGCTCTTTCTATCTCTATGAAGAATTGATTTGGAATTTTGATGGGTATTGCATTGAATCTGTAGATTGCTTTTGTCAGGATGGCCATTTTTACTAAGTTAATCCTGCCAATCCAGGAGCATGGGAGATCTTTCCATCTTCTGAGATCTTCAATTTCTTTCTTCAGAGACTTGAAGTTCTGGTCATACTGATCTTTCACTTCCTTGGTTAGATTCACTCCAAGATATTTTATTTTATTTGTGGCTATTGTGAAGGGTGTCATTTCCCTAATTTCTTTCTCATCCTGTTTATTCTTTGAGTAGAGGAAGGCTACTGATTTGTTTGAGTTGATTTTATATCCAGCCACTTTGCTAAATTTGTTTACCAGGTTTGGGAGTTCTCTGGTGGAAGTTTTAGGATCACTTAAATATACTATCATATCATCAGCAAATAGTGAAATTTTGACTTCTTCCTTTCCTATTTGTATCCCTTTGACTTCCTTTTGTTGTCTCATCACTCTAGCTAGGACTTCCAGTACTATATTGAGTAGGTAGGGTGAGAGTGGGCAGACTTGTCTAGTCCCTGATCTTAGTGGGATTGCTTCAAGTTTCTCTCCATTTAGTTTGATGTTGGCTACTGGCTTGCTGTATATTGCTTTTACTATGTTTAGGTATGGGCCTTGAATTCCTGATCTTTCCAAGGCTTTTAACATGAAGGGATGTTGAATTTTGTCAAATGCTTTCTCAGTATCTAGTGAGATGATCATGTGGTTTTTTCTTTGAGTTTATTTATGTAGTGGATTACATTGATGGATTTCTGACTATTGAACCATCCCTGAATCTTGGGATAAAGCCTACTTGATCATGATGGATGATTGTTTTGATGTGTTGTTGGATTCGGTTTGCGAGAATTTTATTTTTGCATCAATATTCATAAGAGAGTTTGGTCTGTAGTTCTCTTTCTTTGTTGGGTCTTTCTGTGGTTTAGGTATGAGCGTAATTGTAGCTTCATAGAACGAATTGGGTATTGTTCCTTCTGTTTCTACTCAATGGAATATCTTGAGGAGAATTGGTATTAGATCTTTTTTGAAGGTCTGATAGAATTCTGCACTAAAACCACCTGTCCCTGGACTTTTTTGGTGAGGAGACTTTTAATGACTTCTTCTATTTCTTTAGGGTTTATAGGACTGTTTAGATGGTTTATCTGCTCCTGAATTAATTTTGGTATCTGGTACCTGTATAGAAAATTGTCCATTTCACCCAGATTTTTCAATTTTGTTGAGTATAAGCCTTTGTAGTAGGATCTGATAATTTTTTTAATTTCCTCAATTCCTGTTGTTATGTCTCCCTTTTCAGGTCTGATTTTATTAATTTGGATACTGTCTCTGTGCCCTTTGTTTAGTCTGGGCAAAGGTTTATCTATCTTGTTGATTTTCTCAAAGAACCAGCTCCTGGTTTTATTGATATTTTTGTATAGTTCTTTCTCTTTGTACTTAGTTGATTTCAGCCCTGAGTTTATTTCCTGCCTTCTACTCCTCTTGCGTATATTTTCTTCTTTTTATTCTATATCTTTCAGGTGTTCTGTCAAGTTGTTAGTGTGTGCTCTTTCCATTTTCTTTTTGTGGGCACTTAGAGCTATGAGTTTTCCTCTTAGTACTGCTTTCATGGAGTCCCACAAGTTTTGGTATGATGTTCCTCCTTTTTTATTAAATTCTAAAAAGTCTTTAATTTCTTTCTTTATTTCTTCCTTGACCAAGTCATCACTGAGTAGAACATTCTTCAGTTTCCACGTGTATGTAGGTTTTCCAATGTTTTTGTCCATATTAAAGATGAGTCTTGGTCCATGATGATCTGATAGGGTACAAGGGATTATTTCAATCTTTTTGTATCTGTTGAGGCCTGTTTTGTGACAATTATATGGTCTATTTTGGAGAAGGTGCCATGAGGTGCTGAGACAAAGGTATATTCTTTTTTTTTAGGATGAAGTGTTCTATAGATGTCAGTTAAGTCCAATTGGTTTATAACTTCTGTTAGTTTCATTGTGTCTTGGTTTAGTTTTTGTTTCCATGATCTGTCCATTGCTGAGAGTGGGGTGTTGAAGTCTCCCACTATTATTGTATGAGGTGCAATGCATGCTTTAAGCTTCAGTAAAGTTTCTTATTTATGTCTGTGGGTGCCCTTGCATTTGGGGCATAGATGTTCAGAATTGGGAGTTCCTCTTGGTATATTTTTCCTTTAATGAATAAGAAGTGTCTTTCTTTATCTTTTTTGATTACTTTTGGTTGAAAATCAATTTTATTTAATATTAAAATTGCTGTTTCCGCTTGTTTCTTGGGACCATTTGCTTAGAAGATTGTTTTCCATCCTTTTACTCTGAGGTAATGTCTGTCTTTTTCACAAAGGTGAATTTCCTGTATGCAGCAAAATGCTGGGTTGTGTTTATGTATCCAGTCTGATAGTCTATGTCTTTTTATTGGAGAATTGAGTCCATTGATATTAAGAGATATTAAGGAGAAATGAAAGTTGTTTTCTGTTATTTTTGTTATTGATGGTGGAGTGATGTTTGTGTAGCTATCTTCTTTTAGGGTTGTTGGAAGACTACTTTCTTGCTTTTTCTTGGTTGTAGTTTCCATCCTTGTATTGGTGTTTTCCATTCATTATCCTTTGAAGTGCTGGATTTGTAGTAAGATATTGTATAATTTGTTTTGTCATGGAATATTTTGGTTTCTCCATCAATAATGATTGAGAGTTTTGCTGGGTATAGTAGTCTGGGCTGGCATTTGTGATCTCTTACGGTCTGTATAGTATCAGTCCAGGATCTTCTGGTTTTTATAGTCTCTGGAGAGAAGTCTGGTGTAATTCTTATAGGTCTGCCTTTATATGTTACTTTGCCTTTTCTCTTACTGTTTTTAGTATCTTTTCTTTGTTTTGTATATTTGATGTTTTGATTATTATGTGATGGGAGTTATTTCTTTTTCAGTCTAGTCTATTTGGGGTTCTGTAGGCTTCTTGTATATTTAAGGACATCTCTTTCTTTAGGTTAGGGAAGTTTTCCTCTATAATTTTGTTGAAGATATTTACTGGCTCTTTAAGTAGGGAATCTTCACCCTCATCTATACCTATTATCCTTAGGTTTGGTCTTCTCAATGTGTCGTGGATATCCTGGAAGTTTTGTGTTAGTAGCTTTTTGCATTTTGCATTTTCTTTGACAGTTGTGTCAATGTTTTCCATGGTATCTTCTGCACATGAGATTCTCTCTTCTATCTCTTGTATTCTGTTGGTGCTTACATCTATGACTCCTGATCTTTTTCCTAGGTTTTTTATCTCCAGGGTAGTCTCCCTTTGAGATTTCTTTATTGTTTATACTTCCATTTCTATATCCTGGACGGTTTTTTAAATTCCTTCACCTGTTTGGTTGTGTTTTCTTGCATTTCTTTAAGGGCTTCTACCTGTTTACCTGTGTTCTCCTTAAATTCTTTGAGAGTGTTGTTTATGTCCTTTTTAAAGTCCTCTATCATCATCATGAGAAGTGATTTTAATTCTGAATCTTGCCTTTCTGGGGTGATGTGGTGTTCAAGACTTGCTATGGTGGGAGAACTGGGTTCTGGTGATGACAAGTAACTTTGAGTTTTGTTGTTTACATTCTTGTGCTTGCCTTTCGACATTTGGTTAGCTCTAGTGCTACCTGCACTCACTGGTTCTGACTGGAGCCTGCCTTTACAGTTATCTTGGCTGTGTCAGAACTCCTTGGGGTCTGGATATCTCTGTGATTCTGAACTCCAGCTGTTCTGGGTACTGTGGCTCCTCTAGGATATCTCAGGATATGGTGTCTCCACAGTAGTAGACCAGCTAGGTGTTTGCTGCTCTGAGTGTAGTCACTCCTCTAGGATGTCTCAGGATATGGTATCTCCTGCTCTGAGGTCAGTGGCCTCTCTAGGATGTCTCCTGATGTGGTTTCCACAGGGGACCAGACCAGCTGGGTGTCTGTTCCAGCCACTGGGATTCAGGTGAGGGGTGGAAGGGGCCATATAACCCTTATACCCTAGCATTGTTTGTCATCCTTTAATGTTCCCATTAGCCATTCTTCTAAACAGTTTTGCTTCTACTTTTATGTTACAGTGTGTGTGTGATTGTGTGTGTGTGTGTGTGTGTGTGTGTGTGTGTGTGTGTGTGTGTGTGCATGTGGAAGTCAGAGAATAACTGGTGAGATCAGAACCTCTAGTATGTGAGTGGTTTCTAAGGGTTGACAGTGGATATTTCTCCAGCTATACCATCTATCTGAAATTCTGTTAGATGATCTAAATACCTCCTCTTCCTCAGTGAGCACTACTTTTCTTATATATAAAGAGTTTTCTAAGTGTGATTTTTATTTATTTTTTAATTGGATATTTTATTTATTTACATTTAAAATGTTATCCCCTTTCCAAGTTTCCTCCCAAAATCCACCTATTCTATCCCCTGTCACCCTGCTTCTGTGAGGGTGTTCCCCTACCCACTCCTGCCTCCCCATCCTTGCATTCCCCAAAATTGGAGCATTGAGCCTTCACAGGACCAACAGCTTCTCCTCCCATTGATGCCATGGGTTTCCCCATGTGTACTCTTTGGTTGGTGATTTAGTCCCTGGGAGCTCTGGGGGTCTTGTTGGTTGATATTGTTGTTCTTCCTATGAAGTTGCAAACCCCATCAGGTCCTTCAGTCATTTCTATAACTCCTCCATTGGGGACCCCATGCTCAGTCCAGTGGTTGGCTACAAGCATCTGCTTCTGTATTTGTCAGGTTCTTGCAAAGCCTCTTAGAAGACAACTATATCAGAATCCTTTCATCTAGCACTTCTTGACATCCACAATAGTGTCTGGGTTTGGTGACTGTATGTGGGATGGCTTCCCAGGTGGGACAGTCTCTGAATGGCTTTTCCTTCAGTCTCTGCTCCACACTTCATCTCCATATTTTCCTCCATGGGTATTTTGTTCCCCCTTCTGAGAAAGACTGAAGCATCCACAGTTTGGTCTTTCTTCTTCTTGAGCTTCATGTGGTTTTTGAATTGTACCTTGGGTAGTCCGAGCTTTTGGGCTAATATCTAATTATCAGTGAGTGCATACCATCTGTGTTCTTTTGTAATTTAGTTACCTCACTCAGGATGGTGTTTTATAGTTCTATCCATTTCCCTAAGAATTTCATGAAGTCATTGTTTTTAATAGTTGAGTAGTATTCCATTGTGTAAATGTACCACATTTTCTGTATCCATTCCTCTGATGAAGGACATCTGGGTTCTTTCCAGCTTCTGGCTATTATAAATATTTAATACCTTAAAAGTAAAAGTAAAAAGACAGGTAGAGATATATTGAACATTCAAAACTTAAAGAAATGACTGATCAAACATAGTAGAAATAGTAAACCTTTATTTTAAGACAAATCTTAAATCCTATACAAAGTAATTTTTGTCCCTTACAGGTCCATAGCTGCTAATGAATGGATCAACAATCTTTATATAGTATACACATTAGAAGCAAAATATAACAGCAAAAAATACTAAGATGAGCCAGGCAGTGGTGGTGCACACCTTTAATCCCAGCACTTGGGAAGCATAGGCAGGCAGACTTCTGAGTTTGAGGCCAGCCTGGTTTGCAGAGTGAGTTCCAGGACAGCCTGGGCTACACAGAGAAATCCTGTCTTGAAAAAAAGAAAGAAAAAAGGAAAGAAAAAATACTAAGACAAAACAGAATTGGGGAACATGAACATATGACATTAACATAAAAAGACATATTGAGAAAACATAATCTATTTTGACAGGAGAGTGTAATAGCAAGATACACACAAATAAAGTTGATTTTTAAAAGAGTTAATGTATAGTCTTTCTATATGTTTTATTAAAAATATAAAACATAACTAGGTTTTAAAAAATATAACATTTTTAAAACTATTGAAAATTACATCCTGAATGTAATATGATGTTAAATTACATTAGGAGCATATTTTTTCTTACCTGAGAGTTTAATCCATAAGGATTAGTCATTGAATCTGTTCTCAAAAGAAAAAAAAATATAATCTGAACTACTAAGTGGATATTTTCTTGAAAAATATTTCTCTATTGAGATTTTTCCAAAATTTAGTAATTTAATAGCTATGGAATTATCTCAATATGTACAGGAACTTAATTCCCAGTACTGTAACCTGAATTTGATCCTAGAACTAAGAAGTAGACAAAGGCATTATAGACTGTTGGATTTCTCTAGTATCAACACATGGACACTAGCATATTTAATATACCTTTGTCATCAAATATGAAGGGAGGTGGGTAAAAGAAAAAAAGAAGCTTTAAACAAGAATTAGTTATAGCCAAAAAAATCCACATGAGAATGTTCAAATGAGAATTGATGAATAAAACATTCATGTGTTTCATACATTTGAGACAATAATCATTATGTAGAAAATTCAAAAGGCAACATTTTTCGTAGGATTGGATTCAAATGATTGATTGAAAGTTAAGAATTGAGAATTTTGCAATGTAATTTTGTATTCTCAGGATTAAAATGTATGTTTCAACAATATTACAAATATAAATAAAACATTTTGGTAAAAACAGAGAAATAATTAGAATACTTCAACATACAACTAAATCAAATGAGTTAAAGAATGGTATCTTGGGTGTTTTCCTTACCTATTTGACACTAGGTAGATTTATGTGAAAAAACAAAGTCACAATTAAAATAACCCTTCAATGACAGGCCTGCTGGAACTCCACGTGGTCATGTTTTTGACTAGTGATTGTTGTGGGATGGCCTTTCATACTGTGGTGGAACCAACTCTAAGAAGGTGACCCTGAGCTATATAACAAAAGATCCTGAAAAAGACAGAATAGACAAGTTAGGAAACACCACACCACCATGGACTCAGCCTTGGTTCTTACCTCCATATCATACCTTGAGATACTGTCTGTTTTTCCTTACTAATATATTTATAAACTGTAATGTGAAAAAAAACCTTTCCTACATAATTTGCTTTTGCTCGTGTGATGTTATGAAAGAAATAAAAAATTTAACTTAGGTGATTATTAACCTTATAATTCTCATCTATTTATGCCTATGTGACAAGGTAACATGGTTTTAATAATAATCTAATGAGTCATTAATGTATTAGGATAAAGGCAAAAGTAGATATAAATTTATGACCAACTGCATTTCCACCAGGTATGGATCAGTGTGAAAAATGTCCAGAAACTCATTATGCAAATGCAGAGAAGAGACACTGCCTCCAGAAAACTGTGATCTTTCTGGCCTATGAGGACCCCTTGGGTAAGGGACTCACACTTGTATCCCTGGGATTCTCTGCACTCACAGTTCTTATTATTGGCATCTTTGTAAAGCACAGAGACACTCCAATAGTCAAGGCCAATAACAGGTCACTCAGTTACACCCTGCTCATCACTCTAACCTTCTGCTTCCTCTGTCCCTTGCTCTACATTGGCCTTCCAAACACTGCTACATGTATTCTGCAGCACAACTTATTTGGACTTCTGTTTACTGTGGCTCTATCCACTGTGCTGGCCAAAACCATCACTGTAGTTTTAGCCTTCAAGATTACTGCTCCAGGGAGAAAGACAAGATGGTTGCTGATATCAAAAGTCCCTAATTTCATCATTCCAGTTTGCACCCTGATACAAGTACTTCTCTCTGGTATATGGCTGGTAACAGCACCTCCATTTATTGACATGGATGCTCATTCTGAACATGGACACATAATTGTTCAATGTAACAAGGGCTCAGCTGTTGCCTTCTACTGCACCTTGGCCTACCTTGGAGTCATGGCCTTTGGTAGTTACCTTATGGCTTTTTTGTCTAGGAATCTACCTGACACATTTAATGAAGCCAAATTCCTGGCTTTCAGCATGCTGGTGTTCTGCACTGTCTGGGTCACATTCCTCCCAGTCTACCACAGCACCACTGGGAAGGTCATGGTGGCTATGGAAGTCTTCTCTATCTTGGCTTCCAGTGCTGGAATTCTAAGCTTAATCTTTGCTCCTAAGTGCTATATTATTTGGTTCAAGTCACATAGGAACACTGTTCATCACATCAGGGACAAAAGTCATAAGAGCAAACTTTACTTAAAATATAGTTCACGTGATTCTACAAACTAAACTGAAATGTGCTAATTCTCTACCATTCTAACATTCAGATATAAGCTTATAACATGGTGTTCCTAAGATGACTCTGAGTGCACAGATGCTTCGCACCAATCCTCATTCTGGACTTGATTTCTTGAAATGATTTGGTGAAGTAACAAATTTTCAGAATTTGAACTAGAGGTTGTCCACTGCCCACATTTTTTTTAAAAGCCTGTGTAATAAATCTTTTTGAAAATATTATAGTTTGGATAATGATCGCAGGATATCTTATTGTTTACACTAACTTAAGACATTATTCTTTTTCTTTTGAAATCTGTTACATTTTGGAACCATGACACTATGCACAAAACCATATGGTGATTCTTAGGCTTTTCCTCCTCCTTTTTATTTTCTTATTCTTTTGTTAAAAACTTGGACCACTGATGTTTTTCATTACAGTTCTTTTTTCATTCTCCCAGTGCTTCCCACACAATGTGTATCTGAAGGTGCTGATTTCTGATCCTGTCAAATATTATAAATTGCGGCACGATTGTTTTTAGAAAATGTATATGGATTACAGTTCAAGGGCTGCATTATTGGTTTTTAATACAAAGATTGTGCTAATTCTTAATTTTAAGTCATCTACTGTCATGAATAATATAATAATAATCTGATAGTCCAATGGTCTTAGGTGACCCTTGGTAAAGTCTCCTGTGACACTACAGGGATCACTATACACAGGTTGAGTATCTATGATCTAATTAGAGTGGAGCCTTACTCTGACTCTGTTTCCTGCCTGTGGATCATGTTCCCTCAACTGGGCTGCCTTGTCTGCTTCAGTGGGAGAGTATGTGTCTAGTTATGCAATGACTTCAGATGCAATGGTGGCTTGGTACTCAGTGGAGAAATCCCTCTTCTCAGAGGTAAAAGGGAAGTGAAAAGGGAGGAGGGCCTACATGAGGGGGATCTAGGAAGAAAGGGCAGGCGGTAATCTGGATGTAATGTGAATAAATAGATTAATAAATTAAGAGAAGAAAAATAGTATTAACCACTACTTACAGCATTATAGTTTATAATTGATATTGAACCATTGTTTCTCAATGCCTATTTCAATTTTGACATGTACTTTAACACAGGAAATACAAGAGAACACAAAATTATAGTTGTGACTTATATGCTTAATTTCATCTGGTGGTTGATTTTTTCAATGTACTAGAAAAACAACAGATTGTTGCTGATATGAGTGCAATATACTTTCATATTAAGAAATATAGGTAGGGCAGAATTTGTGCAGTATGATGACAAATAGATACCCCATGGAATAATCCATTGAGTAAACACAGAATATAACATACAGTACAACCAAAGAGAAGTTTCTACTTTTAGCAGTTGTGAATAACAGGTTTTTTTCATTTATATGAGCATGCATAATATATTTGTAACTGAATGAACACATAATGGGAGCACTTTGTTTACTGACAAATACTTTAAAACAATTTTCTGAATGTATCTGAACATAAAAGAAAGTAGGAGTAAGACTAATTGAAAGGTCACATCAAGTGTTGAGTGCATGATTAACTTTTCTCTCAAGTAGCAGCTCTCTACTGAACAATTAAACAAATGTACAAAAAGCAAGTTGTGCGGTATAAACAAAATAATAAAACACATGAATAGAGTTCTGTAATCTGAGCTTAACTGAACCATGGTAAATACTTATAAGCTTACACAGGGATCAGATGCAGAGAAGCTCTTCAATATGTTGTTTGGGCATTTAAATTCAGTAGATTGTTGACCTAGAGAAATAGCTTCACTTAATTTTTACTAGACTTAATTTTTTATTGGTTTCATGGTTAAAGACTGATTCCTAAACATCAGCATCTGACTTAATGTAGGTAGTAATAGCATAAAGAGACTTCAATGTGTGAGCAGAGGTCTCCCTGCACTCTGTTAAACATTCATTCACATCCAGAGAACAGAGATATTAATGTAATTGAGAAACAAAACTAAATAGCAAAGATCTCTATTAACTTTATACTGGAACTCAGAACCCAGAAAATGAGTATGAATTTTCATCACAGACACCAATGGTGAAAATTTTATTATATATTTTCAATTAATGAAAATTAGCATAGTCTTAAGACAAATATAATCTTAAATAAACAAAGAGAAAAATATTGCTTGTATAGCTAAAATATGATAAGATATTTTCTGAAACTCTCGTATATTAAACCTTATTATGTTTCATTATGTGTTTTCTCCTCTAAGAAGGGTGTGAGTCTTCTGAGTGCAGATATCATATTATTTATACTGTCTCTAGAAATGTATAACACATTACTTTCAAAATTGTGTCTTTCAATGGAAATTTGTTGGTGACATCATAAAATTTGAATATTATTTTGTTGTATGTGAAGCACATATGTCTGTAATGTCAATAACTGTAATTTCTCTAGAGAGAAAATCAATTTTACCAGCCAGCTCTAATGACTATGTTTGTGCTGCTGCACAGAATACCAAGTAATTCTTTGGAATATGCATTTTATTTATTTTAGCACCATGGAAACTAAGCTGTGACATCATCAGCTGCCTAATGTATCCTCAAGTATTAGATGCCATCAGTAACACACCAACTTAGTATGGCTCCAAGAGCTGAGTTCTGAATCTCTTTTCTACTTTACATGCTGATTCTGTTAAGTACAGTTTTGAGATTGTATAAACAAAAGAAAAGAATCATTATTTTTAAAGAACCTCTCAGTTCATACAGACTTTCAATGTTATCTAAATGCCATTCACTAGTAAATGTGAAAAGTTGTTGGGACAAGTATAATCTCTATAATATAGTTGCAGTTACTAAGACTAAGTGAGGTTGTAAAGTTTCCAAAGCCACACAGCTCATAACTGAAGAGGCTTGCACTAGAATCAAGCTCTCAAAATTGTAACTCAATGGAGTTTCTTCATTGGTGTCAAGGAAATTATAATGCCTTCATCATTGTATTGTGTGAGTAATCAAAGTATTGTCACTTGTCAGAAAATTTACTTTATATGGATCTTTTATGGTGTTATTTTATATTTTATTTTATATTGTACCATGAATATTGGTAGCATTGCTAACACAATGGTATCATCCCACAAAACAAAACTTTCTCTCTAGATATTTTTTGGATCTTTCTTTTACTCTTTCTCTCTCTCTCTCTCTCTCTCTCTCTCTCTCTCTCTCTCTCTCTTTCTTTCTTTCTTACTATTGGATCATACCATACATTTCTACTTCTTTTCATGTTTGATTAAGCTTAACTACTAATGATTTCTCTTCAGTACTACTTACATAAAGTAAAAACAAAAACAGACAATTGAACAAAATACCATAAGGAGATCATCCAGAGAAACCTGCATTGAGTTGGTGCTGAGAAGTGGATTCAAATTGAAGGAATTCTGATGATACAATCACTACTACTAAATTTATTTTTCCCAGATATGTATAAATTTGTGAAGTACCCAGACAGTCACTATGTAAGCACATGGAAGAACCACTGCCTAAATAATACTTTGATATTTATCACTTATTGTGACCCTTTGAAGAAGGCCCTGATCTTCATGATACTTGGCTTGTTCTTACTATCAGCTGTGGTTCTTAGCTGTTGAACAGAGACATGCCTATTGTCAAGGCCCATAACCAAACTCTGAGATACACTCTGCTGTTCACTATCACATTCTGTTCTCTCTGCTCCTTGCTCTTCAATATCTATCCCAACAGAGAATCCTGTATGTTGCAGAGCAACATACTTATAATTCTGTTCACTGCTGCTCTTCCTCTATTTTAACATAAACTCTCAGTAGTAGTAAAGAATGATGAGGAGGTTAATGATATCTAGGACTTCGAACATAATCAGTTTCCTGTGCACCTCTATCCAACTCTGTCTGTCATAAGACTGGAAAACTCCCCATCCCCATAATAACAAAGATGCTCACTCTGGACACAGACACATCACAATAATGTGCAACAAGGTCCCAGGTATTTCCTACCACTGTATCTTTGGACATATGGAAGCCCTTGATCCACAGAGTTATCGAATTTCTCTCTTGTCTACAGAACTACCTGATACAACCAATTAATCCAAGGTCACGTCTTCCAACATTATGGTGTTTAAAAGTATGTGGGTCACATTCCTCCCTGTTTACCATAGCACAAAGAGAAAGGTTATGTGTATTTTGAAGTCTTCTCTATTGTGGCTTATAGTATAGAAATTCTGGTTCTTATCTTTACCTCTAAGACTTAAAATCTGTTGTTAACCCCAGAATGAAACCTATTTGATATTATCAGGGACCAAACTCATTCTATTATGAAGCATCCTCTTATAACTTAGCCCATGAGACCCCCGCCTGGTCTGCTCCTGTTTGGACACTGGATCCTAAGACATCCTAGAGGGACCACTGAACCCAGAGCTGCAGGTAAGAACACTCACACACTGCCCTATGCCCATAGCTGGGTGCAGGGAGCGCTCAGGTTCCAGCAGACACCCAGACCCCACCCTTGCAGAATACCACTTCCCTTCCTCCCCTCTCCAAGATCTGAGGCCTGGAGTAGACCCCGCCTTGTCTGCTCCTGTGTGGACACCATATCCTGAGACATCCTAGAGAAGCCACTGAACCCAGAGTGGCAGAGGAACAACTGAACTCAGAGAGACAGACAACATATCCCAAGACATCCTAGAGGAGCCACTGCAATCAGAGCAGTAGACACCTTATCCTGAGACATCCTAGAGGAGACACTGCACCCAGAGAAGTGGACACCTAGCTGGTCTGCTACCTTGGAGACACCATATCCTGAAACATCCTAGAGGAACCACTGTACTCAGAGCAGCTCAGGCTCAGGATTAAAAGGTCACAGAGACATCTGGACCCTGAGAAGTTCAGACAAAAGCAAGATAACTGTAAAGGCAGGCTCCAGTCAGAGACAGTGAGTACAGGTAGCGCTAGAGTTAACTATATGGTGAAAGGCAAGCGCAAGAACGTAACCAACAGAATCCAAAGTTACATGGCATCATCAGAACCCAGTTCCCCCATCATAGCAAGCCCTGAACACCCCATCACAATGGAAAAGCAGGATTCAGAATTAAAATCACTTCTCATGATGATGATAGAGGACTTTAAGAAGGACATAAATAACACTCTCAAAGAATTTAAGGAGAACACAGGTAGACAGGTAGAAGCCCTTAAAAAGAAAACACAAAAATCCCTTAAAGAATTGCAAGAAAATACAACCAAAGAGGTGAAGGAATTTTTAAAAAAAAAATCCAAGATCTAAAAAAGGAAATAGAAACAATAAAGAAATCACAAAGGGAGACTACCTGGGAGATATAAAACCTAGGAATAAGATCAGAAGTCATAGACACAAGTATCAACAACAGAATACAAGAGATAGAAGAGAGAATCTCATGTGCAGAAGATACCATGGAAAACATTGACACAACCTTCAAAGAAAATGCAAAATACAAAAAGCTACTAACCCAAAACATACAGGATATCCAAGACACAATGAGAAGGTCAAACCTAAGGATAATAGGTGTAGATGAGGAGGAAGACTCCCAACTTAAAGGACCAGAAAATATCGTCAACAAAATTATACAGGAAAACTTTCTTAACCTACAGAAAGAGATATCCATAAATATACAAAAAGCCTACAGAACTCCAAATAGTTTAGACCAGAAAAGAAATACCTCCCACCATATAATTATCAAAACATCAAATATACAAAACAAAGAAAAAATACTAAAAGCAGTAAGGGAAAAAGGTAAAGTAACATATAAAGGCAGACCTATAAGAATTACACCAGACTTCTCTCCAGAGACTATAAAAGCCAGAAGATCCTGGACTGATATCATACAGACCCTAAGAGAACACAAATGCCAGCCCAGACTACTACACCCAGGAAAACTCTCAATAACTATTGATGGAGAAACCAAGATATTCCATGACAAAACCAAATTTACATAATATCTTACTACAAATCCAGCACTTCAAAGGATAATTGGTGGAAAAATCCAATACAAGGAAGAAAACTACAACCTAGAAAAAGCAAGAAAGTAATCTTCCAACAACCCCAAAAGAAGATAGCTATACAAACATAACTCCACTTCCAATAACATAAATAACAGGAATCAACATTCATTTTTCCTTAATATCTCTTAATATCAATGGACTCAATTCTCCAATAAAAAGACATAGACTATCAGACTGGATACATAAACAAAACCCAGCATTTTGCTGCATACAGGAAATGCACCTCTGTGAAAAAGACAGATACTACCTCAGAGTAAAAGGAAGGAAAACAATCTCCCAAGCAAATGGTCCCAAGAAACAAGCTGGAGTAGTGATTCTAATATCAAATAAAATCGATTTTCAACCAGAAGTAATCAAAAAAGATAAAGAAGGACACTCCATATTCATCAAAGGAAAAATGTACCAAGAGGAATTTGCAATTCTGAACATCTATGCCCCAAATGCAAGGGCACCCACATACATAAAAGAAACTTTACTAAAGCTTAAAGCATACATTGCACCTCACACAATAATAGTGGGAGATTTCAACACCCCACTCTCAGCTATGGACAGATTGTGGAAACAGAAACTAAACCAAGACACAAAGAAACTAACAGAAGTTATGAGCCAATTGGACTTAACTGACATCTATAGAACATTCCATCCTAAAACAAAAGAATATACCTTTTTCTCAGGACCTCATGGTACCTTCTCCAAAATAGACCATATAATTGGTCACAAAACAGGCCTCAACAGATACAAAAAGATTGAAATAATCCCTTTCACCCTATCAGATCACCATGGACTAAGACTTGTCTTTGACTTGGACAAAAACAATGGAAAGCCCACATACACGTGGAAACTGAACAATGCTCTACTCAATGATAACTTGGTCAAGGAAGAAATAAAGAAAGAAATTAAAGACTTTTTAGATTTAAATGAAGATGAGGACACATCATATCAAAATTTGTGGGACTCCATGAAAGCAGTACTAAGAGGAAAAATCATAGCTCTAAGTGCCCACAAAAAGAAAATGGAAAGAACATAAATTGACGGCACACCTGAAAGAGTTAGAACAAAAAGAAGCTAATATACCCAAGAGGAGTAGATGACAGGAAATAATCAGACTCAGGGCTGAAATCAACCAAGCTGAAACAAAAAGAACTATACAAAATATCAACAAAACCAGGAGCTTGTTCTTTGAGAAAATCATCAAGATAGACAAACCCTTAGCCAGACTAACCAAAGGGCACAGAGACAGTACTCAAATTAATAAAATCAGAACTGAAAAGGGAGACATAACAACAGAAACAGAGGAAATTAAAAAAAATCAGATCCTACTACAAAGGCCTATACTCAACAAAATTGGAAAATCTGGATGAAATGGACATTTTTCTAGATAGATACCATGTACCAAAGTTAAACGAGGAACAGATAAATCATCTAAACAGTCACATAACCCCTAAAGAAATAGAAGCAGTTATTAAAAAATCTCCCCACCAAAAAAAGTCCAGGACCAGAGTGTTTTAGTGCAGAATTCTATCAGACCTTCCAGGAAGACCTAATACCAATTCTCTTCAGACTATTCCACAGAATAGAAACAGAAGGAACAATACCCAATTCGTTCTATGAAGCTACAATTACACTCATACCTAACCCTCACAAAGACCCAACAAAGAAGGAGAACTACAGACCAATCTCTCTTATGAATATTGATGCAAAAATACTCAATAAAATTCTTGCAAAACGAATCCAACAACACATCAAAGCAATCATCCATCATGATCAAGTAGGCTTTATCCCAGGAATGCAGGGATGGTTCAATAGTCAGAAATCCATCAATGTAATCCACTACATAAATAAACTCAAAGAAAAAAAACACATGATCATCTCATTAGATACTGAGAAAGAATTTGACAAAATTTAACATCCCTTCATGTTAAAAGTCTTGAAAAAATTAGGAATTCAAGGCCCATACCTAAACATAGTAAAAGCAATATACAGCAAGCCAGTAGCCAACATCAAACTAAATGGAGAGAAACTTGAAGCAATCCCACTAAGATCAGGGACTAGACAAGACTGCCCACTCTCACCCTACCTACTCAATATAGTACTGGAAGTCCTAGCTAGAGTGATGAGACAACAAAAGGAAGTCAAAGGGATACAAATAGGAAAGGAAGAAGTCAAAATTTCACTATTTGCTGATGATATGATAGTATATTTAAGTGATCCTAAAACTTCCACCAGAGAACTCCTAAACCTGATAAACAACTTCAGCAAAGTGGCTGGATATAAAATCAACTCAGACAAATCAGTAGCCTTCCTATACTCAAAAGATAAACAGGCTGAGAATGAAATTATGAAAATGACACCCTTCACAATAGCCACAAATAAAATAAAATATCTTGGAGTGAATCTAACCAAGCAAGTGAAAGATCTGTGTGACAAGAACTTCAAGTCTCTGAAGAAAGAAATCAAAGAAGATCTCAGAAGATGGAAAGATCTCCCATGCTCCTGGATTGGCAGGGTTAATTTAGTAAAAAATGGCTATCTTGCCAAAAGCAATCTATAGATTCAATGCAATCCCCATCAAAATTCCAAATCAATTCTTCATAGAGATAGAAAAAGCAATTTGAAAATTTATTTGGAACAACAAAAAACCCAGGATAGCGAGAACTATTCTCAACAACAAAAGAACCTCTGGGGGAATCAACATCCCTGACCTAAAACTATACTACAGGGCAATAATAATAAAAACTGCATGGTATTGGTACAGAGACAGACAGGAAGATCAATGGAATAGAATTGAAGATCCAGAAATGAGCCCACACACCTATGGTCACTTGATCTTTGACAAAGGAGCTAAAACCATCCAGTGGAAAATGGACAGCATTTTCAGCAAATGCACTGAATGTAAAAAATATAACCTCAATATTGTACCAAAATATAATGAACTTTATTTATGTAAGATCTTGTGCATAAAATAATTTTGGTGTAAGAGTAGATACAATAATCCATTTCTATTTGACTAATATTCTAATATTTATATATTCCCCATTTTTTAAACCCCTGCCCTTCATTTAAGGATAACAAATGTAATAGTAAAAAAAAAAAAAAGAAACAAAGAAAAACTTGTAGATTAAGAAAGAAAAAGAAAGACATAAATCCCTGAGTCTAAGATTCTATTTTGTTTGCTCCCCATTCAAGACCTCAGTTATTCATAATCATCTTCTAGAATGATAACATATCTATTATTCATGAAATAAGCACAAAGATCTACCCAACCTTAAGCAACTGGGACAGATGCTTTCTGCTGAATTTGGGCGAAGAATTTTTGTTTGGAGGACCACGAAAATTTGAATAATTAGTCTTTTAAAAGTGAGCTATAATCATTTGTTATCCAGTCTGTATGTGCTGAGAAAGCTCATGGCTTAAGTGAAGTCCTGATTGGAACCTTCTGAGAGGATAAATGAACTGAGGTCATCTGGATCAGCAGTCCTTTCTGAAGCCATTCTAGAATCCAGTCTCTAAAAATAGCATTAGTTTCAGGCAGGAGGGAGTTGTAACACAGCTATCAACATCTCATCTTCCCCAAGGGTGATTACAATCAGAGCTGTCCTCCTGATCTTCACAATCCTTACAAGCAATATAGTTTAATAAAGGTATCTGAAGGGAATGTTTGGGGCACATGAATCAAATAAGGATGATTCCTGCTCTTTGTTTGAGCAGGTGAAAGAAACGTGTTTTTCTTTAGAAGTTAGTTTGATCATATAAGCAAACTGCAATATAAAGCACTGTAGGGTTTGTGGAGTCCCTCATCCACTCTGCCACAGGGCTTGTGCCACTCAGGAAGACAGGACATGGGAGTTTTGACTGTGCTTACTTACCTTGTGTTGTAGCTAGGCAGGTGTCAAGCTATAGGGCACACTCCTGGGGTGGGGAAGAGCAGTCTGAGGTCCCAGGGACAGCCAGAGCTGGCACAGGATCCCTGGTCTGCAGGGAGGCTGAGGCTGCCTGGTTCTCAGGCTCTTGGGCACCCAGGCACTGCTGGGAGCTGCAGAAGAGCTGAGAACAGAGCAGGGGCCCAAGAGCTGGATCTAGAGCCCTTCTATGGAACATTTGATGGTGGTGCTCTAGGCAACAGCCTTCTCCATTTCTCCTCATGGCAGATCCCTATGAAAAGGCATTTATTGTCATGGTGGAAAGTGGATGAGTACATTTGTGCCCCACTCCTCAGGGCAGGCCTGTGGTTAAATACCTTTTGCAGAGAGGAGTGTCTTGGAAAGAGAATTTATTGGCTAAGTCCTCCAGGCCTTTAGGTACCTCATTAAAATGGAGATCTGGCTTGAGGCTATGTGACCACAGGTCATGTCCTCCACAAGTGGGGGGCTTGGATCTTTGCCCTTATGTGACTGGTGGCCACAAATCTTTGGAGGGCTGTGGGGGGTTGTAGCCACATGACAGGAAGCAGGTGCCCAGGAGCTGGACAAATTACCTTCTGCATCTTCAGAGTCACGGAGGTTTCTAGCCTTCGCTCAACCAGGAACCAGGCTGCCTTTCACAGTCCTACAAAGCTACATCCATGCCACCTTTAAGTATGGTATTTAATAATAAGTATTAGAACTTTGAAGCTAACAAGATTTACTGGTTATGCAAGCTGAGGTTCTGGCTGGAAAAATACAAATGCCCTAGTCAGTTTCTAAGTTATTTCAATAGAGATATTTTCAAATCTATTACCCATGTACCTGGTTCTTTTGACTTTTTCCTATCTTCAGCTGAACTCTTCAGAAGGTCTCCCTCTACCAAATCTGATCATTAGTACAAAGCCTTTTCTTAGACCTCCTAACACAGTCTGTCCTTGTTCCAGAAGTTTGAACTCATTTAAGTTACAGACTGAATCACTTTAGCATCCCCTTTTTATATAGGTTTGCTATATTTTCATCTCTCTCATACAGGGTTTACAATACCATTCCAACCATAAAACTTATAACCACCTTCATTTTAATCATTTAAAACAATTATTTTTATTCATTGAGACAGAAATTTTTTTCTTTCTGTGTAACCCAGGATGGATTACATTTGTTGTGTAGATTAGGCTGGTCTCAAACTCACAAGAAACCTATCTGTCCCTTCCATTGTCTTCCAAGTATTGAGATCAAATGCATGAATTTATATATTATCTATGTATACCATGTATGTCTTGAAAACATTTATATTAATTCCCATTTCTTTATCCCTTCTTTAGAGATGAATTTCTATGTGAATCATGATTCCCTCATTCCCCTTTTTTATATAAATACAAGATTGATATATTAAGTTTCAAATTATTGTGGATATTTCTACTTTTTTATTAAGCAAAAAATGTACAGAGTATCCTTAAGGAAAACATGTGTCACATAAAAGTTTAGACTGTCCTGTACAAGTGGTTTTATTTTATCAGCAGGGGTTCCCATCTTAAATTTCTTTCATAGACCAGACTGTTCTAAACACTCAGTGTTCTATATGTCTCTGACTCATGGATCTGCTGAATTTTAACTCTGACGCTGTGTTGTGACTGGCCATACTCCCACTCTACACTGTTGACTTGATTAGTCTTCTGTTGCAGCCCAAGCTGCTGCATACTTGGGGGCCAGAAATGTTGAGAACTGCACTACCCCACATTTGGGGGCCATAATGTCTCAGACCGCTCTGTCAATGTTGAAACCCTCACTGCCAGAAGCCTTGGGGGCTAAGTTGTTAGAGCTCGCACTGCCCCAAGCTGCTCCAGTCTGCAGGTCGGGGTTCAGCAAGAGAAAGAGTGAGAACAGACTCGAGAAATGGAGACCAGACAGAGTGTGATTCAATCCCATTTATTCTTCAGTCTCTCTTCCTAGTCCAAGTCCCAAGTCTTGAGTTCCTAGTCCCTAGTTCCTAGTCCCTAGTGCCTCCAAGTTCCAAGTTACTTCTTCCAAGTGCTAAGTGCCTAACGTCTAATTCCAAGTTCTTCCTCCAAGTGCCAAGACTCAAGTGCCTAATTCCTACTCCAAGTTGTACTCTCTGAAGTGTCTGATTCTCTGTTCCTCCAAATTGTTTAGAACTCTCCTGTCTGCCTCTCTCCTTTTATATGTCTCACTTCTAAGCCACACCTTTTAGTCATGCCTTTAATCATGCCCTTAGGTCTTGTCTCTAAATCTGATCTCTAAGTCACACCCTTAAGTCACACACCTTTAAGTCTCACACACCCAAGGGAAAATCCTGGGTATCTAAAGCAAGATGTTATCAGAGTGTGCTCAGCTGTTGTAGGCTATTGTAAGCAAGTCTCTTATCAGGGTATATGGCTCAAGATGGCTGCAAGGATGATAGCCGCCTTCTGTCAGCTCCCCACAGTCTTCAGCATGTTTTGTGCTGGCAAAAACCTGGTATGAGTTCATGCCTACGGAAGTCAGGTTTTTGTCCAGAAGATATTATTTGGGTCATATAAACCCTGACCTCTGACTTATAGTTGTTTCTTCTGCTCTGTTGTGATGATATCTGAGCCTTTACTGTGGGGTAACACTGACGCCCCATTTGTGAGTAAGCATGCTAACTGACTCTTGTTCTCTGCACTATGAGGAGTTTTGAGGTTTTGATGTTAGACAGTCTCAATGAACACATAAAATTTTTGATGAAATCTGAGAAGTGCTCTAGACTATGGATATAGAGATAATTCATAAGGATGCTTGTCTTATCTGATTAATATGGGTAGGTACAGGTTTGGGACTCTTGGCCAGATAACTGTAAAAAAAAATTAATTAATTAATTCAAGCCTAAAAGTGGTTGGCTAACCCCATTATATTTGTGCCAGTGCTGCATATCTTGCCTGCCAGCTGTTGATATAGTTACCTCACTGAATCTTAGTTTTTAGTTTGATCTTAATGAATTTCAGTTGTCATTATACAAATTTAAGTCATTTAAATAACATTGTAAATTTAAAAAAATAACCACCAAAACCACAACATATTTTTAGAGTATCTAGTACAAGCTACATGATGAAGACTTCAGTCCCTGTGAGTATGATTAATATAGAAGAAGAAAGATTTATAATTCTTACTTAGAAATGAAGTACAAGATAATGTGATATACATATACAGAATCGGAGAACATCATACAATGATATATGATATAGAAGGTTATGGAATTCATTAATTTTGTATGCATCCAATTTATTTACTTCTGATGGTAAGGCTATGTCTGTACTTCCTAGTACTGGTGGATAGAAATAGCCAACATTACCATCTTACTCTCAATTATTAAATAAATACTTATAACAAAACTCTTGGAAGGATAGCTTTTATAATAAATAGGCTTTTATTCAAATCCAGTTTTAAGCCAGATACAACATGAAATGGAAACTGAGCTGGAACATAGATTCTGTAATTAGTTACTGTCTTAGTCAGGGTTTCTATTCCTACACAAACATCATGACCAAGAAGCTACTTGGGGAGGAAAGGATTTATTCAGCTTATATTTCCACATTGCTGTTTATCACCAAAAGAAGTCAGGACTGGAACTCAAGCAGGTCTGGAAGCATGAGCTGACGCAGAGCCATGGAGGGATGTTACTTACTGGCTTGTTTCTCCTGGCTTGTTCAGCTTTCTTTCTTTCCTTTTTTTCCTTCTTTTCTTCTTTCCTTCCTCCTTTCTTTCTCTCTTTCTCTCTCTCTCTCTTTCTTTCTTTTTTTTATTATTGCTATTAATCATTCCATTCATTTACATCTCAACTGATATCCCACTTCCCGGTCACTGTCTCCACCAACCACACATACCATGTTATCCCACTTTTAGGTTACCTTTCCAACACTACCCACATCTCACATCTGCCCTCCCCCCCCTTTTGCCTGTATGAGAGTTTACCCTCACCCACCCACTTTCTCCCGCCCCACCACTCCAGCATCCCCCTACTCTGGGGTATCAAACCTCCCTGGGACCAAGGGCCTCCCCTCCTGTTGCTATCAGGCAAGGCTATCTTCTGCTACATATGTATCTGGAGCCATGCATCCCTCTAGCTACACTCCTTGGTGGTCAGTCCAATGGGGTTGCAATACCTCTCCACTCCTCCAGTCCTTTTGCCAACTCCCCAGGTTCCTTGAGTTCAGTCTGAGAGTTGGCTCTAAGCATCCGCATCTGCATTGGTCAGTTGCTGGCTGGACCTCCCCAGGAACTGCCACACTTGATTCTTGCCTGCAAGCACATGTTGACCACAGCAACAGTGATGGGTTCAGTGTCTGCAGACATGAAGTATCCATGGGTGGGGCCATTCCCTGGTTAGCCCTTCATTGAATCTACTTTCCATTTTTTGTCCCTGTTCTTCCTTTGGACAGGAACATTTCTGGAATAAAAATACTTTGAGATGGGTGGCTGGCCCTATCCCTCAACCAGGGGCTGTGCCTATCTACTGGAGGTAGTCTCCACAGGTTCTATTTCCCCCTTCTTTGTGCATATCTAAAAGATGCACCAACATATGACAAGTACACGTGCTCCACTATGTTTATAGCAGCCTTATTTATAATAGCCAGAAACAGGAAAGAAACCAGATGTCCTTCAACAGAGGAATGGATACATAAAATGTGGTACATGTACACAATGGAGTACTATTCAGTGATTAAAAAAAAAACAATGATTTCATGAAATTTGCAGGTAAATGGATGGAATTAGAAAATATCCTGAGTGAGGTAACCTACACACAAAAGAACACACATGGTATGTACTCATTAATAAGCGGATACTAACCCAAAAGCTCTCAATACCCAAGATACAACTCACAGACCACATTAAGCTAAAGAAGGACAAAAGTATGGATGCTTTGGTTCTTTTTAAGGAAGAAGAGGAAATAAGGGTGGCAGTATCAGAATCTGGAAGAGACATGAGAGAGGTACAGGGGGTCAGGAAATCAAATAAAAATAAGTAGCAGTGAGGGATAAGGAACTGGGATAGCCGCTGGAGGGTTCCAGACACGAGAGAAATGTGAGGATCCCAGGACCCAATGGGATTGACTTCAGCTTGCTTTCTTATAGAACACAAGACTACCAGCCAAGGGAAGACATCACCCAAAATGAGCTAGGCCCTTCCCCATTGATCGCTAAATGAGAAAATGCCTTACAGCTGGATCTCCTAGAGGCATTTCCTCAAGGGAGGCTCCTTTCTCTGTGATAACTCCAGCTTGTATCAAGTTGACACACACAAAAAAAAGCAGCCAGTACAGTAGAGTCTCTCAGCAGACTTTTTTCTGTGCAAATAAAACTTGATTCTAGGGGACACCTAAAGGCTTCTTGGGGCTGGCCAAAAAAAAAACAACAACAACAACAACAAAAACCTCTCTGCAGCTGGTGAAAGAAGAGGAAAATACACACACATACACACAAACATGGTAGATAAATTAAGTTCCAAAAACTCCAGCAACATAACCTAAATACATGCATACAGACAGACATACATGCATGTATACATACATACATACATACATACATACATTTGGTGAAGGAAACAGAGCTCCAATTATATATATGTATGTATATATATATATATATGTACATATACATATGTATGTGTATATATATGTACATATACATATGTATGTATATATGTGTGTATGTGTATATATACACACATGTATATATATTCATATTCACATACTTTATAGATAAAGAAAATCTATAAGAACTTTATTTTTCTCCTACAGCTTAGATACTCAAGCAAAATATTTCAAGTAGTAGAGTTTACATTCTATTTTTCTTTAAGGGAATGATTATGAGTATGTAGTGGGTTGGCCTAATGTTTTTATGTCCTGAAAACATCTCTTCAAGAACAAAAGGGAATTAAACATAATATCACATGAAGAAAGGCTAAAAAGTGTCTTTTAGCAATCTTCTGAAATACAGAAAATATTTTCAATAATTATGGCAGGATAAAATAAGAAAATACTAGAGTCATGGTGAAAATCAGTAAAAATGTTTCCTTTAAGGAATTGGATCTAAGTCACAGTGGTGTTGTAAGACACCAGGGAAATTGCTCATGTACAATGAGCATTTGCCACAGCTGAAATCAAACAGCAGAGGCAAGAGAACACTTCCCTAAAGGACTATCTGCTCGTCTTTTCTTCTCTCTCCTGAAGACAGATCTAGTTCAGCCAAGCTAGTGAGTGTGCTCCTAATTTATGTACTGGTTAGAAATTACTTTTATACTACACTTTTCTCTTTATGTACTGTTTGTATAACCTAGAAAGATGCCCAAAAGATGCCCCACCATGCCAAAGGGGTCAGTATTCCACTATGTTCATGGCAGGCTTATTTGTGATAGCCAGAAGCTAGAAACAACCCAGATGTCCCACGAGAGAAGAAAGGATCCAGAAATTGTGCTTCATTTCCAAAATGGAAATTACTCAGCTATTAAGAAGGAGGACATCCTGAGTTTTGCATTCAAACGGATTGAGCTAGAAAATATCAACCAGAGTTAGGTAACTCAGACCCAAAAGGACATGCATGGTATGTTCTCAGTAATAAACAGATATTTTCCAGAAAAAAAAGGAAAGAAAGAAGAAAGATAGATAGATTGATATGAAGAATGTACCAAATACCCATGATACAGTCCATAGAACTAAAAAATTTCAACAAGCTGAAGGGCCCAAGTGAGGATTCCTCAGTCCTACTTGGGAGGGAAAAAAAGCAATCTCAGGTGGGGAGGGAGAGAGGGACCTGGGAAAGAAAGTGTGTGGGGGTGGGGGAGCTTATGAGGGGAAGAAGGGACATGATCTGGTACTGGTCAAGGGCAAAGGACTGATGCCCTGAGGGCCAACAGAAAGAATGGAAACAGTCAGCCTAAGGAGGTAAGAAGTACTGGGGATCCTCCAAAATGCACCAGAGACCTGGAAGGTGAGAGACTCTCAGGACTCTAAGGGAGGGACCTTAGATGAAATGCCCAAAAGTAGGGAGAGGGAACTTAGAGAATGTGGGGAGCCAACAGAAGGCGGCTATCATCCTTGCAGCCATCTTGAGCCATATACCCTGACAAGAGATTTGATTACAATAGCCTGCAACAGCTGAGCATACTCTGATAACATCTTGTTTTAGATACCCAGGATCTTCCCTTGGGTGTGTGAGATTTAAAGCAGTGATTTAGAGCCGAGATTTAAGGGCGTAACTTAGAGATCAGATTTAGAGAAAAGGCCTAGGGGCATGACTTAAAGGCGTGGCTTAAGGGCGTGGCTTAGAAGTGAGACATATAAAAGGCGAGAGGCAGACAGAAGAAAGCAACAGATTATTAGAGAGTACAACTTGGAACTAGGAATTAGGTTAGAGAGTACAACTTAGACTACAACTTAGAGGAAGAACTTGGACAGTATAACTTGCAGTACAACTTGGAACTAGGATTCAGGTTAGAGAGTACAACTTGGAGTACAACTTGGAACTAGGAATTAGGTTAGAGAGTACAACTTGGAGTAGGAATTAGGCATTGAAGAAGAAGACAGTTGGACTAGAGAACTCAGAAGAACTAGGTAGTAGGCATTAGGCACTTAGCATTAGGAACTTGGAACTTGGAGGCACTAGGGACAAAGAACTAGGGACTTGGAGAGAAGAAGAGAGACTGAAGAATAAATGGGGCTGAATCACACTCTGTCTGGTCTCCATTCTTCAAGTCTGTCCTCACTCACTCTCTTGCTGAACTGTAGGGAGCCGTGGCGAGCGGTGACAACATTCGCCATTACAAGATGGCTCGGGCATCCGGTGCTCCCACAAGTAAACAACTAAACTGCGAAGGTGCAAGAGGCGAAAGCACACCAAGCCACTGCCCATCCCAGGGTGTAATATGGGGTGATGAGTAAGCAGCCAATCAGAAGTGAACACGCCACTCTAGGGTGCATATAAGCAGTGCCTTTTCGGGGCTTGGTGTCTTCCACTCCAGCTGATACAAGAATAAAGCCTCGCTGTAGTAACTACCCGAACACTGCCTCCCGTGTCTCTATTGCGGGTGAGGGGACTCGGAAGGGGCGCAGAACATTTGGTGCCAAAAACCCGGAAACTTCAAGATGCCGCGGAGACACCCCCCCCCCCCGAGACTCGGGGTGGGTTAAAAGGCTACAGGATCGAGGTACATCTCTGAGAGGTATGTTTGGGGTAGAAGCCTTGGTTGCGAGCAGATTTTCACTCATTGCCGCCGCTGCACTAGTTGGCCTGTGCTTGTGTTGCTTTCGCTTTTAGCTTATTTGTGTTGTGAAGATCCAGCTTGCAGCATAGCTATTAATGCAAGTCAAGAGGTTTTAGAAGAGGTCCACTCCAGTGTATCAGAAACAGAGCGTGTTAGCCGGCATCAGGCCAAGGAGCCTGGGGAAAAAGATAAGGCCAAGGAGCCTAGGAAAGGGAAGCAGGCAAGAAGGCCAGGACAAAAGAAGCAGACCCAGGAGTCTGGTAAAAAGGGAGAGTACTCAAAAGAAACGGAGGCCACTTCAGGGCCTATTAAGAATAAGGACCCTTCACCGGCTAGTGAAGAGAGAGTGGAGGTCAAAAGGACCCCCCCTTTACTCCATTAAGGAGCTTGCCGCCATAGACCTTAGCAGCTCCGAAGATCTAATGCAAGGAGAGGAAGGAAGCCTAGAGGAAGAGGCAGCTGCCTATGAACAAAACAGATATGGACCAAAAAATAACCATCCTGAGATAAGACTAAGAAAGACCTTGAGTCCCTCGGCCCTGCCCTTGCCTCCGGCCTATGCCCCAGGCAGTGCCTCTAATTCATTTCTCAGCCCAGGAGATTGGAGACAGCTACATCTGGCATTTCCTGTCTTTGAAGGGGCAGAGGGAGCCCGTGTTCATGCCCCAGTAGAGTATAGGCAGGTCAAAGAATTAGCTGAGGCAGTATGTGCATATGGAATTGGGGCTAATTTTACTGTATCCCAAGTGGAGAGATTAAGTACAGCTGCTATGACGCCAGGAGACTGGCAGGACACAGTGAAGGCGACACCATTATGGGCCAATATTTGGAATGGAAAACGCTCTGGCATGAGCAGTTACAAGCACAAGCCAGAGCTAATGCAAGCATTGAGGGTCAACAATTATGGACTTTTGACATGCTGGCTGGAGTTAGCATACACGCAAACGACCAGACCTCTCACCCTTGGCAGGTATACGCACAAATAGCGACAGCTGCTGTTAAGGCCTGGAAGTCTCTCCCCAGGTGAGAAGGGAATAATCTTTATTTGTCCAAAATAACTCAGGGGACCAGTGAGTCCTTCTCTGACTTTGTGGCCCGTATGACTGAGGCCGCTGGCAGAATCTTTAGGGAACCAGAGCAGGCAATGCCATTAATTGAACAAATGATCTTTGAAAATGCCACAGCTGAATGCCGTGCAGCCATTTCTCCTCGGAGAGCCAAGGGATTACAAGATTGGTTAAGAATCTGTCGCGGCTTGGGAGGTCCCCTCACTAATGCAGGACTTGCGGCAGCAAATTTAGAGATGGCTGCTGTCCTTCTCCAAGGTCATGGACGCGATAGACCCCCACCATGGCCGGGGAGGGGAGCTGTCTGTGTTTTTTCACAGGGTGAAGACAATCCAATTTGGGTCCCCATGCGGCTGATGTAGATCGTGAAGAATGAAGCTAGATTGCAAGATAATGGCTCTGATTCTCCTGATGCTGATGTTCGATTTGGGGATAAGTATACCACTATGGGCCATAGTTAGATCTTGGCCTGTTCCCATGCCAGTACATTCAAAGTCTGCAGTGCTGCCGTTGTTTACAGCTACTGAGTGTTACATGGATGCCCCATGCTCCCGGCGCACCTACCAGCAGCCTGAGTTATATAATGCTACAAGTTTTCCATTAAATTTTACACTTTGTTTTGTGGCAGCAAGCAAGGATAATAATACAAGTAAACTGCATACACCTTGTATGATTCTTAAGAAAGCTACTCTTGCTAATTGGGTGGATCCTGTGACTTACAGTAAGGTGGAGACAGGAGTGCTAGGGGCTGTCTTGAATCAGATTAGTTCAGGACAGATGGAAGGATCGGGAAATGTCGGTCTGAATTAATCAGCACCTATAAACATTACCACCACCATGATTGGAAGTAATGTTACTATAATTAAGAGGTCCAATTGGCATACCAATAATGCCACTTTGCAACAGATGATACCGTGGTGCTATCCAGATTTGTCCTTTCCAGTGGTGTTTTCACCTTGCCAGTCTAAGATTAAACCCAAGAAACAAATTGCCAGAGGATTTAATTTATCCCCTCCTCTCGATTTGGCTATAATGAATAATACAGGTAAGAGCACTGGCATAGAAAATATTTGGCCCTTTTATCATTGGGTGTTGAGTAATGAGGCTGGAGCTAGTGCCAGTGTATCTGCCTTTGCCTTGTTGAATGGTATATTTCATGAAGTACAAAATGTTTCAGCTACACGATCTAATATCTTTAGCCATTTGAATAACATTAAAATTAATAAAGTGTTTAGGAATGCATCTGCACAACCGGTGTCGGTGTGTGTGGACCCCCCATTTTTCTTTATGTTATCCAACTTCCAAAATAATTCTGATATCTTGGATTGTAAGAATGTTAAATGCCTTTTGGCACAATGCTGGAATGGATCACTGGACTTGGCCTTGGTTGTACACGTGCCTACCTTTGTGCCCATCCCAGTAGAAGCCGATCCTGAAACTTTCCCTATTACATCATTAATAAGACATAAAAGAGACTTTGGCATTACTGCAGCCATTATCACTGCTATTACCATCTCTGCAGCTGCAGCTGTGACAGCCGGCATAGCCATGGCTAATCAAGTTACAGCAGCTACTGTTGTTAATCAAATTTCAGAAAAGACTTCTGAGGCTTTGACCACTCTACAGAAAGTGGATTCACACTTGGCATCAGGCATTCTGTTGGTCAATCAGAGAGTTGATTTGCTCCAAGCCCATGTGGAACAACTCACAGATGTGGTTCAGATGAGCTGCGTGTCAGCAACCCCAAATCTATGTATTACACCTCTGAGATTTATGAACGATACATTTATTCAAAGCCATAATCTTTCTGCTTATTTACAAGGGAATTGGACTGGGGAGCTGGACCAGATGCAGCAGCAATTGCAGATCTGGATCTTGAGCCTTGATGAAACACGAGTGGACCCTGTTGCCCTTGGCGATTTTACTTCTTGAATTTCTTCTGCCTTTTCTTTCCTTCTTAAAGGGTGGGGATAGGCCTGTTTGGTGCAGCCCTATGTTGTGGATTAGTGTTCATGTTATGGTTAGTCTGCAAGCTCAGAGCCCAACAAAAACGTGACAAGGTCACTATCACCCAAGCACTCGTAGCCTGGAGCAAGGATCTTCCCCTGAAATTTGGCTATCTATACTAAGAAAGTAACTGATGACTGAGACCCTCAGTCGATGCACCCCAAGGGTTCAGCCCATTGCACTGGGTGGACGAGAGGTCTAAGTCTAGCCAGCCCTTGCCTGAATAACTGTGGTACCTGAATATTTAGAGGTGTTTGCGAGTGGGTACTCAACAGGGAATGTTCCACAAGTGTGGATAGATTTCCCGAAAGTATGCCTGATTGCACAAAGGTTTGATGCCAAGAAACCTCCTCCCCTGGTGGCACCCCAGGGTGGAGGCTCCCTTTCCCCGACAAAAGGCATCGAGATGGATATGGGAAGTATTACTCATTGCACGATGACAAGAGAAGAAACCCATTACAATATTTCATTTTGCACAGGGGATCAGGCCTCTGCTTTCCCTCACTGAGTTGGTGCCACGCTTGATAGGCAAAAGGCTGTTCCATCTTTATAAAATAGATAGGGGGAGATGTAGGGAGCCACAGCAAGCGGTGACAACATTCGCCATTACAAGATGGCTCGGGCATCCGGTGCTCCCACAAGTAAACAACTAAACTGCGCAGGTGCAAGAGGCAAAAGTGCACCAAGCCACTGCCCATCCCAGGGTGTAATATGGGGTGATGAGTAAGCAGCCAATCAGAAGTGAACACGCCACTCTAGGATGCATATAAGCAGTGCCTTTTCGGGGCTTGGTGTCTTCCGCTTCAGCTGATACAAGAATAAAGCCTCGCTGTAGTAACTTCCCGAACACTGCCTCCGGTGTCTCTCTTGCGGGCGAGGGGACTCAGAAGGGGCGCAGAACACTGAACCCTGACCCTCGGACTGAAGCAGCTTGAGGCAGTGTGGGCCCTAACAGCTTAGCCCCCAAGGCTTTGGCAGTGCGGGTTCCAACATTGACAGAACAGTCCAAGACATTTTTGGACCCCAAGCGTGGGGCAGCTCAGGCTGTGACACTGGGAGCTACATTCTATTCTGCTTTACAGTAGGAATGGCCTTCAGTGCTCTGCATGCTGCATAACAGTTAAATTTCTGATCTGCACTAAAGCCAATAGTGAAAATGGAACAATAATATAAGTATTAGAAAAATAGACAAGTATTTAATAGCTGTGTGTAACTCAATGATAAAACAACTATGTAGTACATGTGAGGTCATGAGATATATTTTAAGCTCTATACATGCATATGACCACACACACAAAAACACACAAACACACACACACACAAAAAAAAACACGCACCATTGGTAAGTCAATAAAAATATTTCTAAACAGAAGATACAAGAAAAGGCATCCATATGCCTAGAACATTCAACTAAATAAGAGGATCAAGAACCATGATTATGTACTGGGCCTTCCAGAGCAGGTGTCAGGATGCACAGTAAGAGACATCCTGAAGGAGCAGAGGACAGAGGTACAGAGATAAAAAGTTATGATCCATGTGGATGTGGGGAGGAAATTAATTCTTGATAATATTTTGCTTTCCTTAAGATTATTTATGATTTTCTTACATAATTATTTTTGATTAAACAGAAATATTTTAAAATAAATGATACTTGAATAAGTATAAGTTAATAGATAAGAAATAAGAACTCAGAAGATAAAGCAGTTTAATGCCAATAATAATCCTTGGCTTGGAAATGTATGCTGTTGCAACTACCTGACTTAATTTTCAATCATTTAAGAAAAAATATTTCCTCCTTTTTCTTGCTTTAGCATGTGGATCAATCTTGCTTCATATTTCTTTCTACATTTCACATATAAAAGACACAAGTGTGCATGCCATACACTTACAGCTTTTCCATATACATAAATTCTTACTATCTCTCCCCTCCACCCTCTTCTTATGTTTCCATCTTCCGTTATTCTATAAATTGCCTGTCTGTCTGCTAGTCATGAACTTGAAATATCAGTTTTGACTTTCACATACACTGTCACAGGTTGGGACGTTCTTGGTGAATATCTGCAGTGAGAATGTTTTCTTGATACCCTTCTTGGATTTATTAATGGATCTGCTCAAATGCAATAAAAACACAAAGCATAGTAAAATTAATTTGCTAGTGGCTTCTTTTAAGCTAATCACTGTTAATATTTTATAAGTACCATCTTACTGTTAAATACAGGACAATCAGTTTAGCAATATGCATTATTGGATTAGGGAATATTTTTTAAATGTTTCAGAGCCAAAGCCTCAGTCAGGTAGTAGCACATTGATCTAGGAAGCACAGCCTGTCCTCAGAACTTTTTGTCTGCAAGGTTGTTGTCAACCTGACTACATCTGGAATGAACTACAATCCAGAAATAGAAGGCACACCTGTGATCCAAACCTTGAGGCTGGAAGACACAGGCTTCTGACTTGGACCTTGACAGTGAGATCTTGAGGCACAGGTGCCATGAGGTCATGTCCACACAGAAATGTACCATTATTCACACTAAAACAAGGTTAGTTATATGACATTTGGTTAGAACACACTTAACCCAGGGAGAACATCTATTAAGAAAATAAATATTGTTTATTTCCTCATGTGAATTACAGAATCAGCATACAAGACAGGAGATCCTAGAAACTAGAGCTTCATCTGTGTGAGGCATCACATTAACTATTCTAGTACAAATTAATAAGCCCACCACTATTCCAGTTTAGCTTGTAATACTCTCAATTAAGATGGATTAAAGATGAACTCACAATGCTAACATTTTATAACTGCAAATTCTATGTGGAATCAGTTAGAACTCATTGATATTTGACACAATCACAGTGTCTTATAGTCATCAACATTATCTTGTTGTTCAATGTTTTTCTTATCCAAACAGCAACCCTTACCCAATGCACTATTACTCTTCCCCATGCTCACAACCCTATGTCAGGTATAGTTTTTCCATCTGTAAATTATGTGTACATTGTTTCCTCGTCCTGAAAATAACTATCCATGCTGCAAAATCTTTCATTCACAGAACTTTCTTCTCCCTTTTTCCATGGTTCAAACATCTCTAACTCAACCTGATTTTCTATGGAGAAATCATTCCTGCCCAAAGACTGGCACATTCTTGTTTCTGCCACTAACTGTTCACCCACTCTATCCTCCAATTTTTATCAGAAGGGTGGCTTATGCTTCTACCCCTCAACCTACACACACAAACACATACAGACACATATATACATAACTTATTTAATGTCGGTAAAATAAAAAGTGATGTTATCACAGGAAAACATATTGGTACTTGGTGATATTTAGGGGTTGGTTCTGATGCTGTGATCAGGAATCACTGCATGTGAACACTGAAGGTGATGTTTCCCAATTGAGGAACACTCTAGAACCATCATATAAGGGAAAATTTGAGTTGGCAACCTGTATACAATCAGACTAAAATGGATTTGTACTTTGCAAACATTCTGGTTAATTGGTTTAAACTGTGAATTATGAAGCATTAACTGGCCTTCAATTTATATAACTATCCTGTTGTGAATACAGCTCCAAACTGTAGGCCTTATCAAAACATTGCAAAAAATTTTCCAGTGCACCATGGGAAGAAAAGGGTCTTGGAAGTACAGTTTTCCTTTCTTCTGAAAAGGACCACATCATCCATGGCCCACAGGTTATTCAGTGGGAAGATACATTTTATCTTAAAATTCTCCCTTTTCCTACAAAGAAAATCAAGTATCTCTGTTAGTTTGATTTGCATTGTAGTTGTAATCCCTTGTAGAAATATCCAGCTCACCCTGTCCCAGAGCAGAACAGGACTCCTTCATTTTATCACTCAGGCACAGTTCAAACCATGGTAGATGGAATTCAACAAATCATGTGTTGAAAGAAGTTACTGGATACAAGATTCCCAATGCACACAAATTGACATAGCCTGATGGTTTTCTGATTGGAGAATGTGAATGACTGTACTATGAATATGTGTATATGTATGTGTGTATTATATACACATATATATGTCAATATTAGAAAGCCATGTACTTCAAGATTTCTTCCCTTAATTTTGTCAATTAGTAACCATTTTGCTTTATATCCTTAATGTTCATACCAAAAAAAGTTAAAGATTTTGCATTTTAATTAATTAGATTTAATCATCTTTCCAAAATAAATAATGTAAAAATATTGTCTGACTGAATAAAATTTATTTTCCATTGTCCTTCTCTGTATATTAGGAAGTCACATCTGCTCGCTACAATGGCTTCTTTAGTAAATATACAATGCACATCCCATACAAGTATACAAAAAGATGATTATTTATAGCAATATTTTAAAGAAATAATTAGAATTATGTCTTCCTTTTTTAATTCTTTTTCTATCTAACCCTTCTTTGAGAAGGATAAAGATCAAATTTCTTTTTTTTAATTTTATTTTATTTACATTTAAGATGCCATCCCCTTTCCCCATTTCCACTCCCTAGAAAACCCCTGTCCCATGCCCCCCCTTTCCTTTTTGCTTTTATACAATTTTTTAAAATGTTAATCAAAGGATTTATAAGTTTGGTAATGCTCAATCAGAAGCGTAACCCAATACCCAACCTAGATATAAAAACTATCTTTGACTGGTGGAGACCTGTGAACATCTGCCTCCATGCCCCCTCTCTCTTTCTCTCTCTCATCACCTAGCTTCTCCTCTCCTTTAACTTCTCTCCTTACTCCATCTCTTCTTCTCAGTACTCCTTCCCACTTAGCTCCTCCTACATATCACTCTTCCTGTTAAAGTAAAACTTTTCTCTCAAAATACAGTTAGAGCATACTTATTCCTAATTGTACCAGTGAGGTATAAGATAGTTCTAATACCCAGTCCATAATTTTGTTGACTAACCAGAACCTCTGTCATCTCTTCTAACTAAAACACTTACTTTTGATCCTGGCTTTTTTTTTCTTTTTTTTTTTCTTTTTTTTTTTTTTTTTTTTTTTTTTTTTTTTTTTTTTTTTGCTTTAGAATGAATGTCAGCTGAAAACTATCTACTCAGATCTTTTCTCTCAAAGTAAATAGCCAGGATTGGCTATGAGACTATAGGTCTTCAACCCCGTCAGAAATCCAGAATGACTGAGTTAACTGAAGTTATGGGAAGCACTAAACATAGCTTCTAAAACTTAGCCAATTTATAGAGACCGCTGAACACCTGAAAAGCCCCTATACTACCAAACGTTCGAGCATAAAATCTTCAGCCTTCTGGCCCAGAATCATCTGACAGACCTTAGTGATGCAGGATTATTAAGGGCTGATTACTCTGTCTGGGCAGATATAATCAGTCCACTATTCTGCATGTGTGTCCTCTTCTGGACAGTAATTAGTCTGTAGATGGAGAGAGGCAATTCTTGCCTAGTGGCTGTCACCACACAACTGGCATAACTCCAAGGATGCTCAATTTCTTCTTAGAATCCACAACAGGAAGCTGTCAGGAGCAGTCAGGTCTCTAATCAGAATGGACATTAATATATAAATTTTTATAGCGTCAATTCTATGGACTTCTGACGTTTTGAAAACCAACTATCCATGTAAGGTCACCTGGACTGTTGTCTGTTCACTCCTCTCAGCTATTTCTAAATAAAATATGGGAAACCTCCTAACAATAAACTCAAAGCCATAAATTTGCTATAGTCCCTTAACTCATAGGTTAACCATCCCAAATCAGTTAAAAAAAAGTTAAAGAAGGACTGGGTCTAGGCCTTGTATTCCTAAATGTGTTATACAAGCACATTGCCCATGAGAGTATCAATATTCATGTCACTTTTATATTAATAAGGAGCTTGTACCAATGAAAACCTTAAATTTGAAATCAAAGTAAATTTTGTACCATTTAAGAAATTATAACTTCATCTTGATAATAATTATACAGATTTCTACCAATAGGTTATGGCTGTGCAATAAGTCCTAGCTAATCCTCCCTGTTCCAACAAAACCACTACTTTTCCCTAGAAAGACAGACCATTATTAACCACGTTAGTCCCCAAGCCCAGGGAATAGGGGCGCTGACTCTTCTGTAACTTCTTCAGGCTGATTACGGGCGTTGAGATATTAGAAGAGAGGTGGGGGGAAGAGTAAGTTGATAATCCTCTGATGCTGTGTCTTCACTGAATCCAGATGGAATTCCAGGACATCGGAGGTTTGGGCAGGTCTGCTCTGTATGCTTGATGAGTAGATACACCAAGGCTGTGTATTCTGCAATATTCTGCAATATACAATTCTCAGAACAAGTTTTAGTATCAGGGAAAAAAAATTCCCCCCCCCAAGGGGCTGACATTTTTTTTAAAGATGTTGGTTCTAACAACTTTTCTTCCCCCCCCTTTTTAAAATTGGTTGTAATATTTACATTTCAGATTTTATCCCCTAACCCCACTTCCTCCCACCACCCAGAAACCCCCCATCCCATCCCCCTCCTCATGTTTCTATGAGGCAGTGACAGCACCTACCCCCCCAACTATCCCCTCCCCACCCTCACATTCCCCCTCATTCTGTGTTTATTTTTTAATGGGACCAAGAAACTCCTCTTCCACCTATGCCTGACAAGGCCATCCTCCCCTACATATACCTCTGGAGTCTTGGGTCCCTCCCTATGTGTTCCCTGGCTGGTGGTTTAGACCCTGGGGGGCTCTGGTTTTTGGTATTGTTGCTTTCCTCCTGGGGTCTTGAACCCTTTCTGCTCCTTCAGTCCTCTCTTTAAGTTCTCTATTGGGAAATCCCTGATCATATCAGTGGTTAACTGTGAGCATCGTCCTCTGAGTGTGTTAGTCTTTGGCAGACCTCTAAGGAGACAGCTATATCATGTTCCTCACATTATGCACTTCCAGCCATCCACAACAGTGTTTAGCTTAGGTGGCTGTACATGGGATGAATACCGAGGTGAAGTGGTCTCCTGATAGCCCCTCCTTCAGTTTCTGTCCCATGTTTTGTTTCCGTATTTGCTCCCTTGAGCATTTTTGTTTCTCGTTCTAAGTAGAACTGAGGCATCCCCTCTTGGTCTTCCTTCTTCATGAGATTCATGTGGTCTGCTGGTTGGGTCTTCGCTAATCCTAGCTTTGGGGCTAACATCCGCTTAACAGTGAGTAAATACCCTGTGTGTTCTTTTGGGATTGGGTTAACTCACTCAAGATGATAATTTCTAGATCCATCCATTTACCTAAAAATTTCTTGAATTCATTATTTTTAATAGCTGAGTAATACTCCATTGTATAGATGTACCACATTTTTTGTATTCATTCCTCTGTTGAGGGACATCTTGGTTCTTTCCAGCTTCTGGCTATTATAAATAAGGCTGCTATGAACATAGTGGAGCATGTGTCTTTATTACATGTTGGAGCATCTTCTGGGTATATGCCCAGGAGTGCTATAGCTGGATCCTCAGGTAATGCTATGTCCAGCTTTCTGAGGAACCGCCAGACTGATTTCCAGAGTGGTTGTACCAGCTTGAAATCCCACCAACAATGGAGGAGTGTTCCTTCTTCTCCACATCCGCGGCAGCATCTACTATCACCTGAGTTTTTTATCTTAGCCATTTTGGCTGGTGTGAGGTGGTATCTCAGGGTTGTTTTGATTTGCATTTCCCTGATGACTAAGGATGTGGAGCATTTCTTAAGGTGTTTCTCAGCCATTCGAGTTTCCTCTGTTGAGAATTCTTTGTTTAGCTCTGTACCCCATTTTTTAATAGGGTTATATGATTGTCTGGAGTATAATTTCTTGAGTTCTTTGTATATCTTGGATATTAGCCCTCTATCGGTTGTAGGATTGGTTAGGATCTTTTCCCAATCTGTTGGTTGCCAATTTGTCTTATTGACAATGTCCTTTGCCTTACAAAAGCTTTACAATTTGATGAGGTCCCATTTGTCAATTCTTGATCTTAGAGCATAAGCCATTGGTGTTCTGTTCAGGAACTTTTCCACTGTGCCTAGGTATTCAAGGGTATTTCCCACCTTCTCTTCTATTAGTTTCAGTGTATCTGGTTTTAAGTGAAGGTCTTTTATCCACTTGGATTTGAGCTTTGTACAAGGAGATATGAATGGATCGATTTGCATCCTTTTACATGTTGACCTCCAGATGAACCAACACCATTTGCTGAAAATGCTGTCCGTTTTCCACTGGATGGTTTTAGCTCCTTTGTCAAAGATCAAGTGGCCATAGGTATGTGGGCTCATTTCTGGATCCTCAGTTCTATTCCATTGATCTTCATGCCTGTCTCTGTACCAATACCATGCAGTTTTTATTACTATTGCCCTGTAGTATAGTTTGAGGTCAGGGATGGTGATTCCCCCAGAGGTTCTTTTGTTGTTGAGAATAGTTCTCGCTATCCTGGGTTTTTTGTTGTTCCAAATAAATTTGCAAATTGCTCTATCTCTATGAAGAATTGATTTGGAATTTTGATGGGGATTGCATTGAATCTATAGATTGCTTTTGGCAAGATGGCCATTTTTACTATATTAATCCTGCCAATCCAGGAGCATGGGAGGTCTTTCCATCTTCTGAGATCTTCTTCAATTGCTTTCTTCAGAGACTTGGAGTTCTTGTCATACAGATCTTTCACTTGCTTAGATTCACTCCAAGATATTTTATATTATTTGTGGCTATTGTGAAGGGTGTCGTTTCCATAATTTCTTTCTCAGCCTGTTTATCTTTTGAGTATAGGAAGGCTACTGATTTGTTTGAGTTGATTTTATATCCAGCCACTTTACTGAAGTTGTTTATCAGGTTTAGGAGTTCTCTGGTGGAAGTTTTAGGGTCACTTAAGTATACTATCATATCATCCGCAAATAGTGAAATTTTGACTTCTTCCTTTCCTATTTGTATCCCTTTGACTTCCTTTTGTTGTCTAATTGCTCTAGCTAGGACTTCCAGTACTATATTGAATAGGTAGGGTGAGAGTGGGCAGCCTTGTCTGGTCCCTGATCTTAGTGGGATTGCTTCAAGTTTCTCTCCATTTTGTTTAATGTTGGCTACTGGCTTGCTGTATAATTGCTTTTACTATGTTTAGGTATGGACCTTGAATTCCTAATCTTTCCAAGACTTTTAACATGAAGGGATGTTGAATTTTGTCAAATGCTTTCTCAGCATCTAGTGAGATGATCATGTGGTTTTCTTCTTTGAGTTTATTTATGTAGTGGATTACATTGATGGATTTCTGAATATTGAACCATCCCTGCATTCCTGGGATAAAGCCTACTTGATCATGATGGATGATTGCTTTGATGTGTTGTTGGATTCGGTTTGTGAGAATTTTATTGAGTATTTTTGCATCAATATTCATAAGAGAGATTGGTCTGTAGTTCTCCTTCTTTGTTGGGTCTTTGTGAGGGTTAGGTATGAGTGTAATTGTAGCTTCATAGAACGAATTGGGTATTTTTCCTTCTGTTTCTATTCTGTGGAATAGTTTGAAGAGAATTGGTATTAGTTCTTCCTGGAAGGTCTGGTAAATTCTGCACTAAAACCATCTGGTCCCGGACTTTTTTGGTGGGGAGGTTTTTAATGACTGCTTCTATTTCTTTAGGGGTTATGCGACTGTTTAGATGATTTATCTGCTCCTCGTTTAACTTTGGTACCTGGTATCTATCTAGAAAATTGTCCATTTCCTCCAGATTTTCCAATTTTGTTGAGTATAGGCCTTTGTAGTAGGATCTGGTGATATTTTTAATTTCCTCTGTTTCTGTTGTTATGTCTCCCTTTTCAGTTCTGATTTTATTAATTTGAATACTGTCTCTGCGCCCTTTGGTTAGTCTGGCTAAGGGTTTGTCTATCTTGTTGATTTTCTCAAAGAACCAGCTCCTGGTTTTGTTGATATTTTGTATAGTTCTTTTTGTTTCAGCTTGGTTGATTTCAGCCCTGAGTTTGATTATTTCCTGCCGTCTACTCCTCTTGGGTATATTAGCTTCTTTTTGTTCTAACGCTTTCAGGTTTGCTGTCAAGTTGTTAATGTATGCTCTTTCCAATTTCTTTTTGTGAGCACTTAGAGCTATGATTTTTCCTCTTAGTACTGCTTTCAGTGAGTCCCACAAGTTTTGATATGTTGTGTCCTCATTTTCATTTAAATCTAAAAAGTCTTTTATTTCTTTCTTTATTTCTTCCTTGACCAAGTTATCATTGAGTAGAGCATTGTTCAGTTTCCAAGTATATGTGGGCTTTCTGTTGTTTTTGTCCATGTCAAAGACAAGTCTTAGTCCATGGAGGTCTGATAAGGTACTAGGGATTATTTCAATCTTTTTGTATCTGTTGAGGCCTGTTTTGTGACCAATTATATGGTCTATTTTGGAGAAGGTACCATGAGGTGCTGAGAAGAAGGTATATTCTTTTTTTTTAGGATGAAATGTTCTATAGATGTCAGTTAAGTCCAATTGGTTCATAACTTCTGTTAGTTTCATTGTGTCTCGGTTTAGTTTCTGTTTCCATGAACTGTCCATAGCTGAGAGTGGGGTGTTGAAATCTCCCACTATTATTGTGTAGGGTGCAATGTATGCTTTAAGCTTTAGTAAAGTTTCTTTTATGTATGTGGGTGCCCTTGCATTTGGGGCATAGATGTTCAGAATTGCGAGATCCTCTTGGTACATTTTTCCTTTGATGAATATGAAGTGTCCTTCTTTATCTTTTTTGATTACTTCTGGTTGAAAACTGATTTTATTTGATATTAGAATTGCTACTCCAGCTTGTTTCTTGGGACCATTTGCTTAGAAGATTGTTTTCCAACCTTTTACTCTGAGGTAGTGCCTGTCTTTTTCACAAAGGTGAGTTTCCTGAATGCAGCAAAATGTTGGGTCCTGCTTACGTATCCAGTCTGATAGTCTATGTCTTTTTATTGGAGAATTGAGTCCATTGATATTAAGAGATATTAAGGAGAAATGAATGTTGTTTCCTGTTATTTTTGTTATTGGCCGTGGAGATATGTCTGTGTAGCTACCTTCTTTTAAGGCTTTTGGAAGATTACCTTCTTGTTTTTTCTAGGTTGTAGTTTCCCTCCTTGTGTTGGATTTTTCCACCAATTATTCTTTGAAGTGCTGGATTTGTGTTGAGATACTGTGTGAATTTGGATTTGTCATGGAAAATTTTGGTTTCTCCATCAATAATGATTGACAGTTTTGCTGGGTATAGTAGTCTGGGCTGGCATTTGTGTTGTCTTAGGGTCTTTATGATATCGGTCCAGGATCTTCTGGCTTTTATGGTCTCTGGTGAGAAGTCTGGTGTAATTCTTATAGGTCTGCCTTTATATGTTACTTTGCCTTTTTCCCTTACTGCTTTTAGTATTTTTTCTTTGTTTTGTACATTTGATGTTTTGACCATTATATGGCGGGGAGTATTTCTTTTCTGGTCTAAACTATTTGGAGTTCTGTAAGCTTCTTGTATATTTATGGACATCTCTTTCTTTAGGTTAGGGAAGTTTTCCTCTATAATTTTGTTGAGGATATTTACTGGTCCTTTAAGTTGGGTGTCTTCCCCCTCATCTATACCTATTATCCTTAGATTTGGCCTTCTCATTGTGTCTTGGATTTCTTGTATACTTTGGGTTAGTAGCTTTTTGTATTTTGCATTTTCTTTGACAGTTGTGTCAATGTTTTCCATGGTATCTTCTGCACATGAGATTCTCTCTTCCATCTCTTGTATTCTGTTGGTGACACTTGTGTCTATGACTCCTGATCTTTTTTTTAGGTTTTCTATCTCCGTGGTATTGTCCCTTTGTGATTTCTTTATTATTTCTACTTCCATTTTTAGATCCTGCATGGTTCTGCTTAATTCCTTCTCCCGTTTGGTTGCATTTTCTTACAATTCCTTAAGGGATTTTTGTGTTTCCTCCTTAAGGGTTTCTATCTGTCTACCAGTGCTCTCCTTAAGTTCTTTGAGAGTGTTATTTATGTCTTTCTTAAAGTCCTCTATCATCATCATGAGAAGTGATTTTAATTCTGATTCCTGCTTTTCTGGTGTGATGGGGTGTTCAGGGCTTGCTCTGATGGGGGAGCTGGGTTCTGATGATGCCATGTAACTTTGGTTTCTGTTGCTTACGTTCTTGCTCTTGCCTTTTGCCATCTGGTTAACTCTAGTGCTGCTTGTACTTGCTGTCTCTGACTGAAGCCTGCCTTTCTAGTTATCTAGCTTGTGTCTGATCTTCTAGGGGTCCAGATGTCTCTGTGATCTTTTCCAGCTGTGCTGATTACAGTGGTATCTCTAGGATGCCTCAGGATATGGTGTCTCCAAGGTAGCAGTCCAGCTACGTGTCTGCTGTTCTGGGTGCAGTGTCTCTTCTAGAATATCTCAGGATACGTTGTCTGAAGCTCTGAGTTCAGTTGTTCCTCTGTGGCTCTGGGTTGAATGGACCTTCCAGTATGTCTCAGGTGGAATCCAGGGTCCACCCAACAGCAGACCTGGCAGAGGTCTGGTCCAGGCCTCAGATCCAAGAACTAGTTTCTAAGACACTGTCCCAGTTAGAACAACCGGGATCCCTGCTTCCTCTGGGTTCTTGAAGGTTGGGGGCAGAGCTGCCACCAAGATCTGCTCAGTGCTGTGGGAAGCCGCAGATCAATGCCATTACAAGATGGCGCAACCCGAGGCAGCGCGAACAATCAATGTGCGCATGTGCAAAAGGGCTAAGGCGCCAAGTCACTGCCCACCTCAGGGCGCGCAAATGAGATTCTAGAAGTGGAGCCAATCCTGTGCGGTCACGCCACTCTTAGGCCTATATAAGAAGTGCCATTTTCCAGGCTCGGGGTCTTTCGCTCCTGCATTCAAGAGGCTCTCCAATAAACGTGTGTGGAAGAATCCTGTTGTGGCGTCTTTCTTGCTGGCGAGTCGGGCGTTCACAAGTGCTCTGGCCCAGACCGGAAGGAACCAGTGTTCCGGGCTGGGAGTGACTTCCTGGGTCCTTTTGGTTCCCAGTTACTCCCTGTTTAGGGTGGGCCCTGCTGTCTGCTTACCTAAGATACTGCCCGAGTTAGAGCGCCTGGGATCCCCGCTTCCTCTGGGTTCTTGGAGGTTGGGGGGCAGAGCTGCCACCCCAGATCTGCTCAGTGCTCAGGCCCAGACGGGAAGGACAGAATTATGTCTTCCAATCAAGCATTCTGATCTTATCAAAAGTGTTTGTAAGAAATAATAACCTTGTAAGCATAACTTTTGTGTTTTCATCATATCTTTTATATGGAGTTTGTCTTTTGAGAAATTTACATACATAAAGGGTTCCCATTATTTTTTTTGTTTCTCTTTTTTCTCTTTTACCTTTTGACAAAATTCTTCCCAGATTTGTGACTGATCTATTTTTTATGCTAGACTGCATGTTACCTCTGTGTGTGTGTGTGTGTGTGTGTGTGTGTGTGTGTGTGTGTGTGTGCCTGTGTGTGTGTGTTAAATTGGATATGTAACTCTGCATTGGACACTTAAGCTAGTATGTTGGTCCAAAACTGTAGACACTGACTCTGCCTCTCTCAGATTCAGGAGACAATATGACACAAAAAATAAACACTGATTCAAAAATCCTATATATAAGCCCTTCTAAACTTCAAGTGAGTGATGTTTTCTGAAACATGATACTACAGAGAATGATTTTCAACACTATGTAATATAACATGGAATGGTCAAAATTAAAGCATAATATGTAATATTTACTAAAGAATCTGTACATACACACTCACAAACATACACGCACACATATTAATTATATGAAACATTTGTACTTACATTTTTTCCACCACAAGACATCAATTGTACATATAATATACATATATATGTATATATGAACCATATTTTAGAAGAAATGCCTAAACCTAAAACCTCTAATTTCAATAAGTCTAAGAAGAGAGAATCTTCTTTGAAAATGGTAATAATGACAATCATCTCCTATGAGACTAGTAATGCTCTTTCCATAATGTGAATGACACTCTCAAAATAGTTTTACCTATTATCACCACACAGCAAAAGTGGAAAAACTAGATGGCCTCTCAAGAAAAACAGTTATTCTAGTTTCCTTTACTCTCAAAAATCAAAGTGAATTTCACTTACTTACACTGACGACACTTAAAAGGTACACTATCAGTATATATAAGTTTTTTATTAAAATGAGTCGATTACTATCTTTTTTCTAAATGTATTTCCATCTGTAGACTGAAGGGGAGTTGAGCAGAAGTGACAAGAAGGATGGACAGATTGAAAGACTGCCAGGCCATTCACTTAATTTGAGCCTGCATCAGTCAGAAACTAACTGCCATTTTCTATGCTGGGAGCTTACAGTGACTGATCAGGGTTGACAGGCAAACTTACAGCATTGGTAGTAGGAGAGCACCTTAAATAATTCATTTTTAAGAACTGTGTCTAAAACTTTTGTCAAAACAAATTGAGAAACATGTAGGGGAATGTCCACCAAGCCTAAACCATGGCAGAGGAAAGAGAAGTTATCATGAAGTAATGAAGTAATTATAATCTTTTTTTAAAAAGAATTAAAAGGACATAGGTTATTTTTGTACAAAAAGGCCTAATTAAAGTGTAACCTCCCATAGTAAAGAATGCATGTTGCATGTACTCACAGGTTACTAGACACAACCAAAACATCTTTAAATAAGGATAGATGTCTTTTCTTCCTTTTGTTGTAGCTCGTGATTTCCACGGGGCCTTGGCACAGCAAGGATCAATGTACTCCTCCCATGTCGCCCTTAACAAGTTATTTCCATATAGAAAAAATAAGATTCTTCTGGTACAGGTCTCCACCTAACAGGACAAGATTTAGTGTATAAGTTATAAGACCAATGTTCATACTAAATTTTAAAGAGTTCATGATAGTAAAACACAGTAAGTAGAGTTGAAAATAAAGGTCTGTGAGCAACACACCCGGGAACCTGGCGGTGCAGTAGAGCAAGCCGGCCCTGAGCTGACAGATCCAGGGCTTGGCCAGGACTGTGGACGAGCGGATCGGTGAGTGCAGGGCGCAGCCATGATCACTTCAGCCACTGGAATAATTTCTCTTCTGGATGAGGAAGAGCCGCAGCTTAAGGAATTTGCACTACACAGATTGAGTGCAGTCGTTAATGACTTCTGGGCAGAAATTTCTGAGTCTGTAGACAAAATAGAAGTTTTATATGAAGATGAAGGTTTCCAGAGTCAGCAGTTTGCAGCCTTGGTGGCATCAAAAGTATTTTATCACTTGGGGGCTTTTAAGGAGTCTCTGAATTATGCTCTTGGAGCAGGTGACCTCTTCAATGTCAATAATAATTCTGAATATGTGGAGACTATTATGGCAAAATGCATTGATCATTATACCAAACAGTGTGTGGAAAATGCAGATTTGCCTGAAGGAGAAAAAAAAAGCCAATTGACCAGAGATTGGAAGTCATCGTGAATAAAATGTTCCAGCGATGTCTCGATGATCACAAATATAAGCAAACAATTGGCATTGCTCTGGAGACCGGGAGACTGGATGTCTTTGAGAAGACTATACTGGAATCTAATGATGTCCCCGGAATGCTAGCTTACAGCCTCAAACTCTGCATGTCTTTAATGCAGAATAAGCAGTTTCAGAATAAAGTATTGAGAGTCCTGGTTAAAATCTACATGAACTTGGAAAAACCTGATTTCATCAATGTTTGTCAGTGCTTAATTTTCTTAGATGATCCTCAGGCCGTTGTTGGGGGCCGACTTTTAGCAGAAAGTGGCTATCAGCTTTGCAGCCATCTTGAGCCATATACCCTGACATGAGATTTGGATTACAATAGCCTACAACAGCTGAGCACACTCTGATAATCTTGGTTTAGATACCCTGGGTGTGTGAGATTAAAGGTGTGTGAGATTAAAGGTGTGTAACTTAACAGTTTGACTTAGAAGTGTAGGGATCAGATTTAGAGACAAGACCTAAGGGCATAATTAAAGGTGTGACCAAAAGGCATGGCTTAGAAGTGAGACATATAAAAGGCAGAGGCAGACGGCAGAGAATTAGACATTAGGGAGACACAGAAGAGAGAAGGAGACACTTCAGAGAGTACAACTTGGAGTACAACTTGGAGTAGGAATTAGGCATTAGGTAGCAGGCACTTGGAAGAGAAATTGGAAGAAGTAACTTGGAACTTGGAGGCACTAGGGACTAGGAACTAGGGACTAGGAACTTAAGACTTGGGATTTGGACTAGGAAGAGAGACTGAAGAATAAACAGGGTTGAAACACACTCTGTCTGGTCTCCATCCTTCGAGTCTGCCCTTACTCTCTCTCTTGTTGAACCCTGACACGCGGACCGGAGCGGCAGCTTGGGCCAGGATACAGTGGCCGCCAAACGCGGGGCAGCCCGGGCCTCAACATTTTGCTCAGGCCGCGACAGGCCGTGAGTGATATTTTAGAGAAGCTGGTGAAGGAAGACAACCTGCTGATGGCCTATCAGATTTGTTTTGATTTGTATGAAAGTGCTAGTCAGCAGTTTTTTGTCATCTGTAATCCAGAATCTTCGAACTGTTGGTACCCCTATTGCTTCTGTTCCTGGATCTACCAATACGGGTACTGTGCCAGGATCAGAGAAAGACAGTGACCCCATGGAGACAGAGGAGAAGACAGCCAGCACAGTGGCCGGGAAGACACCAGACGTGAGTCCAGAGCCCAAGGACCAGACTCTGAAAATGATTAAAATTTTAGGTGGTGAAATGGCTATTGAATTACACCTGCAGTTCCTAATACGAAATAATAACACAGAGCTCATGATTCTGAAAAACACAAAGGATGCAATACAAAATTCTGTATGTCATACAGCAACTGTAATAGCAAACTCATTTGTGCACTGTGGTACAACCAGTGACCAGTTTCTTAGAGATAACTTGGAATGGTTAGCCAGAGCCACAAACTGGGCCAAATTTACTGCAACTGCCAGCTTGGGTGTAATCCATAAGGGCCGTGAGAAGGAAACACTACAGTTAATGGCAACATACCTTCCTAAGGACACTTCTCCAGGAATCAGCCTATCAGGAAGGTGGAGGTCTCTATGCATTGGGTCTCATTCATGCCAATCATGGTGGTGACATAATTGACTATCTTCTTAATCAGCTTAAGAATGCAAGCAATGATATTGTTAGACATGGAGGCAGCCTGGGCCTTGGTTTGGCTGCAATGGGAACTGCACGTCAGGATGTGTATGATTTGCTGAAAACAAACCTGTATCAGGATGATGCTGTGACAGGGGAGGCAGCTGGCCTGGCCTTAGATTTGGTTATGTTAGGTTCTAAAAACGCCCAGGCGATTGAGGATATGGTTGGCTATGCACAAGAAACTCAACACGAGAAGATTCTGCGTGGTCTAGCAGTTGGCATTGCATTGGTGATGTGCAGGAGGATGGAGGAGGCTGATACTCTCATTCAGTCTCTTTGTCGTGACAAGGACCCAATTCTTAGAAGATCTGGAATGTACACTGTAGCCATGGCTTATTGTGGCTCTGGTAACAACAAAGCTATTTGACGCCTGCTGCATGTTGCTGTAAGTGATGTCAACGATGATGTCAGGAGAGCAGCAGTGGAGTCATTCAGCTTCATCTTGTTCAGGACGCCCGAACAGTGTCCAAGTGTAGTTTCTTTGTTGTCAGAGAGTTATAACCCTCATGTGCTCTATGGAGCTGCAATAGCCCTGGGAATCTGCTGTGCTGGTACAGGAAACAAGGAAGCAATTAATTTACTAGAGCCAATGACCAACCCTGTGAACTATGTGAGGCAAGGGGCTCTGATAGCTTCAGCTCTCATCATGATCCAAAAGACTGAAATCACTTGTCCAAAGATGAATCAGTTCCCGCAGCTGTATTCCAAAGTCATCAATGACAAGCATGATGATGTCATGGCCAAATTTGTCTCTATTCTGGCCCAAGGCATACTGGATGCAGGTGGTCATAATGTCACAATCTCCTTACAATCCAGAACTGGGCATAGTCATATGCCTTCTGTGGTTGGCGTCCTTGTCTTTCTCCAGTTCTGGTTCTGGTTCTGGTTTCCCCTTTCACACTTCCTGTCATTGGCTTATACTCCTACCTGTGTCATTGGCCTTAACAAGGATTTAAAGATGCCGAAAGTTCGATATAAATCAAATTGTAAACCATCCACATTTGCTTATCCTGCCCCTATGGAAGTACCAAAAGAAAAGGAAAAGGTTTCCACCGCTATGTTGTCTATTACTGCCAAAGCTAAGCAAAAAGAAAAAGAAAAAAAGAAGGAGGAGAAGATGGACGTGGATGAAGCAGAAAAAAAGGAAAAGAAGAAAAAAGAACCTGAACCAAACTTCCACCTGTTGGATAATCCAGCATGAGTTATGCCTGCCCAGCTGAAGGTCTTAAGTATGACAGAGACCTGCAGATACCAGCCTTTCAAACCACTCTCCAATGGGGGCATAATAATTCTGAAAGACACCAGTGAAGACATTGAAGAACTCGTGGAACCTGTGGCAGCACATGGCCCAAAAATTGAGGAGGAAGAGCCAGAGCCCCCAGAGCCATTTGAGTATATCGATGACTAAGGGCCAGGGACCCCACCTGCTCAGCTGAAGATGACTGTCCTGGTGCACTGAAATATCCTGAGGGAACCCACACTGAGACCTGCTCAGTTCACACCATTGCCTACACTGGCATAAAGAACCTGTGTCCTGAGTCTTTGGTTGAGAAGAAGATATATGACTGTTCAGTGTTCTCTTTCACAAAATTTGGTTTTCAAATAAATATATTAAAATCTCAAAAAAAGAAAAAAAATAAAGGTCTGAGGAATACTATAGCAACATTTATAATGATAACAGTTAGCATATGGTATACATGTATGAAATTCAAATATGAACAAAAATGTGATGCTAAAATATAATTGTAACTTGTAACATAAACAATATGCTAATGCAAAGGATAGTAAGAAACTAAAATATCAACCACAGTTAAAAATTGTAGACTGCATTTTATACATGTGTCCTTTTCTATATTGGCCTATATGTCTGTTTCCTTCAGAAATTTATTTTTAAAGTGATTGTTGGTCTGGTCCAGAGCACTGAGCAGATCTTGGGTGGCAGCTCTGTCCCCAACCTCCAAGAACCCAGAGGAAGCAGGGATCCCAGGCGCTCTAACTGGGACAGTGTCTTAGAAACTAGTTCTCGGATCTGAGGCCTGGATCAGACCTCTGTCAGGTCTGCTGTTGTGTGGACCCCGGATTCCACCTGAGACATACTGGAAGGTCCATTCAACCCAGAGCCACAGAGGAACAACTGAACTCAGAGCATCAGACAACATATCCTGAGATATTCTAGAGGAGACACTGCACCAGTACAGCAGACACCTAGCTGGACTACTACCTTGGAGGCACCATATCCTGAGGCATCCTAGAGGTACCACTGTAATCAGTGCAGCTGGAAAAGATCACAGAGACATCTGGACCCCTAGAAGATCAGACACAAGCTAGATAACTGGAAAGACAGGCTTCAGTCAGAGACAGCAAGTACAAGCAGCACTAGAGTTAACCAGATGGCAAAAGGCAAGAGCAAGAACGTAAGCAACAGAAACCAAAGTTACATGGCATCATCAGAACCCAGCTCCCCCATCAGAGCAAGCCCTGAACACCCCATCACACCAGAAAAGCAGGAATCAGAATTAAAATCACTTCTCATGATGATGATAGAGGGCTTTAAGAAAGACATAAATAACACTCTCAAAGAACTTAAGGAGAGCACTGGTAGACAGATAGAAACCCTTAAAGAGGAAACACAAAAATCCCTTAAGGAATTGCAAGAAAATGCAACCAAACAGGAAAAGGAATTAAGCAGAACCATGCAGGATCTAAAAATGGAAGTAGAAACAATAAAGAAATCACAAAAGGACAATACCTTGGAGATAGAAAACCTAAAAAAAAGATCAGGAGTCATAGACACAAGTGTCACCAACAGAATACAAGAGATGGAAGAGAGAATCTCATGTGCAGAAGATACCATGGAAAACATTGACACAACTGTCAAAGAAAATGCAAAATACAAAAAGCTACTAACCTAAAATATACAAGAAATCCAAGACACAATGAGAAAGCCAAACCTAAGGATAATAGGTATAGATGAGGGGGAAGACACCCAACTTAAAGGACCAGTAAATATTCTCAACAAAATTATAGAGGAAAACTTCCCTAACCTAAAGAAAGAGATGTCCATAAATATACAAAAAGCCTACAGAACTCCAAATAGTTTAGACCAGAAAAGAAATACTTCCCGCCATATAATAGTCAAAACATCAAATGTACAAAACAAAGAAAAATTACTAAAAGCAGTAAGGGAAAAAGGCAAAGTAACATATAAAGACAGACCTATAAGAATTACACCAGACTTCTCACCAGAGACCATAAAAGCCAGAAGATCCTGGACCGATATCATACAGACCCTAAGAGAACACAAATGCCAGCCCAGACTACTTTACCCAGCAAAACTCTCAATCATTACTGATGGAGAAACCAAACTATTCCATGACAAATCCAAATTTACACAGTATCAACACAAATCCAGCAGTTCAAAGACTAATTGGTGGAAAACTCCAACACAAGGAGGGAAACTACAACCTAGAAAAAACAAGAAAGTAATCTTCCAAAAACCCCAAAAGAAGATAGTTACACAAACATATCTCCACGGATGTTAGCCCAAAAGCTTGGATTAGCGAAGACTCAACCAGCAGACCACATGAAGCTCATGAAGAAGGAAGACCAAGAGGGGATGCCTCAGTTCTACTTAGAACAAGAAACAAAAATGCTCAAGGGAGCAAATAGGGAAACAAAACATGGAACAGAAACTGAAGGAGGGGCCATCAGGAGACCATTCCACCTGGGTATTCACCCCATGTACAGCCACCTAAGCTAAACACTGTTGTGGATGGCTAAAAGTGCATAATGTGAGGAACATGATATAGCTGTCTCCTTAGAGGTCTGCCAAAGACTAACACACTCAGAGGACGATGCTCACAGTTAACCACTGATATGATCAGGGGTTTCCCAATGGAGAACTTAGTGAGAGGACTGAAGGAGCAGAAAGGGTTAGTGACCCCAGGTAGAAAGCAACAATACCAAACAACCAGAGCTCCCCAGGATCTAAACCACCAGCCTGGGAACACATAGGGAGGGACCCAAGACTCCAGAGGTATATGTAGGGGAGGATGGCCTTGTCGGACATAGGTGGGAGAGGAGTTTCTTGGTCCCATAAAAAAAATGAACACACAGTGGAGGGGAATATGAGGTTGGGGAGGGGATAGTGAAGCGGGGGTAGGTGTGGTCACTGCCTCATAGAAGCATGAGGAGGGGGATGGGATAGGAGGTTTCTGGGTAGTGGGAGGAAGTAGGGTAAGGGGATAAAATCTGAAATGTAAATACTACAACCAATTTTAACAAGCGGAAAAAAAAGTCGTCAGAACCAACATCTTTTTAAAAAAATGTCAGACCCCTGGGGGTGGGATTTTTTTTTTCTTGATACTAAAACTTGTTCTGAGAATTGTATATTGCAGAATACACAGCCTTGGTGTATCTACTCATCAAGCATACTGAGCAGACCTGCCCAAACCTCCGATGTCCTGGAATTCCATCTGGATTCAGTGAAGACACAGCATCAGAGGCTTATCAACTTACTCTTCCCCCCACCCCTCTTCTAAAATCTCAACACCCGTAATCAGCTTGAAGAAGTTAAAGAAGAGTCAGCGCCCCTATTCCCTGAGCTTGGGGACTAATGTGGTTAATAACGGTCTGTCTTTCTAGGGAAAAGTAGTGGTTTTGTTGGAACAGGGGGGATTAGCTAGGACTTATTGCACAGCCATAACCTATTGGTAGAAATCTGTATAATTATTATCAAGATGAAGTTATAATTTCTTAAATGGTACAAAATTTACTTTGATTTCAAATTTAAGGTTTTCATTGGTATGAGCCTCTTATTAATATAAAAATGAGATGAATATTGATACTCTCGTGGGTATTGTGCCTGTATAACACATTTAGGAATACGAGGCCTAGACCCAGCCCTTTTTTAACTTTTTTAACTGATTTGGGATGTTTAACCTATGAGTTAAGGGACTATAGCAAATTCATGGTTTTGAGTTTATTGTTAGGGTGTTTTCCATATTTTATTTAGAAATAGCTGAGAGGAGTGAACAGACAACAGTCCAGGTGACCTTACATGGATAGTTGGTTTTCAAAACATCAGAAGTCCATAGAACTGACGCTACAAATAGTTATATATTAATGTTCATTTTAATTAAAGACCTGTCTGCTCCTGACAGCTTCCTGTTGTGGATTCTAAGAAGAAATTGAGCATCCTTGGAGTTACTCCAGTTGTGTGGTGACAGCCACTAGGCAAGAATTGCCTCTCTCCATCTACAGACATTACTGTCCAGAAAAGGACACACATGCAGAATAGTCGACTGATTATATCTGCCTAGACAGAGTAATCAGCCCTTAATAATCCTGCATCACTAAGGTCTGTCAGATGATTCTGGGCCAGAAGGCTGAAGATTTGATGCTCGAACGTTCAGTAGTATAGGGGCTTTTCAGGTGTTCAGCGGTCTCTATAAATTGGCTAAGTTTTAGAAGCTATGTTTAGTGCTTCCCATAACTTCAGTTAACTCAGTCATTCTGGATTTCTGATGGGATTGAAGACCTATAGTCTCATAACCAATCCTGGCTATTTACTTTGAGAGAAAAGATCTGAGTAGATGGTTTTCAGCTCACATTCATTCTAAAGCCAAAAAGCCAGGATCAAAAGTAAGTGTTTTAGTTAGAAGAGATGACAGAGGTTCTGCTTAGTCAACAGAATGATGGACTGAGTATTAGGACTATCTTGTACCTCACTGGTACAATTAGGAATAAGTATGCTCTAATTGATTTTGAGAGAAAAGTTCTACTTTAACAGGAAGAGTGATATGTAGGAGGAGCTAAGTGGGAAGGAGTACTGAGAGGAAGAGATGGAACAAGGAGAGAAGATGAAGAAGAGGAGAAGCTAGGTGATGAGAGAGAGAAAGAGAGAGTGGGCATGGAGGCAGATGTTCACATGTCTCCACAAGTCAAAGATAGTTTTTATATCTAGGTTGGGTATTGGGTAACACTTCTGATTGAGCATTACCAAACTTATAAATTCTTTGATTAACATTTTAAAAAAATCGTATAAAAGCAAAAAGGAAAGGGGGGCATGGGACAGGGGTGTTCTAGGGAGGGGAAATGTGGAAAGGGGATGGCATCTTAAATGTAAATAAAATATAAAATAAAAAAAAGGAAAAAAAGTGATTGTGCCTTCTCCAAACTGTTTTGAATGGTGAAAACTTAGAAATGAACAGGTGGTATATTTTGTCTTCTGAAGCTGTAATTGTATTAATCTAAACAACTCAAGCCAAAGACTTCTGCGTTTGCCATCCTGATGTTCAGTTGAGCTGTCAAAACTGTTATAATAAACTAGATGTCTATCAAATCAGCAAAACAAACAAAACCTCCAGCTTTCAAAAATATTTGTGAAGTTGGTCTTGTCCAGAATAACGGTTATTTCCCTTGCCTCTTGCCTGTGGTTCCTGTAAGGTTATCATCATGGATTCTGGGCAGTAAAAACACTTGTACATTTTAAAGTCTCCACCTAGATTTCTGTACCTCTCCAAACCTCTCCATCTCCTGTGCTATGCTAACTATACAGTCTCCTCCATCTTTATGAGTGCAAAGTTTCTCCTACTCAAGTTATCCCCATTTTTCTTTCCTGATATTCTTCCTTCTCTATTACCCAGCCTTGGCCATAGCAAATCTGTTTCTTTTTTCTCTCTACTCAGAACTCTTCCACCTGCCTCTGAACATGTTTCTTCTCTTATCCCTAATAAAATTCTTCCCTGTAATCCTGGAGTGGCAAATCTTCTGCTGGCTTCTTTACTGGGACCTGCTCAAACAATTTGTATATTTATGATATATATTTTCTTTAAGGGAATATAACTCTGGCAGAAACATGTTACATCTTTCCAAAAATATGTACAGAGGCACCATATTTTTTAATTTGGAAGCATTTAGGATTCCTGTGAATCAAAATGTCAAAGAGATACACCTGCCAACAGTTGTCATCACAAACTTCCAACGGTAATGTAAAGATGTGACAAAAATAATACCGACTCAATTTCATGATAAGCAAAATTGAAAGAAAATGAGCATGTCTGGAAAGTAGTTTCTATCTGAATTAATATTCAAATACTTAGAAAGATACCAAAGAACACAATATGTTAGAAACTATAACAATCTGAAGAAAACCAGCAAGTTATTAGATTTTGTGTGTACCAAAAAAGTCTGACCAATTTTTTTTAAATCTTTGTAGTCATGTGGTTAAAACAATTGGGTTACATATAAAATAATCCTCACTCATAACTTGGGAAGATTTTTTAAAGATTTACAGAATCCTTTCTCCTGTATGCTCAAAGCATACCTCTCCTCACAGAATAATGTTGTTTCTACAGAAGACTGGTATTGAATGTTCCTACAATGACTACCTTTTCAAGAAACCATTGCTGAGTTGAGAGTTAGCTCAACTAACTAGGAATGAAGAGAGAACATTAACCGATGTTATTAGTCTATCATGAGAATCTAATTAGCTATAAAATATCTTTTCTGGGCAGCCTGGAAGGGAGAACCTTTTAACAAACTTGATTTTTTTTTATTCTTTTATTCTTTCTTCCTCTTTCAGGAAAGATTTTTTTATTTGATATTTTATATATTTACATTTCAAATGTCATCCTCTTTTCCTATTCCACCTCCACTCTTAACAGCCTATCCTATCCCTCCTCCTCCTTTTTTGCTTTTATACCATTATAATTACATGCAAGTATTAAGGTCAGTTCTAGGTTGAGGAACTAACTATACAATAGATGCAACTAGTCAAGGAACACGCAAGACAATAAACCCAGATAGTAAAAGAACAAGCAGGACAATAAACAGGCGGACCTGAAATTTTATTTTGCCTTCCTATTCCTGAACACCAAACTAGTGACTGCCTTTGGTAGACAAACCACCAAAGTCTGGGGGCTCTGTAATAGTTAGGCTGTAGGACCACTGTGATGTCAACAGTCTAAGGCTCAAGCCATCTGACAAAGTGACACATGCATTTCTTTTCCTTATACTTAGTGGCTTTAAAAGTTTTTTCTAGCAATTGTTGAATTGTAAGTTTTTGTAAGGAATAACATATTTTCACAACCATGTATACCTATATGAAAGTTATATACTTGGGAGATAGAATATAGAAACAGATGGATGATAGATCAATAGACAAGTACATTAATAGATACTCTTTGGGTGGTTTCTTTACTGTACCCTGCTCATATAATTCAAACACTAAAATATATATTAAGTGAATATCATGCTGCCCAAAACATATATCTTTCAATGAATATGTAGAGAGACACCAGCTATTACCTAGAAAGCATTTAAGACCCATGAGATTCAAGGAGTCAGGAGGAACAGCAGCCAATGGTTATCATCACACACATCCCACAATAATGTAAAGATATTTTACAAAAATAATACCAACTCAGTTTCATGATATTCAAAATTAAAAGTAAATGAACGTGTTTTAAAAGTGATTCCTTTCTATCTGAATGAACATTAAAATATTGAAAACTTTTTTTAAAACCACAACATATGTAGGAAAAAGTAACAATTTCCTGAAAAACAGTTCATAGACTTTAGGTTGAAGTCTGACCAGTTTACAACAAAAGTTTGTGTTCATAGTGGGTAAAAACAATTAGATAGTCTAGGAAATAATCCTCTTTCATGTCCAAGATAGGTATTGTTTGAAGACTTATAGAAAACTTTCTCCTGGAAGCTCAAAGCATACCTCCCCTTACCTGACAACTTTGTTTCTTTAGAGTATTGGTACTCAATATTTCTAATGAGTAAATTTTTATGAAGGCACTGCTGAGGTAAAAGTTAGTTCACATGATCTGAAGGAATCAAGATAGACCACTTCCTGGTTCCATTAGATTATCATAAGGATCAAGTAGTTATTGTATACATACCTTTACAGTGGAGCCTACAATTGAGAACCAATCAATAAACTTGAAATTATCATTTTCCTTCTAGGCACTAAAAACCAAACTGGACACTGCAGTTGGTAAGCCAACCACTGAAGTCTGAGGATTCTTTGGTAGTCAGGTTGGCAGGTCATTGTGATGTCATGATTCAAAGGCTCATGTTATAACTGACAAAGTGACAAGTGCATTTCATGTCCTTCAATATTTTGGTTTTAAAAACATATGCTTTAAACAATTGTTGAACCTAAGTTATTTGTATTAAATAATAGATTTTTACAAAAATTTATGTGATATGATAGATAGATGATAGACAGATGATAGATAGATAGATAGATAGATAGATAATAGATAGATAGATAGATAGATGAGAGAGAGAGATAGATAGATAGTCATCAGTGATAATACCTGTTCATGAAAAAGGAGTAACATTGTGAAATGCATATTCATTTCCAAATATTCTCAATACATAATTCTTTTTTACATAAAGGTATACCTGAAAAACAACATCATTAACACTATGAACCTGAAAGACCAACATGCAAGAATCATAGGAGACTTTACAAATGAATGTGTTTTACTGAATAGATTCAGAAAGCTTCATCCATAGGGAGGTCAGACAGCATTGAAGATTTGTATATTATTTTTCCCACCACAATGATGCTTATTCAGATTATAGTTAAGTTTAAAACACACACTTTAAATGAATGTATTCTATCATCTACAACTTCACTACAAAAACCATTAAAATGAATATAAAATACAATTCTATTTTATTTTATTGCTATTATTTGAAGTTTGAAGTTTAAAAATTAGGTCCTGTTCTTCCTTTTTCAGATGAATCATTATATTTTCTTCCACCTTCCTTTTATTAAATATAGATTCTTTTTTTATACGAGACATTCTGATAGTTTTCCCTCCCTCTACTCCTCTCAGCTCCTCTCTCTCTCTCTCTCTCTCTCTCTCTCTCTCTCTCTCTCTCTCTGTCTGTCTCTCTCACACATACACACACACACACACACTCCTTCTCTCATATCTGGGTTCAGTCCATTTCTTCCTCTCATTAGAAAAGAACAGGCTTCTTAAAGATAGCAACATAACATCAAAATAAAATACAGTAAGATAAAACAACACCCATTATATTAAAGTTGGACAAGCTAAGCCAACAGAAAGTAAAAGACCCCAACACAAGGCAAAAGAATCAGAGGCTCACTCATTTACACTTTCCTAGTATATATACAGAGGATCCTTGTAGACTTCTGCAGGCCTTGCGATTCCTGCTTCAGTTTCCATGAGTTATTTGAGTTTTGTTCATTTATTTTAGATGGCTTTGCTCTTCTGGTCTTCCATCTCCTGCAGCTCCATAATTCCCATAATAGAAAAGCAGTCTTTACAATCATTATTACAGAATTTGAACACTAAAAATATTCATTACTTTTCAGAATAAATTCAAAATTTTTGTAATATGGGAATTGATAGAATAAGGTAAATGACTGAAGTATCAATGGGTCCAAGATTTTCATATTTCAGTCAGTTAGGAGTGATTGTAATTTTACAGATTTTTTTTCTATATTTATATATCATTCTACTTACTTCCTTAGTACAAGCACTTAACTAAAAAATTAAGAAAAATATTTTGTCTTCAAACATTATTTCTCAATCAGAAATTATAAATTTATATATAACTCACTTTGCAATGCTGACAGAATAAGTTTCTTCCTCTTGGACAATGTGAACTCAGGATACCTACTCCAGGGTAAGTCATGCAAGTTCCAAAAATAGAAACCGTTATGCATGCTTATCAGAACACAGTTCAAGAATGGAGTTGTGTCAGAATCCTGAATACTTGTGCAGAAGCTCCAAGAAAACAAGATGTGAATCTTGTAGCCTCAGTTTCTTCAAACACAAAATTGTTCTTGGAATGTTTTGTGCTCCTCCCAGGGGTACTGGATAGGCGTGTTTACTTCAGCTGTTGTTATTCACATGCCTTTATGGAAATACAGGTTTTTGTCATGTGTGCCTTGTCCTTGTAATTGAACTCTGTAGGCCGCCAACCCGACTCAGCTGGCCAAGATGGCACCGGCCTCGGCCTCTGGTATCGGCTACTAGTGCACTGCACATGCGCAACTCAGTTTTGGCACCAACCCCTCCCAAACGGGGTATGCTAATGAGGAACCACAATCCTGACCAATCACCCCCTCCCGGGTGGGGTATGCTAATGCAGTATGCTAATGAGACACTGCAACTCTGACCAATCCCACACCTCCACGCGCTTTTCCCCTCCGCCCAGGGCTGAGGGTATATAAGCAGCTCACCCTGGGCATTCGAGGTCTCCTCATGAAAACTAAAAGAGCACTTCTGCAATAAAGGCTGTTGAGAAGGATCCGGTTGTTCACGGCTTCCTTGCTGGTCGAGTGGGCACAACAAATGGTGCTGAAACCCAGGAACAGAAGAAAGAAGAAAGAAGAGAGAAGAAAGAAAGAAAAAAGAAAAAAGAAAAAAGAAGAAACCCGGGATGGAAGAAAGAAGAAACCGGAGAACGGGGGACCCAAGGAGGAATTCTCACAGATCCAGAACTGTTCACCCTAGAAGTGGCGGTACCGTTAAGTTCCCAGGTCAAATGGGATAACAAGAGAAGGTCCTAGGAAAGAGAGGATTCGAAAGTCCGCGGATTCAAAAGCCCTCGGTAAAGAGGCAATTCAAAAGACCTCAGTAAAGAGGCAATTCAGAAGTCCGCGGTATAGCGGCAATTTGTCTGTCAGCAGTAAAGCAACGGGGGAAGTTTCCGAGGAAACGGGACAATATAAGCCCTATATTTGATTAAGACAGATGAGGCTAGACAACTCTGCCTGTCCACCCATGTGTAAACCTCACGTAGCTAAGTGAGTAACATGGGGAATACTCACTCCAACCAATTTTTGAGCATGCTGCATGAGCTCCTTGAGCAATGACACCTTGATATAAAAGGAAAAGTCCTAGAGGGCTTTTTACGTGAAATAGAGCGAGTAGTCCCATGGTTCACGCTCACAGGGTCTCTAACCATTGGCTCATGGGAAAAATTGGGTCGAGATCTTGATAAGGAGGCTGAGGAAGGGTTGGTGAAACCCAGGGTGAGGCTTCTTTGGCGCATGATACGCGCCTGCTTGGATGATAAAAGATGTGTTGAGGGTCTGAAAGCAGGACAGAAATTGCTTCAAGAGCATCAGGATAGCATGCCAGAAGAGGAAAGGGCCTTTAAGGAAAGAAAAGAGGATAGGGGGCACAAAGATAAAGAAAGGGGAAAAGCTAACAGAACCAAATATAGGCCTAAATGGCCTGAAAAGGATAAGAGGGGGGCTAGTGAGATGGTTCAGTGGTTAAGAGCACTAACTGCTCTTCCAGAGGTCATGAGTTAAAATCCCAGCAACCACATGGTGGCTCACAACCATCCATAATGAGATCTGATGCCCTTATATGGGTGTCTGAAGACAGCTACAGTGTACTTACACAAAATAAATAAATAAATTCTAAAAAAAAAAAAAAAAAAAAAAGGCTAAGAGGGAAGGGGATTTACCCCTCTTTGAAGGAATTGGAGACTTCAGATGAGTCTGGGTTAGCCTCTGAGGAAGAAGCGGAGCTTGAAAAAGAGGCCACTAAGTATATACAAAAAGGATGTGATCCTGATCGAGGAAACATCAATAAGACTAAGACAGATCAGGGACAGATGGTGCCATCTTATAATCCTGAGAGTCATAAGACCAACGACAAACAGGAAGAGGATAAGTTAGACAAGATGGAGGAGGAGCTGAAAGAGTTGCTAGCCAAAATCGAGGCAATAACTCTTTCAAAAAAGAAACAGGAAGAGGAGGGGAGAAAAGACGGAAGTGGACTTAAGCCACTGCCCTGGGCGGTACCCAGTGCACCGCCTTTGGCCCCTCCTGCAGGAACACCGCCTTATGCGGAAGTTCCGCAGCGCCCACCATTGAATCAGAGATCTTCCTGTTGCCCTCAGACATGGAAGGAGGCCGCAGGGGCCTTTCCTGTTTTTGAGGATGACAACCAACAGAGATTTTATGAGCCTTTAGAGTTTAAACAACTAAAAGCCCTGGCTGAGTCCGTCCAAGCGTATGGAATTAATGCATCTTTTACTCAGGCATTGTTAGAAAGATTAACCTTGCATGTCATGACCCCATTCGATTGGATGAGTACAGTTAAAGCCTGTTTAACCATGGGTCAATATTTGAACTGGAAGGCCCTGTATACCGAGTACACTCAAAGCCAGGCTCAGGCCAACCAAATCGATGGCCAGGCTGCATGGTCCTTTGATATGTTAATGGGTCAGGGTCAATGGGCCGCAAATCAGACAGTTTATCCCGTACAAGTTTATGGCCAAATTAATGCCATGGCCATAAAGGCATGGAGGTCCCTGCCCAACAAAGAAAAGGTATCAGGAAACCTAACAAAGGTCATTCAGGGACCCACGGAGCCATTTTCTGACTTCATGGCAAGAATGATGGAGGCAGCAGGGAGGATCTTTGGCAACCCAGATACAGCCATGCCATTGGTAGAACAGCTTATCTATGAACAGTGTACTAAGGAGTGTAGGAATGCTATCACTCCATGGAAGGCCAAAGGATTGCAGGCATGGATGAAGGCATTCAGGGAGATAGGAGGCCCTTTGTCCAATGCAGGATTAGCAGCTGCTGTTCTGCAAGCTGCAAAAGGAATAGAAAGAACCAGAGCCTCCTTTACTTGAGAGAAACCTGGGCATTTCAAAAGACAGTGCCCTGAGAGGAATAGCAGCATGAGACAACAAAGACAGGGCCCTGGGCCTTGTCCCAGATGTAAAAAGGGGAATCATTGGGCAAAAGAATGTCGCTCTTTCAGAGATATTAACGGACGTCCCCTAAGTGATAACTATGGTGGTGTTCATCCAAAAAATGGACAGAAGGGCCCACGACCCCAGGGCCCACAAATGTATGGGGACATTCAGAGTCCATCTCCGCGAGCCTCTCGAAACCAAGGAGGGCCACTCCGGGTTCCGCAGGATTAGACCTCAGTGCCACCACCAGAATCGTGCTGACACCACAAATGGGAGTGCAGCCTATAGAGTCTGATTTTTCAGGACCATTGCCCAAAGACACTGTAGGCCTACTTTTAGGACGATTGTCCTCAGCTCTGAGGGGATTGCAGATCGTTCCAGGAGTCGTAGATGCAGACTATACTGGGAAGGTCAAAATATTGGCCTCCTCTCTGAGAGGAATTACGACTATTTCCCCAGGAGATAGGATAGCCCAGTTGTTACTACTGCCCAGTTTGCATGGCTATTTTCCATCCCATAACAAGACCAGAGGCAATAGTGGGCTCGGGTCCACTGGGTCTCGCTTTGCCTATCTTTCTTTGGAGTTAAAAGATCGTCCTATGACAACGCTCTGGGTAGAAGGTCGATCCTTTTTGGGATTGTTGGACACTGGGGCAGATCATAGCATTATATCTGCCCATGACTGGCCTGCCAAATGGCCGACCCAAAGGTCTGCCCAAAACCTTCGGGGATTGGGCTATGAATCCTCCCCCATGATGAGCTCTAAGGAGCTGGTGTGGAAAGACCAGGAAGGGAAAACAGGAAGGTTTACTCCATATGTTCTGGACCTCCTGGTCACCTTGTGGGGAAGGGACGTATTAGTACAATTAGTCATGAAACTTACAAATGATTATTCTGCTCAATCACAAAATATGATGCAGGGCATGGGCTATATGCCAGGCAAGGGACTGGGAAAGAATCTGCAAGGTAGCCCAGATGTGATAACCGCACATCCCAAACATGATAGGACTGGGCTGGGTTTTTCTTAGGGGCCACTGAGGGAGGTATACCTATCACTTGGAAAACGGGGGACCCAGTGTGGGTCCCTCAGTGGCCGTTGCCTATAGAAAAGTTACAGGCGGCAAGAGCCTTAGTGCAAGAACAATTAGAGGCAGGACATGTAGAACCATCCCAATCCCCCTGGAACACCCCGATCTTTGTAATAAAAAAGAAATTGGGTAAGTGGATATTGCTGCATGATTTGCGGGCCATCAACGCCCAGATGCAGCCTATGGGCCCCATTCAATGAGGCCTCCCTCTACTTTCTAGCCTGCCAATGAAATGGCCTGTTTTTATAATTGACATCAAAGATTGCTTCTTTTCCATACCGTTGGCCCCTGCCGATTGTGAGCGGTTTGCTTTTACTGTCCCTGCAATAAATAATGAAGAACCTGACACGCGCTACCAATGGGGGGTACTACCACAAGGAATGGCCAATAGTCCTACTGTGTGTCAGCTGTATGTAGGACGAGCTTTGCTGCCGGTTAGGCAGGCCTTCCTGGAGATTAGAGTTTGTCATTACATGGATGACATTTTACTGGCTGCTCCCACCAGAGACCAGTTGGACTCTGCTTATGCAGCATTGATTAAACAACTGGAGAAAGCACACTTATATGTGGCTCCAGAGAAGGTACAGACAGAAACGGTAGGACAATTCTGGGAGCAGTAGTGTCTCCCAGGGACATTAGACCTCAAAAAATAAACATCAGAAAAGATCATTTACGTACTCTAAATGATTTTCAGAAATTATGGGGAGATATAAATTGGATTAGACCCTATCTGAAGATCCCCAATCATGAGTTGGTTCCTTTGTTTGACATCTTGAAGGGGGATCCCCATCTGACCTCCCCCAGGAGCCTCACACCAGATGCTAGGTTAGCCTTGAAGAGGGTGGAAACCGCCCTAAGCAAGTCCGTGATGTGCATACCATCCTTTTATGTATTTTACGGACACTGAGACAACCTACTGCGGTATTATGGCAGGAGGGCCCCCTAGTATGGATACATCCTCATGTTTCTCCTAATAAAACCGTGGAACACTGTCATTGCACAGTTAGCTTTACTGGGCCTTAAGTTGTGCTTCGCACACTTCAGTGTACCTCCAATGAGGATTATTACCCCTTACACTAGTCAGCAGATACAAACCTTGTGTGCCGTGATAGATGATTGGACTATTCTTAGATGTAGCTTTGATGGGGATTTTGATAATCATTTCCCCAAGAACCCTATCCTGCAGTTTTTTACTGATCACCCCGTTATATTTCCAAAAGTTACAGCCTCATTACCTATACCTGAAGCGGTGGACATATACACGAATGGCTCCAAAACAGGAGTTGGCAGTTATGTTGTTGGTTCTGAACCCCCAGTACAAATCCAGTTTACCCCTGGAACTCCACAGCTCATGGAGTGCCAGATCATTTTGGTGGTCTTTCAAACCTTCCCTGGCCCATTTAATTTGGTATCAGACTCCAGTTATGTGGTCAATGCTGTAGCTTCTTTGGAACTTGCAGGACCTATTAAGTCTAATAGTCCTGTCTGCCACCTTCTCCAACAGATCCAGAAGCTTATTTGGCTAAGGGAAAATAAGTTTTTCATCCAACACATAAGAGTCCATACTATGCTGCCAGGTCCTATGACAGAGCACAATTCTCTGGTGGATGCAGCTACCTGCATGGAATTTGTCTTCCACACGGATGCAATCATCAAAGCCTCTGCTTTTCATAAGCAGTTTCATGTACCATCCACCACACTCCGTCATATGTTTTGCTTGCTGCGAGCAGCAGCCAGAGATATTGTAATTAACTGTCCAGACTGTGCACAATTTTTTCATCCGCCTCATACTGGCATTAACCCTAGAGGCCTGTTGCCTCTCAAACTCTGGCAAATGGATGCTACCCACATATCCTGCTTTGGGACTCTTAAGTATGTCCACCTTTCTATAGACACATGTTCAGGCATCATCTATGCCTCTCCCCTAAGCGGGGAAAAGGTCCGCAATGTGATAAGTCATTGCCTTGCGGCTTGGGCGGCATGGGGAAAGCCCGATATTATTAAGACAGACAATGGACCGGCCTATGTATCTAGGCCCTTCGCCACATTCTGTCAACACATGAATGTGAAACATATCACTGGTTTACCCTACAACCCTCAAGGTCAGGGTACCGTGGAACGTGCCCATCGCACGCTAAAGGAACTGCTAATAAAACAAAAAGGGGGAGTAGCTCATGGGCACTCCCCAAAAGATCAACTTTCTTTAGCCTTCTTCACTCTAAATTTTTTGACACTTGATGCGGACGGACACTCAGCGGCTGACCGACATTCACTGTCCATCCTGACCGTTAAACAAAAAGTAAAATGGAAAGATGTCTTAACAGGCTCATGGCATGGTCCGTATCTGGTTATTTCCAGATCCAGGGGAGCTGTTTGTGTTTTTCCACAGGACCAGGAAGATCCAATTTGGGTCCCTGAACACCTCACACCAGACGCATTGAGCCATCCCAGGACAGGGACAATGTGGGGGACACGCATGAGGATCCAGATCCTGAGTCTACTGCTGATGGTAACTCAGGAATTAGCCATTCAACTATGGGCGATAGCCAGAACCTGGCCAGTCCCCATGCCCATCCATAGCAATTTCCCGGTTCTGCCCACCTTTTTCTCCACCTCTTGTGAGCAGGATATGCCTTGCACTATTCCCACTCAGGAGGCCCCTGCAAGGTATACAGCCACTAATTATACCTTGGCAGGCACCTTATGTTTCACCCTTAATAGGAGTTTTGCTCCATGCATTTTCCTAGCACCCCGGTATTTGGTGAATTGGCTAGATCCCATAGATACAGGGGGAACAAGCACCGGAGCATTACACGCAGCCCTATCAAAGCTGAGCTCCGGTTCTAGCCAGGGTTTGGGAGAGACGGGTACTAATTCTAGTTCCTCCCTTAATATCACCACCTTGCTTATGTCTCAATATCTAATTATACCCTCTGATGGCAATTCCACCCAAGGCAATTCCACTAAACGTAAAATCCTGCCTATTTGTCCACCTTACCAAGGTTTTCCCCCTGGTTTTTCCCCTTGCCAGAGTCCCGATCATCGGGACACCCAGATAGATTCTGGGTTTGAATTTAGCCCCCCTTTGTTTAAAGCCAAGTATACTAATAACTCCAGGATTGCATCCAGGCCGGGTAACATCTGGCCCTGGTATCAATGGCTGCTCTCTAATAACAAGTCAGCCTTTACTTCTCTCACCCCATTCTCTAGGTTGAGAGGGGGCAATTTCTCATTGGTTAACATTAGTGCCACTAGGCACCCCAATGTGAGTTTGTCAGATATCAAGATTAATGGGCGATTACGGAATCTTTCTTACACAGGGGCTCCCGTTTGTGTGAAGCCCCCCTTTTTCTTTATTCTGATTAATACCTCAGAGGAGGTGCTAAGTTGCAGTGCCTCTGGGGTTGCCTGCCTGATGTCTGAGTGCTGGAATGGGACAAGTACCACAGCGCTGGTGGTGTGGTTACCAACCTTTGTACCCATCCCTGTTGAAGCTGATCCTGAACAGTTTCCTATATTTACCCTGTTGCGCCATAAGCGTGACTTCGGTATCACAGCAGCGATAGTAGCTGCTATTGTAATGTCTGCTGCCGCAGCCACTACGTCTGTGGTCACGATGGCCTCTCATGTACAGACGGCGGAGACAGTCAATTCCATAGTAGAGCAGACAGCTGCTGCACTGACTACCCAGAGAGAAATCAATGCCCATCTTACCTCTGGAATACTGCTGGCCAATCAGCGCATTGATATAGTCCAAAACCAAGTAGAGGAATTATTTAGAGTCATTCAGGCCTCCTGTGTGTACTCCATGAGGGGCCTCTGTGTCACCCCCCTACAAGCTAACTTTTCTCAGTCTGTCAATCAATCCAGGGTGCTGTCGGAATACCTGCGAGGCAACTGGTCATTGCAAGCAGAAGAAATGGTGACCAGATTGTTTGTTCAGGTTGCCCAGCTGAACGGGACCAGACTGCAGCCTCTCTCCCTTAATGACCTCACCTCCTGGATAGCCAAAGACTTTTCCTTTTTTAAAGAGTGGGCAGGAGTCTTTATTTGGGGAGCCGTGGTGTTGGCCAGTTGCGTCTTTTGCATGTGGCTTCTATGCAAATTAAAAAGAGATCATGCCAGGCACAAAACCGTAGTCTACCAAGCCTTGGCCACCATCAAGAATGGTGAACCTTCCCATGTTTGGCTTGCAACCCTAAAGGAATTATGAGTGGGTTTCAATGAATATGAGCCCTTGAGGAGTGCTCTACTGGCAGTTTGAGGTGTTTTTGAGTGGGTACTTGACAGGGAATGTTCCACGAGTGTGGATACATTTCCCGAAAGTATGCCTAATTGCACAAAGGTTTGATGCCAAAACCTCCTCTCTGTGCTGGGTGCCCCAGGGCGGAGGTTCCCTTTCCCCATCAAAAGACATCAAGATGTGTATGGGAAGTATTACTCATTGCACAATGACAAGAGAAGAAGAAACCCATTACAATATCTCATTTTGCACAGGGGATCAGGCCTCTGCTTTCCCTCACTGTACAACTGCACTCATAGGGCAACTATCATGTACCCGTTCTATGACTCAGGGTTTGCAATAAAACAAAAAAGGGAGAGATGTAGGCCGCCGACCCGACTCGGCTGGCCAAGATGGCACCAGCCTCAGCCTCTGGTATCGGCTACTAGTGCACTGTGCATGCGCAACTCAGTTTTGGCACCAACCCCTCCCGAATGGGGTGTGCTAATGAGGAACCACAATCCTGACCAATCACCCCCTCCCGGGCGGGGTATGCTAATGTGGTATGCTAATGAGGCACTGCAACTCTGACCAATCCCGCACCTCCATGTGCTTCCCCCCCACCCCCGCCCAGGGCTGAGGGTATATAAGCAGCTCGCCCTGGGCATTCGAGATCTCCTCATGAAAACTAAAAGAGCGCTTCTGCAATAAAGGCTGTTGAGAAGGATCCGGTAGTTCGCATCTTTCTTGCTGGTCGAGTGAGCATGACAGAACTCCTTACTCCTGTGACTCTTTTTCTTTATCTTTTTTCTTTCTCCTGCCCTGCCCCGTGTTTCCCACCACACATACCCTGGGACTTCAAGTCTCTGCAAGGTTAGGTGCTTCATCTCCCATTGCAGCCCCAGTGTAGCCCAGCTAGAATACTTCACAAGGACAGGCAACAGCTTCTAATACAGCCCCCATTCCAGTTATCTGTGACTCACATGAAGACTGAGATGCACATCTGCTACATATATGTGGGGAGGCATAGGTCCAGCTCATCTGTGTGCTTTGTTTGGTGGTTCAGTGGAATAGGGCTCTGAGAGTCACGAAGGTCCATGTTAGTTGACTCTGTTGGTCTTCCTGTGGAATTCCTATCCCATTGGAGGCCTGCAATCCTTCTAACTATTCTTCAGTAAAAGTCACCAAGCACCATCCATTGTTTGTGTGTGGGTGTCTATATCTGTCAGAGTCAGCTCTTGGGCAGAACCACTCAGAGAACATCTAGTTCCTGTCTGGAAGTGAAAAAGAGAATCATTAGTCATGTTAGAGATTGGTGCTTACCCATGGTCTCAAGTTGGGCTGGTTATTGGATGGCCAATCCCTTTAGTTTCTGCTCCTTGACCTATGCCTACATTTCTAATATATAGGATAAATTTGGGGTTGAAAGTTTTGTGGGTGGGTTGGTGACTGTAGCTCCACTGGGTTTCCTGCCTGGCTACAGGTGGCAGCCTCTTCAGGTTGCATTTCCCCAGTGTAGTGAGTCACAGTTAAGGTCATCTTTTTTGATGCTTGGATGCCTCCCTTGTCCCATCTCTCTCCTGTTCTGTTGATGCCCACCATCTTCTCACCCCAGTCAGTTGCAGATATCTATTAATTTTCATGAACATCCAGCCATCTCTCCTGACCTTCCCTTACCTGGCCCTAAACCCCATATTCCCCCTCCCCATCACCCTGCTTTCCAGTTCCCTCCCTCCATCTGCCTCTTATGAATATTTCATTCCCCCTTCAAAGTGAGATATAATCTTGGGCTTTCCTTCTTAGTTAGCTTCTTTGAGTCTGTGGAGTGTAACATGGTATATGCATTTTATGGCTAATATATAGTGATAACTGAGTCCATGCCATGCATGTCTTTGGGGAACTGAGTTACCTCACTCAGGATGATAATCTCAAGTTTGATCCATTTGTCTGCAAAATTCATGATGTCTTTGTTTTTTATTGAATATTTTATTTATTTACATTTCAGATGTTGTCCCCTTTCCCCATTCCTCCACCCCCCCAGAAACCCCCTATCCCATCCCCCCTCTTCCTTCTTGCTTTTATACCATTTTAATCATATGCAACTATTAAGGTCAGTTCTAGGTTGAGAAACTAGCTATACAATAGATGCAAATAGTCAAGGAACAAGCAAGACAATAAACACAAATAGTCAAAGAACAAGCAAGGCAACAAAGTCCTGTGATTGCTCCCATGATCACTGTTTCTAAGGGCTTATCAGAATGACATAAATATCTGGGCCTACTTCCCTGTCCTAGCCCAAAGTCATTTTCATGCCTATAGCCTATTTCTTTGTTCTAGCCAAGGATTTAGATTCCTGCCTGAAATTACTTCTTTGTTCTAGCCTCATGTCAGATTCTTGCCTGAAGCCCAATTCCTTGTCTTTTGCCAATGTCAGATTCATGACAAGCAGCCCCCAAAAGCTCTCCACTTTCCCCCCTTTTTTATTTCATAAGCAAGACTGAGCCTGTCTTAGGTCATTCTGAAAAGAATGCCTTTCTTACCCATCATGGAATATGCATTACCAAAGCAATGTACTTCTGTCTTAAGTTGGTAAAGCTCTGTGCAGAATCTTACCTTGTCTTGCTTCATTATTTCTCTGTTTTGTTTTTTCTGGATGTCCTCTTAATTGGTGAGAGTGAGGTGTTGAAGTCTCCCACTATGTTTTTATATAATTTTCATGTTTTTTTTTCTTTTTTATTGGATATTTTACTTATTTGCATCTCAAATGTTATACCCTTTCCTTTTCCCTTTCCTGATTTCCCCTCCGGAACCCCCATCCCCTCCTTCAACCCCCAGCTTCTATGAGGGTGCTCATACACATGCACACACACACACACACACACACACACACACACACACACTCCTGCCTCCCAACCCTGGCATTCCCCTACACTGGGGAGCTTTCCCCACATCAAGGGCCTTTCCTCCCGTTGATGTCTAACAAGGTCATCCTCTGCTACATACGCAGCTGGAGCCTTGTGTACTCTTTGGTTGGTGGTTTAGCCCTTGGGAGCTTTGGGGGAGGGGGATTGGTTGGTTGATATTGTTGTTCTTCCTATGGGCTTGCGAACCCCTTCAGCTCCTTCAATATTTTCTCTAACTCCTCCATTGGGGACCCTGTGCTCAGTCCCATGGTTGGCTGCAAGCATCCACCTCTGTATTTGTCAGGCTCTGGCAGAGCCTCTCAGCAGACAACTATATCAGGCTCCTGTCAGCATGTGCTTCGTGACATCCACAATAATATCTGGGTTTGGTGTCTGTGTATGGAATGGATCCCCAGGTGGGGCAATTTCTGGAGGGCCTTTCTTCAGTCTCTGCTGCATACTTCATCTCTGTATTTGCTTCCATAAGTATTTTGTTCCCCTTTCTAAGGACTGAAGAATACACACTTTGGTCTTTTTTTCTTGAGCTTCATGTGGTCTGTGAATTGTATCTTGGTTATTCCAAGCTATTGGGCTAATATTCACTTATCAGTGAGTACATACCATGTGTGTTCTTTTGTGACTAGGTTAGCTCACTCAGGATGATATTTTCCAATTCAAAACAACCCTGAAATTCTACCTCACACCAATCAGAATGGCTAAGATCAAAATCTCAGGTGACAGCAGATGCTGGTAAGGATGTGGAGAAAGAGGAACACTCTCCCTTGCTGGTGGGACTACAAGCTGGTACAACCACTCTGGAAATCAGTCTGGTGGTTCCTCAGAAAATTGGACATAGCATTACCTGAAGACCCAACTATACCACTCCTGGGCATATACCCAGAAGATGCTCCAACATATAACAAGGACACATGCTCTACTATGTTTATATGAGCCTTATTTATAATAGCCAGAAGCTGAAAAGAACCCAGATGTCCTTCAACAGAGGAATGGATACAGAAAATGTGGTATATTTACACAATGAAGTACTACTCAACTATTAAAAACAATGAATTCATGAAATTCTTAGGCAAATGGATGGAAGTCTCTCACTATTAATGTGCAGGATCAATGTGCAATATAAGCTTTGACATGTTTTAGTGGAATTTCTTTAAGTTTCTCTCCATTTAGCTTAATGGTGAGTATTTGCTTGCTGTATATTGCTTTGATTATGTTTAGGTATATGCCCAGTATTCATGATTTCTCTAAAACCTTTTGTGTTTTATTTTTTGTAGATGCCTGTTATGTCAATTTGAGTCATACTATCTGTTAATTTCATTATTTCACTTTTTTTCTGGATGTCCTGTTAGTTGGCAAGAGTGGGGAAGTGAAGTCTCCCACTATTAATGTATGGGGTTCAATGTGCAGTTTAAACTTTGGCAATGTTTCTCTGACAGATGTGGGTAACCATGTGTTTGGGGTGTCGATATTCAGAATTAAGATCTTATCTTGCTTGATTTTTCCTTTGATAAGTATGAATTGTCCTTCCCTGTCTCTTTTGATAATTTTGGTTGAAAGTCTATTTTATTAGATATTAGGATGGCTACTTCAGCTTGCTTCTTGTATCTGTTTGCTTGGGAAACTTTTAGCACTTTACTCTGAAGTAAAGTCTATCTGTATGGCTGAGGTGTGTTTCTTGTATGCAGCAGATTGATGGATTCTGGATTCTGCTTTTGCATCCATTCTGTTAGCATATGTGTTATTACTGGGGAATTGAATCCATTGATGTTGAGAGATATTAATGACCCGTGATTGTTATTTCCTGTTATTTTGATTTTTGTGGAGTGTGTGTGTGTGTGTGTATGTGTGTGTGTGTGTGTGTGTGTGTGTGTGAGAGAGAGAGAGAGAGAGAGAGAGAGAGAGAGAGAGAGAGAGAGGGGTGCTTTCCCTGGTTTTGCTGGGTGGAATTACTAATTTATTGTGTTTTCTTGGATATAGTTATTATCCTTGGATTGAAATTACCTTCTAGCATTTTTTGTAGAACTGGATTTGTCGGTAGATATTGTTTGAATTAGGATTTGTCTTGTTCTCTCCATCTATGGTGATTGAGAGTTTTGTCTGGTGTAGTAGTCTAGGTTCCCACATGTGTTTTTTTTAGAGATTGCAAGATATATGACCAGGCTCTTTTATCTTTTAGAGTCTGTTGAGAAGTCTGCAATTCTGATAGGTCTACCTTTATATGTTACCTGCCCGTTTTTCCTTGCTTCTTTTAATATTCTTTTTTTTTTCCTGTAGATTGTGTGTTTTGATTATTATGTGGTGGGAGAAATTTTCTGGTCCAGTATAATTGGAGTTCTAGAAGCTTCTTACATATTTATAAATATTTCTTTTTTAGGTTGGAAAATTTTTTTGATATTTTGAGAATATTTTCTAGCCCTTGGAGCTTGGATTCTTCTCCTTCTTTTATTCCTATTATTCTTAGGTAAGATATTTTCACAATATTCCAGTTTTGCTGGATGTTTTGTGTCTGGAATTTTTAGATGTAACCTATCTTTGACTGATATATCAATTTCTTCTATTGTATCTTCTATGCCTGAGGGTCTCTCTCCAATCTCCAGCATTCTGTTGGTGCTGCTTGCATCTGTTCTTCCTGTTCTCTTCTCTAGGTTTTTGGTATCCAGGATTTCCTCAGTTTGTGTTTTGTTTATCACTATAGAATTACACATTCATATCTTGCATGGGTTTGTTTATTTATTTATTTATTTCCTTTGTCTCGTTAATTGTATTTTCCTGTATATCTTTAAAAGATTTATTTGTTTCCTCTTTAAAGACCTCCACCTGTTTAGCTGTATTTTCCTGTCTTTCTTTAATGGATGTATTCCTTTACTATTTAAAGACCTCTATCATCTTTATAAAATTAGACTTAATGTCATTATTTTTTGTGTTTTGTTTGTGTTAGGATATCCAGAGTTTTCTGTAGTGGGGTAACTGCTTTGGATGTGTCATATTGTCCTGGCTTTTGTTGATTGAATTCTTTTGAGACCCTTTATCTATCAGGATAGTCTTGGTTCCTCGATGTCCCTTTTGTAGAAGGTATTGGCCAGGTTTGACAGGCCTCTGTTGGGTATCCTAGTGCTGTATGGGTCTGGATCAGCAGGTCTGTATGAGTCTGGATCAGCAGGTCTGTATGGGTCTGGATCAGCAGGTCTGTATGGTTCTGGATAAGCAGATCTGTGTGGTTCTGGATAAGCAGGTCTGTATGGGTCTGGATCAACAGGTCTGTATGGGTCTGGATCAACAGGTCTGTATGGGTCTGGATCAGCAGGTCTGTATGGGTCTGGATCAGCAGGTCTGTATGGGTCTGGATCAGCAGATCTGTATGGTTCTGGATAAGCAGGTCTGTATGGTTCTGGATCAGCAGGTCTGTATAGTTCTGGATCAGCAGGTCTGTATGGGTCTGGATCAGCAGGTCTGTATGGGTCTGGACCAGCAGATCTGTATGGGTCTGGATCAGCAGGTCTGTATGGGTCTGGATCAGCAGGTTTGTATGGGTCTGGATCAGCAGGTCTGTATGGGTCTGGATCAGCAGGTCTGTATGGTTCAGAATCCACAGGTCTGTATGGGTCTGGATCAGCAGGTCTGTATGGTTCTGGATCAGCAGGTCTGTATGGGTCTGGATCAGCAGGTCTGTATGGGTCTGGATCAGCAGGTCTGTATGGGTCTGGATCAGCAGGTCTGTATGGTTCAGAATCCACAGGTCTGTATGGTTCAGAATCCACGGGTATGTATGGTTCTGGATCCGCAGGTCTGTATGGTTCTGGATCAGCAGGTCTGTATGGGTCTGGATCAGCAGGTCTGTATGGTTCTAGATCAGCAGGTCTGTATAGTTCTGGATCAGCAGGTCTGTATGGTTCTGGATCAGCAGGTCTGTATGGTTCTAGATCAGCAGGTCTGTATAGTTCTGGATCAGCAGGTCTGTATGGTTCAGAATCCACAGGTCTATATGGGTCTGGATCAGCAGGTCTGTATGGTTCAGAATCCACAGGTCTATATGGGTCTGGATCAGCAGGTCTGTATGGTTCAGAATCCACAGGTCTGTATGGTCAAGATCTGCAGTTCTGGTAAAGGTAGACAGAGGTTGAAGGAGAATGTTGGTCCGGAAGGGATAGCAAGCTGTTTAGGGCAGTTTGGTGTGCCCCAGAGAACTCACTGAGCAGGGAAGATGGGTAAGAGATGTGAAGCTAACCTGCATAGTTTAAGATCTGCAGGTCTGTTGAAGGTGGGCAGAGGTGTCAGGAGAATGCTATTAAAATGTCTTACCTTTCAGTGTCTTTCTTGCAGATTTCTCAAGTAGTCTGACCTTAGTCTCCATGTAGTTATATTACCTTAATATCAACAAAGGCTAATGCTCTGTTGCCTTGATTTTTTTGCTCATGTCATAATTATATCAGCTTTTCTGTTATTATTATTGTTGTATTTTTATTATTATCATTTTACTTTATTTTTACTTATTTACTTACTTACTTACAATTCAGCCATTGCTCCCCTTCTGGTCCAACCTCCCACAATTTCTCATCCCATTCCTCCTCCACCTGTCTCTGAGAGGATGCTCCACCCCAGTGGAACTCCCACCTCCCTGGGGCCTCAAGTCTCTTGAGGATTAGGTGAGTCTTCTCCCACTGAAGCCAGACAAGGCATTCCTCTGCTGTATATGTGTCAGAGACCTCAGACTAGCTACTGTATGCTGCCTGGTTGAAAGCTCAATGTCTGGGAGCTTCTAGGGGTCCAGGTTAATTGAGACTGCTGGTCTTCCTATGGTGTCACTTTCCTCTTCAGCTTCTTCCATCCTTCCTCTAATTCAACCATAGTAGTCCCCGACTTCAGTTCAGTGGTTGGGTGTAAATATCTGCTTCTGTCTCAGTGAGCTGCTGGTTGGTCCTCTCATTAGACAGCCATGTCTGTAATCACAACATAGCATCAGTAACAGTGTTGGGCCTTGGTGCCTAGCCATGAGATGGATGCCAAGTTGGGGGAGTCACTAGACCACCTTTTACTCAGTCTCTGCTCCTTTTTTGTCCCTATAGTGCTTTTAGATAAGAACAATTCTGGGTCAGAAATTTTGACTGTGGGTTGGTAACCTCATCCCTCCACTTTAGGTCCTATCTACTAGAGGTGGACTCTTTGACTTCTCTCTCCCCATTGTTGGGCATTTCATGTAACATCACTCCCATTGAGTTTCTCACTTCCTAGGTGTCTGGTACTTTCTAGAGGGTCCTCCAACCTCCCACCCTCAAGGGTGCATATTTCCATTTATTCTGCTCTCCTTCGTGGCTTATCTCTTGCCCCAGACCCCCATACCTGACCCTGCTCCTTTTTCCCCTCCCCCTCTCCCTCCCACCCAAGCTCCTCCCTCCCTCTGCCTCCTGTAATTATTTTCTTCTACCTTTTAAGTAGGATTGAAGCATCCTCACTTGGGCCTTTCTGCTTCTTAAACTTCTTAAGTTCTACAGGTTGTATCCTAGGTATTCTGTACTTTTTGACTAATATCCACTTATTAGTGAGTATATAACATGCATGTCCTTTTGGATCTCAGTTACCTCACACAAGATGATATTTTCCAGTTCCATCCATTTGCCTGAAAAACTCATGATGTCCTTGTTCTTAATAGCTGAATAGCACTCCATTGTGTAAATGAACCACATTGTCTGTATCCGTTCTTCATTTGAGGTTGTTTCCAGCTTCTAGCTATTAAAAATAAGGCCACTGGGAACATAGTAGAGCATATGTCCCTGTGGTATAGTGGGGTATCTTTTGAGTATATGCCCAAGAGTGCTATACCTGGGTTTTCAAAAAATCTATTTTTAAGTTTTCTGAGGAAAAGAAAGAAAGAGAGAGAGAAAGAGAGAGAGAGAGAGAGAGAGAGAGAGAGAGAGAGAGAGAGAGAAGAGGCCAAATGGTGGTGGCTCATGCCTTTAATCCCAGCACTTGGGAGGCAGAGGCAGGCAGATTTCTGAGTTCAAGGCCAGTCTGGTCTACAGAGTGAGTTCCAGGACAGCCAGGGCTACACAGAGAAACCCTGTCTCGAAAAACCCAAAAAAAAAAAAAAAGAAAAAAAGAAAAAAATTACACCAGACTTCTCACCAGATACTATAAAAGTCAGAAGATCCTGGACTGATATCATACAGACCCTACAAGAACACAAATGCCAGCCCAGACTACTATACCCAGCAAAACTCTCAATCACTATTGATGGAGAAACCAAGATATTCCATGACAAAACCAAATTTACACAATATCTTCCCACAAATCCAGCACTTCAAAGGATAATGGATGGAAAACTCTAACACAAGGAGGGAAACTGCAACCTAGAAAAAGCAAGGAAGTAATCTTCCAACAACCCCAAAAGTGGATAGTTACACAAACATAATTCCAACTCTAATAACAAAACTAACAGGAAACAACAATCATTTTTTTCTTAATATCTCTTAATATCAATGGACTCAATTCTCCAATAAAAACACGTAGACTATCAGACTAGATACATAAACAGGACCCAGAATTTTGCTGCATACAGGAAATGCACCTCAGTAAAAAGACAGACACTACCTCAGAGTAAAAAGATGGAAAACAATTTTCCAAGCAAATGGTCCCAAGAAACAAGCTGGAGTAGCAATTATAATATTAAATAAAATTGATTTTCTTTCTAGACAGGTACCAGATACTAAAATTAAATCAGGAGCAAATAAACCATCTAAACAGTCCCATAACCCCTAAAGAAATAGAAGAAGTCATTAAAAGTCTCCCAAACAAAAAAAGTCTGGGACCAGATGGTTTGAGTGAAGAATTCTATCAGACCTTCAAAAAAGACCTAATACCAATTCTCTTCAAGCTATTCCATCAAACAGAAACAGAAGAAACTCTACCCAATTTGTTCTATGAAGCTACAATTACGCTCATACCTAAACCACAGAAAGACCCAACAAAGAAAGAAAAATTCAGACCAATCTCTCTTATGAATATTGATGCAAAAATACTCAATAAAATTCTCGAAAACCCAATCCAACAACACATCAAAACAATTATCCATCAAGATCAAGTAGGCTTTATCCCAAGAATGCAGGAATGGTTCAATATTTAGAAATCCATCAATATAATCCACTACATAAATAAACTCAAAGAAAAAAAAACACATGGTCATCTCACTAGATGCTGAGAAAGCATTTGACAAAATTCAACATCCCTTCATGTTAAAAGTCCTGGAAAGACCAGGAATTCAAGGCCCATACCTAAACATAGTAAAAGCAATATACAGCAAGCCAGTAGCCAACATCAAACTACATGGAGAGAAACTTGAAGCAATCCCACTAAGATCAGGGACTAGACAAGGCTGCCCACTCTCACCCTACCTACTCAATATAGTACTGGAAGTCCTAGCTAGAGTGATGAGACAACAAAAGGAAGTCAAAGGGATACAAATAGGAAAGGAAGAAATCAAAATTTCACTATTTGCTGATGATATAATAGTATATTTAAGTGATCCTAAAACTTCCACCAGAGAACTCCTAAACCTGATAAACAGCTTCAGTAATGTGGCTGGATATAAAATCAACTCAAACAAATCAGTACCTTCCTATACTCAAAAGATAAACAGGCTGAGAATGAAATTAGGGAAATGACACACTTCACAATAGTTACAAATAAAATAAAATATCTTGGAGTGAATCTAACCAAGCAAGTGAAAGATCTGTGTGACAAGAACTTCAAGTCTCTGAAGAAAGGAATCGAAGAAAATTGATTGGGATTTTCTTGGGAAAATCGATGGGAGATGGAAAGATCTCCCATGCTCCTGGATTTGCAGGATTAATATAGTAAAAATGGCCATCTTGCCAAAAGCAATCTATAGATTCAATGCAATCCCCATCAAAATTCCAAATCAATTCTTCATAGAGATAGAAAGAGCAATTTGCAAATTCATTTGGAATAACGAAAAACCTAGGATAGCGAGAACTATTCTCAACAATAAAAGAACTTCTGGGGGAATCACCATCCCTGACCTCAAACTGTACTACAGAGCAGTAGCGATAAAAACTGCATGGTATTGGTACAGAGACAATCAGGAAGATCAATGGAATAGAATTGAAGATCGAGAAATGAGCCCACACACCTATGGTCACTTGATCTTTGACAAAGGAGCTAAAACCATCCAGTGGAAAAAAGACAGCATTTTCAACAAATGGTGCTGGATCAACTGGAGGTCAGCATGTAGAGAATACAAATTGATCCATTCTTATCCCCTTGTACAAAGCTCAAGTCCAAGTGGATAAAGGACCTTCACATAAAGCCAGATACACTGAAACTAATAGAAGAGAAGGTGGGGAAGACCCTCGAATACCTAGGCACAGGGGAAAAGTTTCTGAACAGAACACCAATGGCTTATGCTCTAAGATCAAGAAATGATAAATGGGACCTCATCAAATTACAAACCTTCTGTAAGGCAAAGGACACTGTCAATAGGACAAAACAGCAACCAACAGATTGGGAAAAAAAATCATTACCAACCCTACATCCAATACAGGGCTAATATCCAATATATACAAAGAACTCAAGAAATTATACTCCAGACAACCAAATAACCTTATTTAAAAATGGGGTACAGAGCTAAACAAAGAATTCTCAACAGAGGAAATTTGAATGGCCGAGAAGCACCTTAAGAAATGATCAACATCTTTAGTCATCAGAGAAATGCAAATCAAAACAACCCTTAGATACCACCTCACACTAGTCAGAATGGCTAAGATCAAAAACTCAGGTGATAGTAGATGCTAGCGAGGATGTGGAGAAAGAGGAACACTTCTCCATTGTTGGTGGGATTGCAAGCTGGTACAACCACTCTGTAAATCAGTCTGGCAGTTCCTCAGAAAATTGGACATAGCACTACCTGAGGACCCAGCTATACCACTCCTGGGCATATACCCAGAAGATGCTCCAACATATAAGGACATATGCTCCACTATGTTCATAGCAGCCTTATTTATAATAGCCAGAAGCTGGAAAGAACCCAGATGCCCTTCAACAGAGGAATGGATACAATAAATGTGGTACATTTACACAATGGAGTATTACTCAGCTATTAAAAATAATGAATTTGAGAAAATCTTAGGTAAATCGAACTAGAAAATATCATCCTGAGTGAAGTAACCCAATCACAAAAAACACACATGGTATTTACTCACTGATAAGCGGATATTACCCCAAAAGCTTGAAATAGCCAAGATTCAACTAACAGACCACATGAAAAAGGAAGACGAAGTGTGGATGCCTCAGTCCTACTTGGAAGGAGTGACAGAATGCTCAAGGGAGAAAATATGGAAACAAAGTGTAGGACAGAAACTCAAGGAGGGGCCGTCTGGAGACCATTCTACCTTGGTATCCATCCCATGTGCAGTCACCAAAGATAGACACTGATATGGATGTCAGGAAGTGTTCCGAGCCCCTTTCACCCGCGAAAAAGGACATGTGAGGCAATGTTCGGGTGGTTACTACAACGAGGCTTTACTTCTTGTATAAGCAGAAGCGGAAAGACGGAAAGACCGGAAAAGGCACTGCTTAAATACACCCTAGAGTGACGTGTTCACTTCTGATTGGCTGTTCACTCATTACCCATAATACGCCTTGGGTTGGGCAGTGACTTTGGCATGCTTTTTGCCTTTTGCACCTGCGCAGTCAGTTGTTTACTTGTGGAGACACGGGATGTCAACGCCATCTTGCAATGGCGGAATGTATCACCGCTAACCGCGGCTTTCTACAAGGAAGTGCATGCTGACAGGAGCCTGATGTAGCTGTCTCCCTGGAGGTTTGCCAGAGTCTGACATATCCAGGGCAGATGCTCACAGCTAAGCGTTGATCTAATCAAGGGTTCCCAATGGAGAAGTTAGAAGACTGAAGGAGCTGAAAGGGTTGGTGGCCCCAAGAAGAGAGCAACAGTGCCAAGCAACCAGAGCTCCCCAGGGTCTAAACCACCAGCCTAGGAGCACATAGGGAGGGACCCATGACTCCAGCTGTATACCTAGGGGAGGATGGCCTTGTCGGGCATGGGTGGGAGAGGAGATCCTTGGTCCCATAAAGGCTGAACACTGAGCAGGGAGGAATTTGAGGGTGGGGAGGTGGGAGTGGGGGGTAGTTGGGGGCACACCATTGTGGAGGCAGGAGGAGGGGGATGGGGTGGGGGGTTCCTGGGTGATGGGGGGAATGGGGTAAGGGGATAAAATCTGAAATGTAAATATAATATCCAATAAAAAAGAAAAAAGAAATAGAACTAAGTATATCCATACAAATGATTTATTACTCATTTTGTTTTATAAATAACAAAATTACACATCCTAAAAAGTGATTCACAGATGTCTGTTCTTGGAAGAAATTTGACAATATGGTCTTTGAAACTTAGATATGTTTTACAGGGAAAATGTGGGAGAGAGTGAATTGGGAGCCTGTGAAGTTTTAAAATGTGGTGGAAAGAACTAAAATGGCCCTGCTCATGGTTTTAGAGGATCAGAAAGTAGAATGAAACTGTTACTGTGAAGTTAAAGTTCACACGTGGTCACACAGGCACAAGAACAAGGATTTTATTGGTCAATATAACCACACCATACATTTTGTATAAGTTGGAGCAATGTCATTGGGCTATAGTGTATGAAGTTCTATTTTGTAGTCACACTGTGTGAAATTCATGACATCTGAAATGATCAGAAGTTAACACCATCAGAAAGAAACCGCATGGTCAGCATGGGAGAGCTGCAAAGGTCACTGAGGGGAAAACAACACTGGTCAAAGTTACTAAAGTGAATTAGGAATAAAAAGATGAAAACCCCCTGAATCATTGTATGATTTGGTGAGTAGAGCAATGACCCCAAAATGTAACAGATTTCAACAGGAAAAAAATAGTACCCTAAGTTAATGAAAACAGTGAAAGCTCATGTAATCATATCTCAATATGATTGTTCTCAGAAGATTTATTATACATTTTTTTTTATTTTGGCCTCTGAACAAGCAATAGTTCAGCCTCAGAAAATTTGTTTCTTCCTTCATAATGTGGATCCAGGGCACAAAGCTCAGAATATAAGATTTGGTGAGAAGAACTTATATACACAAAGCTATCTTTGGAACACCATATTATAAAAACTTTATGTGACTGTTAAAATAGTAAAGAACTAATAAAATTCAGTTCTGTTGAGGAACCATGTGAATTGTGTTGTAAGTAAACCTTTGCTATCATGCCTTTTTTTCCTAATCTGATGAGTGTGTTCCTCTCCTACCTGAACAAAATAACATAGCACTTAGGAGCAAAGATTAGGGTTAGAAGCCAGGATATAGAACATTTCCATAGCCACCATGACCTTCCCATGGTGCTGTGGTAGACTGGGAGGAACATGACCCATAAACTGCAGAACACAAACATGCTGAAAGCCATGGACTTAGATTCATTAAATGTGTCAGGCAGATTCCTGGACAAGAAAGCCATGAGGTAACTACCAAAGGCCATGACTCCGAGGTAGGCCAAGGTGCAGTAAAAGGCAATAGCTGAGCCCTTGTTGCATAAAATGATGATGTGTCCATGTTCAGAATGAACTTCCATATCAGTAAATGGAGAGTATGATCCCAGCCATATACCAGAGAGAAGTACTTGTATCAGGGTGCAAACTGGAATGATGAAATTAGGGGCTTTTGATATCAGCAACCATCTTGCCTTTCTCCCTGGAGCAGTAATCTTGAAGGCTAAAACTACAGTGATGGTTTTGGCCAGCACAGTGGATAGAGCCACAGTAAACAGAAGTCCAAATAAGTTGTGCTGCAGAATACATGTAGCAGTGTTTGGAAGGCCAATGTAGAGCAAGGGACAGAGGAAGCAGAAGGTTAGAGTGATGAGCAGGGTGTAACTGAGTGACCTGTTATTGGCCTTGACTATTGGAGTGTCTCTGTGCTTTACAAAGATGCCAATAATAAGAACTGTGAGTGCAGAGAATCCCAGGGATACAAGTGTGAGTCCCTTACCCAAGGGGTCCTCATAGGCCAGAAAAGTCACAGTTTCTTTCAGACAGTGTCTCTTCTCTGTATTTGCATAATGAGTTTCTGGACACTTCACACAGTGATCCATAGCTAGTAGAAATGCAGTTGTTCATGAATACATCGTCAAGTTTTCCCTAACACACTTTACAGCTCAAACTCATTGGATTGTTATTACAACCACATTCTCCTGTCACTTTACGTATAGAGAAATGAGTACTCTAGGTTGAATAATCTTACAAGTTAAGGTTTATATCCTTTCATAAAACCCATGAGTAAAAGCAACTTATGGAGGAAGTGGCGTTTTTATATTATACCTTATAAAAATATTACTGAAGAAGCCAGCCAGGAATGTCGCGTAAGATATAGAGGCAAGACCTGAGTCAGAGTTCATGGGGTGTCTTCACTGTCTTGCTCAGTCTGCTTTGTTATGTAGCTCAGGATCATGTCCTCAGATATCACACCAAACACAGTTTGATAGGACAGGCTACAGCAGTCACTAACCAAGAATATGTCTAAGAAGCTTGCCCACAGGCTAGGCCTTGAAGGCATTTTTTAAAATTGTGGTTTCTTCTTGTCACATAAATCTAGATTTTGTCCAATTGATAATAAAAACACCCAGGATTCCTAGAGCCCATTTATTTTAGTTGTGTAATGAGCTATTCCAATGTTTTTCTCTATTTTACCAAAGTCTTTTGCTTATAGTTTGTAATATAGTTAAAACATACATTTCAGTCATGAGAGTACCAATTTACACAGCAAGAAGTAATTCAGTCCTTATATCAATTTTCATAAAATATTTAATTCCCAATATAATATATGAATTCAATTTTAAGAAATATATTGCTCTTTGAATTTCTTTGTGTGTAAAATGTTGGTAGTATGAGAGGTATGGCACACATTTATTTTTATTTATAAAATCATTTTGGCTTGAAAATTTTTCTAATGTTGATCTTAATTGGATACCACTAAATATCATTCAAACCTTTTCTTATCTTTTCCCTCCCCCCTTTCATTATTGTTGGCTGGGAGATCTCACAGATGCTATAGTGAATATGTGGATGTTAGAGAAAAGCTAGCAGGACATAATTCTCTCATCTACTTCTGGGTTCTGCAATCAAATTCAGGTTAGTGGAGGGTGTCTAGTTCCTTTATATATTAAGACAACTTCATGACTAATAGATTACCAAAGTTTTGGAAAATTTCAATAGTGAAAGTTTTTTCAGGAAAACACCTACTTATAGTTAAATATATGTTTTCTTCGTTTTCCAGACTTGATTTTAAAGAATAAATCCTGGTGAATCAAACTCAGGGGTAAGAAAATACATGTTCCTGATGCTATTTAGTGCCATATTTCATGCCAAGTATAACTTTAAATATTTCATTTCAAAAACTATTTTAGTTTTATTTTTTCATAAAGCATATATCAAAACTATACATTTGCCGGGCAGTGGTGGTGCACGCCTTTAATCCCAGCACTTACTTGGGAGGCAGAGGCAGGCGGATTTCTGAGTTCAAGGCCAGCCTGGTCTACAGAGTGAGTATCAGGACAGCCAGGACTACACAGAGAAACTCTGTCTCGAAAAACCAAAAAAAAAAAAAAAAAAAAAAACCTATACATTTACTTCTTTCTACAGTCAACTCTACTTCCTTACACTCTCCTGTCACAATAGTTAACATTTTCTCAATATGTCTTTTCGTGGCAATGTCATACTCCTATGTAAATCTATTCTGCTCTGCTCTGTTTTTAGATTATTTTTATTGCTGTGTTATACTAGCTTCTAATTAGTGTATTATATAAAGAATGTCAACTCATTCATTAGTGGCAATTGGCCTGTGTGACACAAATTTTACTCTGTATAAGATATAAGTTGTCTTGAAATGTAAGTTTATTACATTCCCCTATATTGCTTAATAATTTTTTTAAGTTTTTGGTGTTCAACATATTTTTTAATCAATAAAAGTTGGGATTGTTATATAGGCGAATAGGTTCTTCATTTCATTCCATCCCTTCAAATGGACATATCTCTGTAGAGCCTACACCTTACTCTGTGATGGTAGAAGAATTTTGAGATGTCCTGTAATATGATTCTTCTATATCCACATCAAACTCATAAATAAAATTACTGTCCTCAATATGCATAGAGCAATTATAGCCAAGTTAAAAGTTAGGCAGTTAGGTAGGTTCTATGTTCAGTTTCTATATGTTTCAGAGAAAGAACTTAAGTCGACTACATTTCTTGTGAAATAATAGAAATTAATAGAAAAGGAAGTAAAATTATCCTGTTATCCACACCAGACCTCCATCCTCCCATCACCTCCCTACCTAACTCCATCAAACCTGTTGATCCGGAAGCATACAGTTTAGATTACCTTCCTGCATAAATCTTCCCTGCCCTCTGAGCCCTTGGGGGCATTTCCAGATGCACTGAGCTTCCTGCTGTCCCTGCTGGACCTTAATTTTCCTGCCACCTCTCTGCCTACCTTCATGAGACCTGCTTATTCACAACCATATGGATACCTACCAAAGACCTGTCACACCAGGATCATTGAGGTTAGCGCCTCTCCCAATACATAGTATAACATGAACACACAGTGACTAAAACCATCTAAATGACTAAATGCTCATAAAAGAACATAAACAACAGAAGCCAAGGACAATGTGACAGCAATAGGGCACACTTATCCTACAAGAGCAAGCCCTGGATATCCTAATATGAATGAAGCACAAAAAAGGTGATCTTAAAGCCAATCTTATAAGGAAGATAGAGGTTTTTAAAGAGGAAATTACTAAATCACTTAAAGAAATACAGGAAAATATAGCCAAGCAGGTAGAGGTCTTTTGAAAAACAGAAACAAATAAATCCCTTAAAGAAATACAACAGGAAAATACAATTAACAGGCAAAGCAGGCAAAACTGTTCAAGACACGGAAGTGGAAATAGAACCAATAAAGAAAGAACAAACTGAGGAAATCCTGAAGATAGAAAACCTAGGGAAGGCCAGGCAGTGGTGGTGCACACCTTTAATCCCAGCACTTGGGAGGCAGAGGCAGGCAGATTTCTGAGTTCAAGGCCAGCCTGGTCTACAGAGTGAGTTCCAGGACAGCCTGGGCTACACAGAGAAACCCTATCTTGAAAAACAAACAAACAAAAAAAAACAACTAGGGAAGAGAACACAACAGATGATGCAAGTATCATCAACAGCATGCAAAAGATTGAAGCATCTCAGGCATAGAAGTTACAAGAGAAGAAATTGATACAATAGTCAAAGAAAATGTTAAATCTAAAACACTCCTGACACAAAACATCCAGGAAATCTGGGATACTATGAAAACGTCTAACCTAAAAATAATAGGAATAGAAGAAGGTAAAGCATCCAACTCCAAGGACCAGAAAGTATTTTCAACAAAATATTAGACAGAAAATACCCACCTTCTGGTTTGAAGCTCAAATCACACATTGAACCTCACACAATAATAGTAGGAGACTTTAACACTACACTTTTGCCAATAGACAGATCATGGAAACAAACTAAACAGAGACACTGTGAAACTAACAGAAGTTATGAACTAAATAGGCTTAACAGATATCTACAGAACATTTCATCCTAAAACAAAAGAATATACCTTCTCAGCACCTCACAGTACCTTCTCAAATATTAACTAGAGGGCACAGAGACAGTATCCAAATTAACAAAATCAGAAGTGAAAATGGAGACATATAACATAAAGTGAAGAAATTCAAAAAATAATCAGATCCTACTACAAAAGCCTATTCTCAACAAAACTGGAAAATGTAGATGAAATGGATGATTTTCTAGATATATACCAGGTACCAAAGTTAAATCAGGATCAGATAAATTATCTAAACAATCCCATAACCCTAAGGAAATAGAAGCAGTCATTAAAAGTCTCCCATGCAAAAAAATCACAAGGACCAGGTGGGTTTAGTGCAGAATTCTATCAGACATTCAAAGATGACCTAATACCAATAATCTTCAAACTATTCCACAAAAGAGAAACAGAAGGAACACTACCTAATACAAGACAAAAACTAATGATAAGAACTTCAAGTCTCTGAAGAAAGAAATCAAAGATCTCAGAAGATGGAAATATTCCCCCAAACTCATGGATTGGTAGAATTAATATAGTAAAAAATGGCCACCTTGCTGAAAGCAATAAACAGATTCAATGCTGTCTCCATCAGAATTCCAACTCGCCCTTCCGCCCCTCGCTTGGTCCTTGTGGTTGGGGTAGACACATAGCTGGTCTGCACCCGTGAAGACACCATATCCTGAGACATCCTAGAGGAGCCACTGCATTCAGAGCAGTGGATACCAAATCCTGAGACATCCTAGAGGAGACACTGCACCCAGAGCAGTGGGCACGTAGATGGTCTGCTACCATGGAGACACCATATCCCAAAACATCCTAGAGGAGACACTGCACTCAGAGCAGCTAGAGCTCAGGATCACAGGATCACAGAGACATCTGGACCCTGAAGAGTTCTGACACAAGATGATAACTGGAAAGACAGGCTCCAGTCAGAGACAGTACAGGTAGCTCTAGAGTTAACCAGATGGTGAAAGGCAAGAGCAAGAACATAAGCAACAGAAACCAAAGTTACTTGGAATTATCAGAACCCAGTTCTCCCACCATAGCAAGCCCTGGACACCACCATCACACCAGAAAAGCAGCATTCAGAATTAAAATCACTTCTCATGATGATGATAGAGAACCTTTAAAAGGACATAAATAACTCCCTTAAAGAAGTACAGGAGAACACAGGTAAACAGGTAGAAGCTCTTAAAGAGGAAACACAAAAATCCCTTAAAGAAATACAAAAAGACACAACCAAACAGGTGAAAGAATTAAACAAAACCATCCAGGATCTAAGAAAGTAGAAACAAAAAAGAAATCTCAAAGGGAGACTACCCTGGAGATAGAAAACCTAGGAAAGAGGTCAGAAGTCATAGATGCAAGCATCACCAACAAAATACAAGAGATAGAAGAGAGAATCCCATGTGCAGAAGACACCATGGAAAACATTGAGACAACTGTCAAAGAAAATGCAAAATGCAAAAAGCTCCTAACCCAAAACATCCAGGAAATCCAGGACACAATGAGAAGGCCAAACCTAAGAATAACAGGTATAGATGAGGGTGAAGACTCCCAACTTAAAGGGCCAGTAAATACCTTCAACAAAATCATAGAGGAAAACTTCCCTAACCTAAAGAAAGAGATGTCCATGAATATACGAGAAGCCTGCAGAACTCCAAATAGACTAGACCAGAAAAGAAATACCTCCCGTCACATAATAAAACATCAAATGTACAAAACAAAGAAAAAATACTAAAAGCAGTAAGGGAAAAAGGTAAAGTAACATATAAAGGCAGACCTATAAGAATTACACCAGACTTCTCTCCAGAGACTATGAAAGCCAGAAGATCCTGGACTGATATCACACAGACCCTAAGAGAACACAAATGCCAGCCCAGACTACTATACCCAGCAAAACTCTCAATCACTATTGATGGAGAAACCAAGATATTCCATGACAAAACCAAATTTACACAATATCTTCCCACAAATCCACCACTTCAAAGGATAGTGGATGGAAAACTCCAACATAAGAAGGGAAACTACAACCTAGAAAAAGCAAGGAAGTAATCTTCCAACAACCCCAAAAGTAGATACTTACACAAACATAATTCCACCTCTAATAACAAAAATAACAGGAAGCAACAATCATTTTTCCTTAATATCTCTTAATATCAATGGACTCAGTTCTCCAATAAAAAGATGTAGACTGTCAGACTGAATACATAAACAGGACCCAGAATTTTGCTGCATACAGGAAACGCACTTCAGTAAAAAGACAGACACTACCTCAGAGTAAAAGGATGGGAAACAATCTTCCAAGCAAATGGTCCCAAGAAACAAGCTGGAGTAGTGATTCTAATATCAAATAAAATTGATTTTCAACCAAAAGTAATCAAAAAAGATAAGGAAGGACACTTCATACTCATCAAAGGAAAATGTACCAAGATGAACTCTCAGTTCTGAACATCTATGCCCCAAATGCAAGGGCACCCACATACATAAAAGACACTTTACTAAAGCTCAAAGCATACATTGCACCTCACACAATAACAGTGGGGGATTTCAACACCCCACTCTCAGCAATGGACAGATCATGGAAACAGAAACTAAACAGAGATACCACGAACCTAACAGAAGTTATAAACCAAATAGATTTAACTGATATCTATAGAACATTTCATCCTAAAACAAAAGAATAGATCTTTTTTTCAGCACCTCATAGTACCTTCTCCAAAATAGACCATATAATTGGTCACAAAATAGGCCTCAACAGATACAAAAAAATTGAAGTAATCCCTTGTACCCTATCAGATCACCATGGACTAAGGCTGGTTTTTAATAATGACAAAAACAATGGAAAGCCCACATACAAATGGAAACTGAACAATACTCTACTCAAGGATGACTTGGTCAAGGAAGAAATAAAGAAAGAAATTAAAGACTTTTTAGAATTTACTGAAAATGAGGATACATCATACCAAAACTTGTGGGACTCCATGAAAGAAGTCCTAAGAGGAAAACTCATAGCTCTAAATGCCTACAAAAAGAAACTGGAGAGAGCATACACCAACAACTTGACAACACACCTGAAAACTTTAGAACAAAAAAAAGCAAATACACTCAAGAGGAGTAGACAGCAGGAAATAATCAACTCAGGGCTGATATCAACCAAGTAGAAACAGAAAGAACTACACACACAAAAAAAAAAAAAAAAAAAAAAAAAAAATCAACAAAACCAGGAGCTGGTTCTTTGAGAAAATCAACAAGATAGATAAGCCAGACTAGCCAAAGGGCACAGAGACAGTATCCAAATTAATAAAAATCAGAACTGAAAAGGGAGACATAAGAACAGAAACTGAGGAAATTTTAAAAAATCATCAGATACTACTACAAAGGCCTATGCTCAACAAAATTGAAAAATCTGGATGTAATGGACAATTTTCTAGACAGATACCAGGTACCATAATTAAATCAGGAGCAGATAAACCATCTAAACAGTCCCATAACCCCTAAAGAAATAGAAGAAGTCATTAAAAGTCTCCCCAACAAAAAAAGTCTGGGACCAGATGGTTTTAGTGCAGAATTCTATCAGACCTTTAAGGAAGACCTAATACCAATTCTCTTCAAACTATTCCACAGAATAGAAACAGAAGGAACACTACCCAATTCGTTCTATGAAGCTACAATCACACTCATAACTAAACCTCACAAAGACCCAACAAAGAAAGAGAACTTCAGACTGATCTCTCTTATGAATATTAATGCAAAAATACTCAATAAAATTCTTGCAAACCGAATCCAACAACACATCAAAACAATCATCCATCATGATCAAGTAGGCTTCATCTCAGAAATGCAGGGATGGTTCAATATTCAGAAATCCATCAATATAATCCACTACATAAATAAACTCAAAGAAAAAACCACATGGTCATCTCACTAGATGCTGAGAAAGCATTTGACAAAATTCAACATCCCTTCATGTTAAAAGTCTTGGAAAGATCAGGAATTCAAGGCCCATAGTAAAAGCAATATACAGCAAGCCAGTAGCCAACATCAAACTAAATGGAGAGAAACTTGAAGCAATCCCACTAAGATCAGGGACTAGACAAGGCTGCCCACTCTCACCCTACCTATTCAATATAGTACTGGAACTCCTAGCAGAGCAACAACAAAAGGAAGTCAAAGGGATACAAATAGGAAAGGAAAAAGTCAAAATTTCACTATTTGCAGATGATATGATAATATACTTAAGTGACCCTAAAACTTCCACCAGAGAACTCCTAAACCTGATAAACAACTTCAGTAATGTGGCTGGATATAAAATCAACTCAAACAAATCAGTAGCCTTCCTCTATTCAAAGAATAAACAGGCTGAGAATGAAATTAGGGAAATGACACCCTTCACAATAGTTACAAATAATATAAAATATCTTGGAGTGAATCTAACCAAGCAAGTGAAAGATCTGTATGACAAGAACTTCAAGTCTCTGAAGAAAGAAATTGAAGATCTCAGAAGATGGAAAGATCTCCCATGCTCCTGGATTGGCAGGATTAATTTAGTAAAAATGGCCATCTCGCTAAAAACAATCTACAGATTAAATGAAATCCCCATCAAAATTTCAAGTCGATTCTTCATAGAGATAGAAAGAGCAATTTGCAAATTCATTTGGAATAACAAAAAAAAAAACAGGATAGTGAGAACTATTCTCAACAATAAAAGAACTTCTGGGGGAATCACCATCCCTGACCTCAAGCTGTAATACAGAGCAGTAGTGCATGGTATTGGTACAGAGACAGGCAGGAAGATTAATGGAATAGAATTAAAGACCCAGAAATGAACCCACACATCTATGGTCACTTGATCTTTGACAAAAAAGCTAAAATATTTAGTGGAAAAACAGACAACATTTTCAAAAAATGGTGGATCAAGGACCCCCACATAAAACCAGATACATTGAATCTAATAAAGAAAGTGGGGAAGACCCTCAAACACATGGGCACAGGGGAAAGGTTCCTAAACAAAACACCAATGGTGTATGTTCTAAGATCAAGAATTGACAAATGGGACCTCATCAAATTGCAAACCTTCTGTAAGGCAAAGGACACTGTCAATAGGACAAAATGGCAACCAACAGATTGGGAAAAGGTCTTTACCAATCCTACATCCAATAGAAGGCTAATGTCCAATATATACAATGAATTCAAGAAGTTATAGTCCAGACAACCAAATAACCCTATTTTAAAGTGGGGTACAGAGCTAAACAGAGAATTCTCTACTGAGGAAACTTGAGTGATCAAAAAGCACCTAAAGAAATGTTCAACATCCTTAGTCATCAGGGAAATGCAAATCAAAATGACCCTGAGATTCCACTTCACACCAGTCAGAATGGCTTAGATCAAAAACTCAGGTGATAGCAGATGCTGTCGAGGATGTGGAGAAAGAGGAACACTCTCCCTTGCTGGTGGTACTACAGCCACTCTGGAAATCAGCCTGGTGTTTCCTCAGAAAATTGGACATAGTACTACCTGAGGACACAGCTATACCACTCCTGGGCATATACCCAGAAGATACTCCAACATGTAATAAGGACACATGCTCCCCTATGTTCATAGCGGTCGTATTTATAATAGCCAGAAGCTGTAAAGAATTCAGATGTCCCTCAACATAAGAATGGATACAGAAAATGTGGTCCATTTACACAATGGAGTACTACGCAGCTATTAAAAACAATGACTTCATGAAATTCGCAGGCAAATGGATAAAACTAGAAAATATCATCCTGAGTGAGATAACCCAGTCACAAAAGAACACACATGGTATGTACTCACTGATAAGGCAAGGAGTGTGGAATACCCATGATACTACTCAGACCACATGAACCGCAAGAGGAAGAAAGACCAAAGAGTGGATTCTTCAGTCCTACTTAGAAGGAGGAACAAAATAATCAAGGGAAGTAGAGGATTAGAGAGACTTGAGAAGGGAAGAGGGGAGGGGAAAAGAGGTGAAGAAGCAGGTGTGGGAGGAGATGGAGGAGATGTACAGTGGGCCAAGAAATGGAACGGAGATGTGTAGGAATGGGGGATGGGGAACTGGGGGTAGCAACCAGCAAGTCACAGATGCCAGGAAAGCAAGAGCCTCCCAGGACCCCACAGGGATGACATTAGCTGAAATACCCCACAAAGGGAGGCCTGTGGAGGCCATGTCCAGAGGTTAGGCATGGCCCCCTGTTTTGAGGGATGGGACCACTCACCCATCTCCAAAATTTTAACCCAGAATTGCTCCTGTCTAAAGGAAATACAGGGACAAAGAGGGAGCAGAGACTGAAGGAAAGGCCATCCAGAGACTGCACCACCTGGGGATCCATCCCACTTGCAGACACCGAACCCAGACACTATTGTGGATACCAAGAAGTGATTGCTGACAGGATGACTTACAGTCTATAATCCAACTAACTCAACAATGAGCAGCTGTGGATGGGAAGGCTGAGAATCTAGTATTTCCTCAGTCCCAGGAGGCTGGTTGTTTCAGCTGGTCTTCTGTAGGTTCCAACAGACATGCTTGCAAGTAAATGCAAGCAGGTGAAGAAGAGTGGATCTTCCTTCTACCAATGCCCTTGTGTAGGTCTCCAGCAGATCTGTGGCCCAGATTAAAGTTGTGCACCACCACACCTGGATATGGGACTTGCTTTGTCCCAGGCTGACCTTGAACTCAGAGATCTCCTTGCCTCAGTCTACTGGGATTAAAGGCATGTACTACTTTGCCTGGGCCTAAGTTTTTCATGGCCACTCTGCCTCAAGATCTCCATGCCAAGCCGGGCAGTGGTGGCGCACGCCTTTAATCCCAGCACTTGGGAGGCAGAGGCAGGTGGATTTCTGAGTTCAAGGCCAGCCTGGTCTACAGAGTGAGTTCCAGGACAGCCAAGGCTATACAGAGAAACCCTGTCTCAAAAAACCAAAAAAAAAAAAAAAAAAAAAAAAAAAAAAAAAAAAAAAAAAAAAAAAAAAAAAAAAAAAAAAAAAAAAATCTCCATGCCAAGATCCAAATCAGAAACTTTTGTCTTCCAGCCTCAAGATCTGGATCACAGGTGAGTCCCCAATTCTGAATTGTAGCTCATTCCAGATATAGTCAAGTTGACAACCAGGAACAGCCTTCCACAAGACTCTTGTGGAAGAGTTGGGGAAGGATTGAGGGCCTGGAAGGGGATAAGAACTCTACAGGAAAACCAACAGAGTCAACTCACCTGGACCCCTGTGGGCTCTCAGAGACTGAACCACCAACCACAGATGTATGCATGGGCTAGACCTAGGCCTCCCGCACATATGTAGCAGATGTGTAATTCTGTATTCATGAGGGTCCTCCAACAACTGGAGTGGGGTCTATCCCTAAAGCTGTGAAATATGTTTCCCTAACTGGACTGCCTTGTCTGGCCTCAGTGGAAGAGGACGCACCTAGTCCTGCAGACTTGATGCACCAGGGTGGGGGTACCCAAGGGAGATCCTCTAAGAGAAGGCAATGGGTGATAGGGGGAGGGACTGTGTGAGGGGAAGACCAAGAGAGAGGGCATCAGTCAGAATATAAAGTGAATGGAAAGGAAGGAAGGAAGGAAGGAAGGAAGGAAGGAAGGAAGGAAGGAAGAAAGAAAGAAAGAAAGAAAGAAAGAAAGAAAGAAAGAAAGAAGAAAAGAAGGAAGGGAAATTTTTTTTAAGTGTGTAGGATTGAGGGGGTGTGCACATGTGTATAGTGCCTAGAGTGGTCAGAAGAGGGCATCAGACACCACTGATGATGAAGTTAACACATCATGGGTTAGTTTCCATGCACACTAGCCACTGGGCCACCTGTCCAGTGCCTGTTTTGTTTTGTAAATAACTAGTCTCTCTCTATGGCAGTGGTTCTCAACCTTCCCACTGCTGCAACCCTTTAATACGGTTCCTTGTGTTGTGGTGACCCCAACCACAAAATTATTCCATTGCTACTGCATAACTATAATTTTGATACAATTATGAATCATAATGTAAATATCTGATGTGCAGGATGTCTGGTATGTGACCCCTGTGGGGGTTGTGACCCTCATGCTGAGAACCACTGTTTTAGGGGCTTGGTGTGAAGTGTGAAATCGACAGTGTGAAGTCCCCTACTTGGTGAAGTTCCAGGCCAATGAGAGACCTTGTTTCAAACACACAAAAAAGGAAAGCATCTAAGAATGGACACTTGAAGTTGACCTCCACATGCAAACACACACATGAACATTCACAGACACAGAAGAATCACAGTAGCCCAAGCAGGTCTCCCACTCACCATCCTCCTACCTCAGCCTCCCGGTTCTAGTGCCACAGGTGTGTGTCCCACACCCAGTCTCTGTGCTTGCTAAACTGAGTCAGCACCCAGCACTGAATCAGACAGGCAGGCATGGGTGCCTAGGAGAGGCTCAGCTCAGCTGCAGTTTGGCCAAACAGAAGATCTGTACAAGCAGAGTCCTGCTGTGCTCAGGACATGAGCCCACCTTCTCACTGGGACCTTCTGCCTCTAACAGAACAGCTGGTAACTGTGGGACCCTGCTATTCAGAGTATTGGCTGGAGGATACTGGCAGGTAGTCACTTAACCAAGAGGATCCCCATGAAAATGCAGGCTGTCAAAGGCTGAACAGCAGCTACCAAGAGGCTAGCAGAGGCACCCAGCATGCTCTCTGAGTTGGGCTCAATTCCATGGGCCTGCTGACTTTCAGTGTCTGCCAGTGGCATCCAGAATCCTGGTGACATGATCCTGACCCAGCCTCTAAGGAGAGGAAGAAAACGGGGGGGGTGGGGGTGGGGGGAATCAATATGTCCTACTGTCCCCCCCATGCTCCCAGGCCCAAAGACCTGAAGAGTACATAAGGAGCCTGCCCATTCCTAGAAAGACACACACCTTGTCCTGGGATACAGCAAGACCTGTTGCTCCTCCTACTGCCCCTGGGAGACTGGTCAGGCACCCTGAGATCGTGATCAGGCACCTGTCTAGCACTGACCATGAAGGGTCTCTGTGATCTAAGTGGACCTAGGAGAAGCATCCACCACACACGGAGGAAGGCCAGGGTGGCTATGAGGCCTCTGTCTTGACCTATATACATGACACCCAGGCCAGGTCTCTGTCCCCTAAGTCTCTGCTAAGACTGGCAGGTGCAGCACAATGCACTGAGGGGTAAGGCAGGTGCAAGAGGACCATCTGTCTCACCAGGAGAACTTGAAATGAGCACGCACAGCAGAGACATTCGGTACACAGTTTATAACACACCCTCCCAAGAAACAGTAACTTGAAGTGTTTTGAAACAGATCGGAATGGCAGATCCAGGACCTACTTCCAATGCCTGGCTACATATTTGGTCCATATAGACAGAGTGGGGACAGGACAGAGCATCGAGCCTGAGGGAGGGGCTTGAAGGCCTCGAGCAGCAATCTTCCCCAAGCAGGCTTGAGAAAAGGATTCAGACCAAAAGCTACGTGTGACCTTCCAGGCAACCGGACTCCTAGGAGGCCAAGGGTTGCAAGCCATCTTCACACTTGTGATCCTGCCCAAGGCCGAGGCCAACTGCCCCACCCAGGCAAAGTGTTCATCACCTCCAGGGCCATCAAGGAGGGTTCTGACTTCATGAACAGTCTCAGACCAACCATTCCTGGGGCCATGCTGCAATGGCCCTCTTTGAAAATCCACTGGTGATAGGAGACAGCCTTCAGAGCAGGGCGGCATCTTTTGAAGCCATGTGATAGTCAAGGAAGGATGAGGATAGGCCCTGCCCACACTCAGAGCCAGACAGGCACCCAAGACCCTGGTCCACAGTCACCAGCCAGGACACTGGGGCAGCTCCAAAGCCAGCAGTGCCTGATCAGGAACAAGGGGCCAACACAGGACTGGCCCACAGGTGGCTTCCCAGCTTCCAAAGCAGGAAGAGACAGGGGGTACACATAGCAGCTAGGGTCGGTCACCAAGGGTCAGCGTCAGTGACAGACTGGGCTTGCGCTCCGGCTCTTCATCCTCCTGGCAGGGCTGGGGAGGCCGGGATTTGAAGAAATCTGAAACATAACGGACCTGGGGAGGGGGAAGGCAGTGAGTAGGGCTGAAAGAAGAACATCTGGGAGCCCCAAGGGAGAAGCTGAGGAGGGTTGTAATGTGATGGGTGGGGCCAGTGGTAAGGGTCAAGATCTTGGAAGCAGAAGAGCAGGCAGAGGTCATGGAACATTGGAGACAGGCAGAGAAGATCCTGCAGAGCAGGAAAACAGGACTCACCGTGAGGCAGGCCACCAGGGCTCCCTGCAGGAGGCCAACAAGAACGTCACTCCAGTGGTGCTTGTGGTCCGACACTCGGGTATAGCCCACATAGATTGCAAAGGCCACCAAGAAGAACTGGACGGTGGGCCTCAGCAGCCGTGCCCACTTCCAGCAGAGCCGGGCCTGCACGTATAGCTGTTGGGACATCAGCCTGCCATTAACTGTGCTCATGAGTGTCCACAGCCTGCCCAGCCCAGGGCAAGTCACAAATCCTCCTACCCTTAGTGCCTCCTCCACATACCCCATTGTGCAGTAGGGAAGACCAAGGCCCAGGGAAGGTTCCCTGGGAAGAAGATGGACACTCACCGCCAGGAACAACATGCAGTACATGCCAAAGGAGGAGTGGCCAGAGTAGAAGGACAGCCTGGGAGAGAGGACGGCCAGTCAGGGTGATCCAGAGGTAGAGCCAAAAGCTCCCACTGGCAGCCACAGAGGACTACAACTCAAGGGAAGTGGGGCCAGAGAGGTGGGTCAGTAGTTAAGAGCCCTGACTGATTTTGCAGAGGACCCAAGTTCAGTTCCCACATCCTACTGTTCACAGCTACCTATAACTCCAACTCCAGGAAATCTGATGCCTTTGGCCTCTGAGGGTACCTGTAGTCATGCATACATACACACGCACACGCACACACACATGCACATGCACACACACATTTAAAAGTAATAAAAGGGGGATTTACTTATTTTTATTTTATGTGCATGGGTGTTTTACTTACATCTCTGTGTAGCACATGCATGCAATGCCTGCAGATGCCAGAAGAGGGTGTCAGACCCCCTGGAATTGAAGTTACAAATGGTTGTGTGTGGGCTACCTTATGGGTTCTGGGAATCTAATACAGATCCTCTGGAAGAGCAGGCCATGGTATTAACTGCTGAGCCATCTCTCTAGCCCAACAAAATAAAAGTTTAACCTGAGGGAGGCTGGAGAGATGATGCAACAGTTAAGAGCACCAGATGTTCTTCCAGAGGACCTGAGTTCAATTCCCAGCAACCACATGGTGGCTCACAGCCATCTATAACTCCAATTCCAGGAGATCTGATGCCCAATTCTGGCCTCCATTGTTACCAGCCATGCATGTGGTATACAGAAATATGCAAGCAAATGACCCATACACATAAAATAAAAATAAAATTGAAAAACAAATTTTAACCTGAGGGAAGGCTTGCACACAAGACACTCCATCAGGAGGCCCTGGAGCAACTGTCTCCCCAACTTGCTCTCAGTTCACTAACTCCAACCCCCTGGCTGCTCCTGGAGCAGGCATGGCCAGCAGGACCACTGTCAGACTCCCAGTACTGTAGGCACAGCTACTGCTGGGACGGCTGAAGGTCGGGGTTGCTGACCAACACCTCATCTTACAAAGATATCAGTCACTGCTTGAGTGGCAGCCAAGGCCTATGCCTTGGAAGCTCAGAGGAGCCAGCCCTCTGCCCCCAGAGGACCCCCAGAGCCACTCCCCAATCTTGGCAGACTAAATAAGGCTAAGACAGAGTCCCCAGCCCCACCCCAGCCCCAAAAAAACTAAAGTAAAATGTATGTCCAATCCTGCTGACCGCTATGCTGACAGTGGACCCTCATTACAACATGGCCACCCACAGTTCGCTCATGGGAGCCACTAAATAGACAATTACCACAGTGTCCACTCTCCCTGTGACTTGGTGTTAGAGAGATTTGCCTGGCATGCTCGAGTCCAAGCTGTGGGTTTCATTTTCAGTACAGCCAGAAACAAACACAGACAAAAGTCACTGTTTTGCAACAACAACAACAAAAATATCCAAGGCAGGCAAAGTAAACTGTCAGCACACAGGTAGCATGGCTAATAAACAGAAGCTGTGTAAGGGGCTGGGGAGCTGCTCAGCCAGCAACGCGCCCGCTGTGCAGGCCTGAGGGCCCCAGTTCTACACCTAAGAACCATGTAAAAGGAGGTGGTACATTCCTTAAGCCAGGACTGCGGCTTGTTGGCCAGTCTAACAGAACTGGACAGCTCCAGCTGGAGTAACACCTTGCCTCAAAATAGAATGTGAAGAGGGACTGGAGAGTAGACTTTGGGGTTGAGAGCACTCAGTGCACTTGTGGAGGATGAGGGTTCAGGTCCCAGCATCCACACAGCAGCTGACAACAGCTTGTGACGCCACTTCAAGGGGATCTGATGCCCTTTTCTGACCCCATGGACTCTGGCAGGAACCTGATGTACATTCAGGAAAACACACGTACACCATACACATAAATAAATACACACACACACATATATATATATGTGTATATATATGTGTGTGTGTATATATATATGTGTGTGTGTGTGTGTGTGTGCATATATATATATATATATATATATATATATATATATTAGAGAGCAGTTGAGAAAGACACCGCTGACCCCAAACATATGTGGACACACAAGCACACACACATAAAGCAAGCCATGAGGAGACATAAGCACCAAGCTTAGCACACTGCAACCAGTCACTTGAAACACCCAGAGATGAGAACATACATGAAGAATAGAGACAGAAGCCAAGAAGACATCCTAGGCCGGTCATGGTGGTACAGAGCAGTCACCCTGGCACTCAGGAGACTGAGGCAGGAGTTTGAGGTCACTCTGGGCTATATGGCAAAATGCTGTCTCAAAAATCTAAAAGTGCATTATGGATGTGAAAATGCAGAGAATAGGGCTGGAGAGATGGCTCAGTGGTTAAGAGCACAGACTGTTCTTCCAGAGGTCCTGAGTTCAACTCCAGCAACCACATGGTGGCTCACAACCATCTGCAATAGAGTCTGATGCCCTCTTCTGGTGTGTCTGAAGAGAGCAATGGTGTACTTATATACATAAAATAAATAAATAAATAAATCATTTAGAAAGAAAGAAAGAAAGAAAGAAAGAAAGAAAGAAAGAAAGAAAGAAAGAAAGAAAGAAAATGCCGATAATATTCAAGTGAAAAGGAACCGGACGTCCTGATGGCTGACGAGAGACAACAGACAGAGCAGGACTCGGCAGAGATTACAGAGTGAGGATGAGGATGCAGGGCACACAGCCCATGCCCAGAATGAACAGTGGGGGCCCAGAAGAGCAGGACACCAGGAAGAGAAGCAATGCTAGCTGCAAACAAGCTCACCAGCAGAGCTTAAGGAAGCGGGAGCTCACTCACAGCTGATCCCTCATGTGCCACAAAGGCACCGGAAAGAACCACAGCACCCCTGAGGGCTGGCCACTGCCTCTCAGACAAATGAATCCAGAGACTGCCCACTTGCATACCTGCCCTGCCAAAGACACTGAGGGAGAGCCACGGCTGCCTCCTCTGCCTGCCTCTGTGGACAGATCTCCATCCACCAGGCCCCGGGCTTCCCGTCTGTCAATCAGAGCCTCGCCTAGGCTGCAGCCAATACCCACCTGGCCTCAGTGACGTTAGCAGGGCTGCCCCTGCACACCTCCAGCTGCACGTAACCAGAGCAGTTGACCCGGCTCCAGTCAGGGTCACAGACAGCCAAGAAACTGGGTCGAAGACGGCCAATCATGTACTTGGCCAGGTCGGTTAGAGACTGGCTTACAGCGGCCCCGAACAGAAAGGTTCCCAGCACCTTGTAGATGGCAGCCACATAGTTGTTGAAGTCGGAGCGTGAATAGAGACGGTCTGTGTACACCAGGTAGGCCTCCCCCGATGAGACCTGCCGATGGAACAGTCACAGAGCACTAGGCATCACAGTCCCCACGGCTCCCGTCCTGCTGTGGGGCTGACCCATCCCCCACCCAAGCCCTTTTCTGCCTTACCAGGACAACAGTAGCTGTGATGATGACCCCAGCCATGAGTCCATGGGTGATTGTGTCTGGACGGTATGGGTACCGGATGGAGTCATCTCCGCAGTAGAACCCTCGCTTATATGGTGCATTCACCAAGGTAAGGATGACGAAAGGCAGAGAGGCTGTGGGAGGCCGGGGAAGGCATATGGTTCTCGGCAGTGCACATTCCTGGCCCCCTGTCATCTGCATGTCTAGCATGGCCACTGTACATGCCCCCACTGAAAACTACTCTGTTGGTTCCTTTGAATGAGCCCGAGTACTAAGCAGCTCTGCCCAGCCATAGCCTGGTCTTGCCTCAGGCCTCCCTAGAGCTGACCCTTCCCCAGCAACCAGGGCCTTTGCACACACACTGCGAGCACCGTGACTCCCCAAGATCTCACTTCAGCACCCCTCCTGATGAGCCACCATGGAGTAACTGTTGCTCTTCATGGCTTCTGTCTCCTGTAGAACCATATGGTCATCTTAGTGACAGTTGGCTGAACTGCCCATCCGCATAGACACAGCAGGGCCCTGCTGTGCTCAGGGTGGGACACTGGCAACCGCTCCCTGCCTGAGCAGTAAGACCACCCAACATCACAACGTGAGGCACAGCCAGAGCACAGCCCAAGGGCCACCCCTTGAGCCTCTGCTTTCTTTACGTTCATTCCAAGATCTGAGGCAATGCTACACACTGAACAAGATGGGTCCAGGCCTGGAGGCAGAAAGCTTGAACCAAAGCCAGAGTGTGAATGGCGCGGCTGGGAAGCTGTGGACAGAGATGCAGTCTGAAGCCTCCAACCAAGGATAACTGGGAGGCGGGAGCCAGTCACGAGCACAGGACAGTGGGTGGATACCCCCAAAGAGGCAAACCCCCCAAAGTGCTCTTTGCCAGTCAGCAGCAGGGAAGTTGGTGTGGGGGGGTTGGCTCTCAGGTCCTGAATGCTAGAACACCGAGGGGAGCCCCAACATGTAAAGAGTAAACAGACTGGCCAGGATAGTCCTGACATTGGCTGAGCCATCTCAGAGCCCAGAGGGAACATGATCCAGGAAGGTGCTAACACCTTATTATCATGAAGCTGAGACATGGGGCTAAGAAGTAAGGGGGACAGGAGCAGTGTCCCCTGGGAGGAGACAGCTTCGTGATAGTGAGAGAAGTCTTGAAGGAAAGAGGTCAGAGGAAAAAGATGGCACAGGGTAAAATCAGGAGCGAGGGGGAGAAGAGGAGAGAGGGGAGAGGAGGAAAAAGGGAGAGGAGGAGAGGGGAGAGGGGAACAGGAGAAGAGGGGGGAGAGCAGGAGAGGGGGAGAGCAGAGGAGAGGGAGAGAGCAGGAGAGAGAGGGACAGCAGGGGGAGAGCAGGGAAGAGGGAGAGAACAGGGGAGAGGAGAGGGGGAGAGGAGGGGAGGGGGAGAGGAGGAGAGGGGGAGAAGAGAGGAGAGGGGGAGAGGAGGGGAGGGGGAGAAGAGGGAAGAGGGGGAGAGGAGGGAGGGGAGAAGAGGGAGATGGTTAGAGAGATAAGAGAGGAGAGCTTATCAGAAAAGATGGGAGGGAGGGAGGGAGGGAGGGAGGGAGGGAGGGAGGGAGGGAGGGAGGGAGGGAGGGAGGGAGGGAGGGGAGAAAGTGTCAGGGGTCAGAGGAAATAGAGGTCAGAGGAGAAATCTGAGGTCAGAGAAGGATGTGAGGGATCCGAGGCATAGCAGGAGGAGCCCAAGGATCTGGTCATAGAGAGCGATCCTGAAGATAACTGAAGTTAGTGAGCCCTCAGCAGACATCCCAGGCATCCCAGCCACAAGGACAGCTGTGCAAGGTCTGGAGGGACCTAAAGCCCTGAGCATGGCTGGGTCTCATGGCAGGTGTGTGTCCCCTCTTCTTCCTCCACCTGCAGTGAATATCTGTAGGGGATGTCCCCACCAACAGGAAAGGGCCTCCTTCATTCTGGCTGCAAGGCGTCCCTGTCACCACTCAAAGTCTGCACAGACTCCAGTGTTCAGCCACTCAGACTAAGGGGAACAACAGGGAACACAGGCCTCCTGCTGCTGTGGCTTCCCAGGTAGCTCCGCCCCTGGGGATCCAGAACTTTCCAAGGAAAAAATGTAAACTATTTCCAAGTCCTGTGGTGCCTGGCACACAGTTAAAGCAACAGAAATGGTCCAACAAGCCCATACACTTTAAAAGGGTGCCAATGGCTGGGGGATGTCCCATGGGGCCTCCTGGCTGCCAACGGGTGCAGCTAAAGAGTATCCTTCCGGGATATGGAAGGTGGAAGGAGAGGGAGGAGAGACGGCACCCTGTCACCGCCTTGGGTTAGAATCCAGCCACTGTCCCCTGGGCCCCAACAAACACTTGGCCTTTGTTCGAGCCTGGGGGGTTCAGGATGCTCCTCCCCGCGGCCTGAACCGGACTGGCAGGTTTGTCTGTGCAAGCCTAGCCGTCCCCGCCTCCCGAGGGCACAGTGCTGGACCTTGGCCACGGGTCACTGGCCTGCAGGGTCTTGGTGCCGCCCCGCCCGTGTGAGTCACTTCGCTCCGCTGCACTCGAACGACTTCCTGCTGCCAGGACCCTCCACCCGGGAACAGCTACAGGTAGGCTGGCAGCCCCGATCCCTCCAGGCGCCCAGGAGGGCTGGAGGGGTGCTCACAGAGAAGAGGGGAGCATCGGTCACCATCGTCCGCATCTCAGATGCACACTGGCCAGAGGGACCAGGGGAGTGTGCGCCTGGGAAAGAGTCCCCGCACCCGGGGCTGAGGCTCTTACCGACCAACAGGCACAGCACGTCCAGCAGCACGAAGACCCACCTCCGCTCCATGTCGCCCCTGCCCAGGGACGCCCGCGACCCCCGCTTGTCCCAGCTGTCCCGGCAGCCCCAGGATCACATGGCGTGGAGACTGCCCGACCCAGGGAAAGGGCTGGGCTTGACGAAAGGGCCCGGGCGAGGCGGAGGCGGGGCTGGGGGAGGGCGTGACATGAAGAGAAAGTGCAGAGGCGGGAGGGCAGGAGAGGGCGGAGGCCCTGAGGGGTGTGTTTGCCACCTTGACCTGGGCGTGGAGGGGCAGGGGTTTCGGGGCTGGGAGGGAGGGGTCTCAGGACAAACGGAAGTCCCCTAGTTGGGAGGAATCTCCAAGCTGGGATCCCCAATCTCAGGGCTGAGAACAAGGCCTAGAAGTGTCGCAAAGCTTGACTGTGGTCTCCCTGCTGGAAAGGAGTCTTCTGGCTGAGAGAGGCCACCAAATCTCAAGGCTGTAGGCTGGAGGTCACCCAGGTGTCCCCAACACTTGGGCGGGGTTCTGCAGTTATAATGCAGAGTTGCAGAGAGGGCAAGCCGCCTGGGCAGCACTCCTGAGTTGACCTCAGCCTTTCCAGAGGAGAGCACCCGTGCTAGACACCCTGACACTTCTAAACCAATAAGCATGGGGTGAGCAAGTTCAGGCAGAAACCCACCTTCCCTCTAAGCTAGCATCTGACAGGTTGGAAGGTTTCTAGACACTTCGTGGTGGGAAGGCAGGATCTTGCCTTAGCACAGGCCGTATCCACTCCAGGGAATGCCACAGAGGTTCTGAGACTGACCCGTGATGGGGCTCAGCCCACCCTATTCAGGGGACCCTGGGACACTTGGGAGCCAAGGGCATGTAGACTCTAGAAAGAAAGGCCAGGATCCCAAAAGCCCACACTGGATCCTTCGGGTGTGACCTCCTAAAGGTATAAGAGGCCATATCGTGAAGCCTCCACTCAACAGTCAGCCCTTGGTTCCCCCACCGAGGCCACACTCGGAGCCACAGTCATCCCCTCCTCCACAAGATTGACTTGAGTTCGGGATGTTTGAGACTTGAGGGCAGGGAAAGTCAGGAAAGAGGCAGCTTTTTGCTGAAGGTCAAAAAGGTTTCCCCTGACCTTCTCCTATAGGATGTCACCTGGGTAGAGCTGACCTAAGAGGTCCAGAGAGAACCCACGTACCTGCTCTTTGGTGCTGGGAGGGAGCAGCACACAGTGACCTGTTCAGGGGTAAGGGAGGGTCCCTGCATCCTAGAAATGGCCTATAAAGTGGGCAGGCAGAACTTTTAATACACTGTAACCTGTACTGCACACAGGGCTAGACGAGGACTCCTTCATCCCTGCCCCTCCCCATGTCTACCCTACACCTATGTGGCAGGTCTGACCCGTTAAAGACAAGGGCAGGCTGGGCTCTGGTGAGAGGGTGCTATCTAAAGGGACTCTGAGTAGAGGTCCCCAACATCCACCCATATGTCTACAGCATATGGACTCAGGGGTGCTAGGTTTACCCTACCATATGTGTGACATGTCCCTAGCTCCTGACAGTTCATATGACCAGTGGCATCTGTAATGCCCCCTTTAACCACTGTTGATTGGGACCTAACATTAGGAAAGTCTTGGAAGGTCAGGGCAACACTGAGTACCTACTGTGTGCTGAAAGGAGAACCAGGAAAGAGGAGGTAATAAAGGAAACCAGTGCACTGAGCAAAGAAAGGGAGTTGGGGCAGGGAGGCTCCTGAAGAAAGGAGGCAGGAGGAAGGTGGGCAGGAGGAGGGATGCACCTGGAAGAAAGACTGGATGGAGAAGGGGAAGCTGGAGAAAGGTGAGAGGAGGGATGTGGCTGGAAGAGGGTGAGGAAAGAAAAGGGATGTGGCTGGAAGAAGACTAATAGGAGGAGGGTGAGTGGGAGGAGGGAGGAAGCTGGAGGAGGGTGAGTGGGAGAAGAGAAGAAGCTGGAGGAGGGTGAGTGGGAGGAGGGAGGAAGCTGGAGGAGGGTGAGTGGGAGGAGGGAGGAAGCTGGAGGAGGGTGAGTGGGAGGAGGGAGGAAGCTGGAGGAGGGTGAGTGGGAGGAGGGAGGAAGCTGGAGGAGGGTGAGTGGGAGGAGGGAGGAAGCTGGAGGAGGGTGAGTGGGAGGAGGAGGAAGCTGGAGGAGGGTGAGTGGGAGGAGGGAGGAAGCTGGAGGAGGGTGAGTGGGAGGAGGGAGGAAGCTGGAGGAGGGTGAGTGGGAGGAGGGAGGAAGCTGGAGGAGGGTGAGTGGGAGGAGGGAGGAAGCTGGAGGAGGGTGAGTGGGAGGAGGGAGGAAGCTGGAGGAGGGTGAGTGGGAGGAGGGAGGAAGCTGGAGGAGGGTTGTGGGGGGGCTGGAGAAGAGATGAGGGTGAGGTTAGAGAATGTTGATGAAGGAGGGTTGGTGAGGCTAGAGGAAGGTTGAGGCCTGAGAAGTATGAGCAAAGAGATGGACAAGGCTGGCCAGAGTGGCTCCTCCCTCTTCCCCCCTCTTCCCTCCTCGTCCTCCCTCTTCCCCCTTTCTCTCCCCTCCCCCTGAAGGGAGATGGGATTGGAGGAGGGAGAGGGTGGATTAGCAGGGAGGCTGTGGAAGAATTGAACCTGCATAGAACCTTTCTTTTATCCTTCCCCTCTTGGAAGGAATTGGGTCAGTTGTTAAACTCCCTGGGCATATCAGCATTACAGCCTTGTGGAGGTATCAATAGGATTAGGGTCAGGATTGAGGTCATGGCTCCTAATCCATTACCAGTGTGGCCACACAGTTAGGAACTTCACTAGGAGAACTCTCCCACCAGACCATATTGGAGCAAGCTGCCCATGTTGTACAGGGGCCCCAAGGAACCTGGGCTAGAAGCCTGACCTTCCCCTGAAGCAGAGGACTTGACAGTCCTGCGGTCTTGCTAGCTTCCCATTCCCACAGGGCATTGTTGGCCCAGGGCTAGCTCTGGCCCTGGAGACTCATGAGTACTAAGGCATCCATGTCTCTGAAAGAGTGCTGCAAAGGATCCAGGAAGAAGACAGAGGGACGTGCACACACAGTCACCACCCACTCACACAATCTCGGCTCTCCATCACTCTGGGATCTGAAGGCTGTTTCAATGCCCGTCTCTCCAGAGTTGTGGGTCAGGCTCCCTCAGGGTCTGATGCAAGCAAGATACAGTCCAAAGCATAAAATCTGGGTGTCCCTGAAGACAGACCCTGCAGCCTAGGATCTCTGAAAATCCGCAGTTAGAAATAAGGTTGGAGTGCTCTTTGGAAAGTCAGTTGGATGGTGTTTCGCTGGGGCGAACATGTGAAGGAACATTCCGTGGAAAGGCTAAGGCACACTTGTGAAAAGACACCGGAGAGAGGATGTTCTGCTAAAGCGAGCATATGAAAGGACAGGCGTTGGAGGATTAGTATTAGGAAGAAAGTATTGGTCCACCTTACACTGCATAGCTGAGCTGCATCTGTCAGGACTCCATAGAAACGCACCTAAAAACTTCCAGTGGTGTGCTGCAGTTTCTTGCCATTTCCACGGACTCAGGCCGATTGGATACACACCCTGAGACAAGACCTATGCTGAGGCAAGACCCGTGAAGGACACGCGGTGTTTGGAGGTATGAATAGGACTCCACAGAGTGGCCGAGGCAGAGCGTAGCTTGCTGGTACAGCTAGCTGTGGGTCTCACATCTTCACTGATCTTTACTTCCCTGAGAGAAGCACTGCTGAGAATTGGTGTCCCTCCGGGTCCCTCTTGCTGACTCAAGCCAAGGCCAAGGCCTGGCTGTCTCTCCTAGGCCATATCATTGCTGTTGTTAACCCAACTCTACCAAACTGAACTGCTGGTATATCCATGTGTGAAGTGTTTGCCAGTGGATTAAACTGCTGCTGCTGACCTGTGAACCAGACTGCAGATTTCCAGACAGCACGGACGGGATTGCTCCAAAGAACCATTTCTAAACAGGTCCACTTCCCCTGTATCCTTTCTTTCCCACTGCCTCTGGTGGGTGGTGGGCTACAAGGAAGGTTAAAGCATCTAAGAACCATCATTAAAAGTGGGATTTGAAAAATTTAAGCTACATAGGGTCATACTCACCAGGAAGCACCCTGCAAACAGAGGGCAGCCTGGAGAGTGGGCTGCCCTCAGACTCAGTACCCAACACACTCCTGAATCGGCCTTCTCATCACCTGAGCTCTCTCTCACCCCATGCCAGTCACTTGCAAGGCCTAGGTTGTACATCTGCCCATTGCCTAGCTGCTCTCCTATGTGACCATGAGGCAGTGGCTAGACAATGCACACACCAGCAGCACACACAAGCCACCAGCACATACACACACCACCTGCACTCACATACCACCAGCACACACACGCCACCAGCATACACACGCCACCAGCACACACACACACCACCAGCACACACACAGCCACCTGCACACACACACCCACTTGCACACACACACACCACCAACACACACACAACCACCTGCACACACACAGCCACCTGCACACACACACCCACTTGCACACACACACACACCACCAGCACATACACACCATCAGCACACACACACACCACTAGTACACACACCACATATTCCTTGCACAGGCACTGGGGATAGCTCAGCAGGAAAAGGGTGTTCTAGCAGCAGTGGACAATGGAATGGTGGTGCACTGCTCTTATGCACAGCAGGACATGTGTGAGTATTCGCTTCAGTCCCCACACACCCCTTTCTCAAACATGGCAACCTCCTTCCCTGCTGCTGCTCAGGACCCCGTACACAACAGAAAACAGAAACACCATACAGAGGGTCAGGCAAGGAGGGGCTCCAAGGCGGACTCCAGGATAGATGAGGGACTGAACCCTCTGGCAGCTGAGGTGACCCGGTTGTCATTGCTCATCCCTCCTGATAGGTGTCTTTCTGATGGTCAGAGCTCCACCGAGGCAGGGAGTGGTTGTCACCCCAGTGGTCAACCTGACTTCAGTCTGGAGACTCCCCCATACAAGCGCAACTCTGGAAATCTATATACTAAGGTTCTACGTATCCCCCCAGGTCACCACTCCTCCAGTGCTTCATGCCAGCCTCAAGGCCTGGATCCAGGCAATGCTACAGTCCTCGGCAACTGACCAGGGCAGGCTGCTGGATCAAGCAAACAAAAAGACAGAAGGCCCAGAGGGTCTGAAGGCTAGCAGCTTTAACAGGCGGCTATCGGAGGAAATGTAATCTTGGTAGTGTAGAACATGGTGCAGTGTTAAATAGCTTGTCTGCTGTGGGAATGAGTTCCCTCCATTCTACCTGGCGAGCCCATCAAGCAGCTATAAACTGAGGACCACTGAGAAGAGGTGACCAGAAGTTTGACAGTGGAGTCAAGCCTGGGCTCATCATACCCCAGAGCTCCGACTAAGCCAGGGCAGTGGCAGGCCAGGCTCTCCAGCTCTGCCTTTCTCCCTCCGCCAAGCCCCAACCAGGCTCCCCCAAGCCAGCATCCACTTGCTCAGTTTAGCACAGACTCCCACACTTGTTCATAAGGGCCTCCATCCTGGTCCTGAGGAATTCCCCAGCCTGCAATCTATGTGGGAACATCCTTCAACTCTGGGCTGGGAAGAAGAGGCAGCACTGGTAGGAATGCCTGTGAGCCTGTGATCGTGAGGGTGGCCTGGCATCAGCCCCAGCTGCAGGTGGTGAGGGCCACCAGACCAGCTCTGCTCACCAAGTCTTCAGTGTCCAGTACAGAGACACATGCTGACGGCAAGCACAGCGATCACCAGTACAATGCAGACTCCAGCCTACCCCAAGTCCAACATGTATTCTGTAGCAGCCGGGAACCCTCCTAGGCTCCCAACCATCTCTCCAGATCCCCAAACCTCTTAGCCTGGAAGAGTGTTCTATAGATGGGCCTACGTTCCCCAGAACCAAGCAGAGCATGCCACAGACATGGCTGCCTACTCAACCCGACCATATCAAAACTCACCATTCTCAGAAACAGTGAGACAGGAAGCAAAGCTGCCTTGACAGGAAGTGAGCTGAGGGGACAAGAATGTGGACACAGCCTTCTATGACCCAAATCTGCCATCGGGTAGCTTGTCTAAAACACGCAGGGATGTTGTGCATGGTTGCTCAGGCCAATGATCCCAGTAGTCAGGAAAGAGATAGGGAGTACGAGAGCCGCAAGACCAGCCTGGGCTACACAGAGAGTTTGGAGCCAGTCTAGACCAGCCTGGGCTACACAGAGAGTTTGGAGCCAGTCTAGACCAGCCTGGGCTACACAGAGAGTTTGGAGCCAGTCTAGACCAGCCTGGGCTACACAGAGAGTTTGGAGCCAGTCTAGGCAAACAAAGGGAGGGAGGGAGGAAGGGGGGAAGAAGAGAGGGAAGGAGGGGGAAAAGAAAAGAACAAATGGAAGGATGGACAGACGGACGGAGCCAGAGACAGCTCAGCAGCTTGTATGCTGTCAAGTCTGACGACCTGAGTTTTATCTCTAGGACCCAAGAGATACAAGAAGAGAATGTCTCCTTTACTCTCATGGCATATGTGTACCCACTGATACATATATACTCAAGTAATATTTAAAAAATAAAAGCAGGGCTGGGACTATGTCCATGATAGAGGACTTGTCTGTCATGTGCAAAGCCTTGGGATTCCTTCACTGGAGCACTGGAGGTGGAAGAATTCCAGGAAGAATGGCAGGTTCCAGACCAGCCTAGTCAACAGAGAGTGAGGCATCTTACGCTACATAGCAACACCCTGTCTGAAAACAATGCAGAAAAACCACTTAAACAAACAACAAAACAAGTAATGAGTAAAAAAAAAAAAAAAAAAAAAAAAAGGAAGAGACAGCAGACACGTGTGGCTTTAGAAGAGAAGTAACGGACTCAGGCTGTAAAGCTGCCCTTATGTCAGTGTCCGCCTAACAGAAAGCATCTGAGCAGAGGTGGATGGGAACAGACCCACTCTCCTAAACAAGACACCACACAAAAGCCTCCCCACAGCCTGGGGCTTCCCAACTCCCATGCTGTCCTCATCTCTCAGACTTACCTTTCTTTCTCTGTACTGGCCTCACTGTATGGGTCGCCTGTCCCTGTCCAACAAGTCTGCAGTACCCAGGAAGTGATGCAGGTACAAGTTTCCAATGGTGGCCACACAGTACCTTCCCCAACCTCCCTAAGCCCAGCCAGCACTGGCCACAGCACCTCTGCCCAGCCACGGGCTCGCGGCCCTAGCATCCCCTCCGCCACTGGCTGCAGGCAAAGCAGGCTGATACTTAATGTCTGAGCTTTATCCCAGGACTTACTTACTCCAGGACTTGCATGTGCCCCATGCTGTGGTCCTGCGTGACCTACAGCCCTCGTCTGTATTCTGCTGTGTCATTAGGCTCTTGCCCAAAGTCCCCAAGGGATGACAAAGGCAATCTAGGCTCTCCAGCCCCTGGAATCCATGAGACACCCTGGGCTTCAAATCAAGTTTAATAAATAAAATAACATTGGGCAAAGGCAGTCTCGCATCACAGTGTCCTCGGTGGGGCGAGGGACGGTCGAGTCCAGCCGCACAGGCTCAAACAGCACCGCTCTGCCAACACCGGGCGCAGCTGCCTGCCCAGGGACCCCACTCCAAATTGTAAACGCCAACATAAATAAAATGAGGGAGGCAAGGACAAGGTGGGCCCAGCCAGCCTGCCGGGAGCCTCCAAAGAAATGAGACCCCAGAACAGCTGGGTGGCAGGGTGCTGCTTCCAGAGCTGTGTCCCAAGACGTCCCGAGACGCCCCAAGGAGAGGGCAGGAAGGGAGCGGAGCATCTGCTCCTCACGCCTTGCCGCCTGGGATGCCGAGGCCCCACCACGGCACAGGGTGGGGGGTGCAGGCAGGAGGCAGTTGGGGTATATAAAGTGCGGCTTTTCCTGAAGTGAAGACGGCAAAGGGCCGAGGAAGGGTGACCACAGGGCGAGGTATATGGCTCTGTGCCCCAAGTCCCACGCTGAGCAGAGGCTGGAGGCCACAACCCCGCTGTGGTAGGGAAAGAGCTGGCCTGTGGAGGGTGCCTGGGCAGAGGCTGCTGGTGCGGGATGAGTCCTGCCCAAAGCCCCAGGCAGCACTGCCTGCCCAGCCTCTGCTGGCTGAGGAGCCAATGGCTGGCTCCATGTTGGGACGGGCCCTCTTTGAGCCCAGCTGCCAGGTTGACTCCATGGCACGGTGGCAGCCTGGGGCTGTGGCGGTGCTGGATGCTGAGGTCTGGGGTCTGTGTGGCCCTGGCCACTTCACTGAATCCCATAATGTTGTGAAGCGGAGAAGGCATCACACAGGCCTGCATGGGAAGGGGGGTCAGGAAGACTGACTCGCAGGCCCGGTTGTGCCGCCATGTCCATCCTGAGCACACGCACCCGCAGACGCCCAGGGATCAACAGGTCATCACATTGCACCTATGGGAAACCATAAGCAAAGGTCAGTGGCCAAGCAACCCAGGGCTCGCCCGCCCATCCTGACCCACTGCCCCTACCCAAACCACGGTTCTCTTCTGCCTGAATGGACGGGGCAGAGGGAAGCCTGCTGCCTGTGCCCACTCGCAGCCTTACGGACCACGAACAATGAGAACGTGCTGCCGAGGAGAAGCTAAAGCTGCAGAGGCACGAACAGGCTGCCGCAGTCCCCAACAGACAGCTCCGGTCCGGGCACCGGCCAGCCTGCTCTGCCCCAGCCTGTGGGAGGTACCAAGAGCGGCACTCACTGTGACAGGGGCTCCGAGTGCAGTGTGGAGGCTGGGCACGCTGGGTGGCCAGTTAGAAAGGGATTCACGTCCCCAATGCCAATGAGTCCAAATTCAGTGACCGACAAGGCCACCTGTGCTGGAGCCATGGGCTCTGCAGTGTCCTCGCTCAGATCCACAGGGCTGGACACAAGGGGCAGCTCCTCAGGTAGGGCAAGGTCCACAGCCAGCCTGGGGCTAGTGCCCAGCTCTGGAGCAGCAGCAGCCGGTGGGAGTTCAGCCGAGGTGGCCAGGCTAGTGGGCTGCTGGAGCGGGGGCACAGCAGGGGGTTCATCCAGCTGCTGGAATGGACACGGTCCTGCCTCTGAGGACGGGAGGTCATCAGAGCCCGTTCCAGGCTGGTCGAGTCCACCAGCTTCGATGTCCACATTCAGAGGCTCTGAAGGGAGAACAGTGAGAATGGCCTAAGCAGCTCAGCTCCTCCCACAGCCCCGCATGCTCCTCTCAGATCTCACTCATGCGAGGCCTCCTTACAAGAAGCAAGCCACACCAATGGGCCAGGCCCTGACTGCGGTCAGGACCAGGCCATGTCCACAGCATTAGAAACAGGAATCAGAGGCCCAGGAGATAAAGCATTAGGGCTCTGCTGGAAATGGTGACACTGGAAATGGTCCTTCAAACCCATAGGCACAACACAGGGACCACTGAAATGCCGCCTCCTCCAAAAAGCAGACTTCACAGGAGCAGCATCGGTCCTTATTCACGTTCCCTGTGTGAATGTACTTCTGTCCCCTCCCAGCCACAGGGTAAATGGGGTTGGCATCTGGGGGCAGGACCAAGTAGACCCACTGCTCACTTGGGAACTAACTGCTGAAGGCCTGGGGTTCCCCGTCCTTAGCCGCAGCCCCACCTCATGTCAACTCACCCACGGGCACCCCTGCCTCAGACTGCAGTGGGGCATGGCCATCAGGGTCCAGACTATCTAGGTCCTGTTCAGTATCCCTGTGGAAAGAGAGCGATGAAGAGAAGGAAGCCAGAAAAGGAGGACCCCACCAGAAGGGGCCGCCACACATCCTACCGCACCCACCCTGGCCAGATGGTTAGAAAGAGCACGCACGTGGTTCCAGAGGAGACGAACTTCCTCCGGCCCAGCCGTGTCTGTTGGGCAAAGTAGTCGTAGCGCTCGGACTTTTTCCACAAGTAATAATACTCCACACACTCGCCCACTGACCGTGTGCGTACCTGTGTGAACCATAGGCATGCTTTGGTTTTTAGGGCCTCACTGCAGGCCCTAAAAGGCAGCAAGAAAGGCTTCCCCTAAAACCCCATGAGACCTTACCTACTGCCTCTAGTCCCCACCAGTGCCCCATCAACTAGCATCCCAGGCCTGCTTTCCCTGACCCATGAGCGCCTGCCTCTAGCACCTCAGATCCATGCACCAGGACATCTGTGCTTCTCCACACAGACAGAGCCTCTAGACAGAGAACAGTGTTAAGTCCAGGATGCTGGCCCATGGAGTCAGCTGCTATTATGAACGTGAACTTGGAGCCATCCTGAAGACAGCTGAGGATACGCACTGAACAAGACCCAGTGCTGCTCAACCGCACTGTCAACAACCCAAGAGACACATGTCAGGCATCTTTACACGGGTGTTTCCAGGGTATATATGAAGAAAGCCCACACTGCATATAGGTGGGGTCCAGAATGAATCACAAAGGAAACGAGACACCAGCTAAGTACCCATCTCTACCTCCTTGTAGATTGAGAGAGAACTCAGTGTGACCTCCTCATAGTCCCATCGCCAGGGTGACTGTATCCTCAAATCACAGCCAATAACAGACGTCCTTAAGATGTTTGTGGCCAGAGATTTGGTCACAGCAACAAGTAAGTGACTAATACAGAAAATGGGGACTGAGAGGAGGTGCCACTGTATGGACAGATCAGACCAGGTGGTCAAGTGTCTGGGAGGACCATGAAAGTTTCATGGCCACTCTGGTGGGAATCCAGAAGAGCAGAAGGTAGACAGAAATATGCACAGTGGAAGCCATGGGCTTCCCAAAGGGAACAAGGCTAGCCTAAGACCACTCTGTCACCTTTGCCAAAAACTCTACCTGCCTCCTGTCTGATTCCTCAACACTAGAGTGGAGCCAACGTCAAAAGTAACAGACAGAGCTGGGCACGGCAGTGCACGCCTTTAATCCCAGCACTCAGGAGGTAACAGCAGATGAATCTATGAGTTCAAGGCCAGCCTGGTCTACAGAGTGAGTTCCAGGACAGCCTGGGCTACACACAGAGAAACTGTAGCTGGGCTTTGCCACTTTGTGGGGTCTTCTTTTTCCCACCGTTTATCTCCCCCTGACCCCCATTTCACTAGATAGGAGAGAAAGAGGGAGAGAAGGAGAGGGGGGAAGGGGGAAGGGAGAAGAGAAAGAAAGGGAGAGGAAGAGGGGGAAAGAGTGAGAGAGAGGGAGACAGAAAGAGAGAGAGAAGGGGGGGAGAGGGAGAGAGAAATCCCTGAATCTGATTTCTTTCTTATTTGAGCACAACAAACCACAGCCAACCCCCCTGAACGACCAACAACCACCAAACCAATCTCCTGAGGCCCTAGCATTTATATACCCTCTGAAAAGTTCCTAGAATTCCAAACTTCACACAACTGCAAAAAACTATCTGCAGTTGGCAAAACCACACCTTTTCTAGTACACTAGGCAAATCATATTCAGCTGGTGAGGAGAATCGGAAGCAGCCCCATATCCCATACCTAAGATTAAAACAAAAATATATTCTTATATTTCTGTTTTTTAAAGAAACCAAAATTCCAGAATTCTCACCAGAAAATGTCTCAATAATAATAATAATAACAGGCTCAGGTGCTCTTTGGGAAAAAATATTCAAAATGGGACAGCCCGCTCCCTGTACACTGAGATCAACAGTGAGGGAGAACAGAACAAAGAAAATGTAAGCCTGCTCAGTGGAGAAGCAGAGTTCAAGCAAGATCCCAGCTGAAGATCTGGCTCCAAATGCAGCTTCAAGCACTAACTCCCTGAGTTCTGCACGGGACGAGCAGAGAAGACACAGAACCCAGCACGGAAGGTCCCAACTATGAAAACCCAAATCTATTTAAAAGGAGCACTGAACTGAGGGCCCTGAAGGGGTCCCTTCCTCAAAGTAAGTGCCCCAGGAGTAAGACTGCTCCCCTAGTCTAGACAAGGTAGAGGCCACTGCAGCACTGGCCCAAGGGGCCACATACTAGGCTGGCAAAAAAAGTCGGTGGCACCAGACACTTGGCGCTGGGGCTTTGTAGACAGAAAACACAAGTACAAGGAGCCATGGAGGCTTACAACAATGTTCTGGAAAGCCACCAGGGCCAGGAGGCTCTGAGATGCCACCATGCAAAGTGGTGGTGGTGAAGCCCAAGTTCCCATGGAGACACCAGGATGCTGGAAGTGCCAGAACCACAGGACATCTGCCAAGGAAAGCTGCAGGCATGGAGTGGAGCTGGCCTCAAGAGGCTCCATGTGCTGTGGACAGCACAGCTACAGTGACAGAGCTGCCTTAGGCCATGGAGCCCAGAGGAATCCATCATGGGCAGGACACAGAGCCGTGTGCAGGCAGTGCCTCGGCAGTGCTTTGGCCTGGCCTTCCTTTGCTATGCAAAGATAACAGTAATGTGTACTGAGCACCACTGTATAGAAAATGGAACTTACAGGTTTGCTGTGGGCTGTTCTTTTTGGGTTTTGCTGATTTTGGGGTTTTTTTTTTTTTTTTTTTTTTTTTTTTTTTTTTTTTGAGACAGGGTTTCTCTGTGTGTTCTGGCTATCCTAGAATTCACTCTGTAGACCAGGCTGGCCTCGAATGCCTCGAATGCCATGTGCAAGGATTAAAGGTGTGCACCACCACCCCTGGTAATTTACTTGTTTTCTGTGTATGAGTATTTGCCTGCATGCATTATGCATGTGCACCACGTGTGTGCCTGGTGCACCTAGAAGTCAGAAGAGGGAGTCAGATCTCCTGGAACCGAAGTTGTAGTCACTGTGAAGCACCACACAGTGCTAGGAATCCATTGGGGTCCTCTGCAAGGGCAGTTACTGCTCTTAACCACTGAGTCATCTCTCCAGTCTCTCCAGCCTGTAACATATCAACTGTGCATCTCATATCAACTGTAACATATCAACAGTGCAGGGAAAGTACAATGAGTTACAGGAAACTGGATGATTCCCATCAGGAACCCTCCAGGAGCAGGGGAGGAACCAGACAAGCAAAAGCTGAGGTCTGCTGTAGTCATGAGAGATGCACTGTGACAGGCAATTACTACCTGACTAGATTTGCAGTCACCTAAGAGACACAGCTCAGCTTGTCAGACTCTCCAGAAATTTAAATGGTATACAGAAAACACACTAAATGCAGACAGCACCACCCCATAGGTAGGGAAGAGACAGACAGGACACAGGTGCAGTGACAGGAAGTGACAGACAGGACACAGGCACAGTGACAGGGAAGTGACAGACAGGACACAGGCGCAGTGACAGGGAAGTGACAGACAGGACACAGGCACAGTGACAGGGAAGTGACAGACAGGACACAGGTAGAAATCATCCCATGACCATCAGCTCTTTCTCTCAGGGTGCCTCATGCAGCTGCAATCCCAGAGCTATGCCAAACTAAAACCTGCAGCATTCTTAACTTCAACGTCCCTTGTAGTTCCCGCCAACATCTACATGGGCCCTCCAATAAGATGCCCTGACTCACAGAGCCACACTTGCCCAGAACAAAGCACTTTGTAGAGACCCAGTGTCTGGACACCCACCCTTCCCAGAAGACAGGCTGCCTCTGGAGAGCAGGTCATAGAGAGAGGCCAGGCTCACAGGCCTTTACGCCTCTCCTTCATCCTACAGAGTCCACAGTCCATCTTCAGAGGAGCCCAACCAGACTGTACTAAGCCCCTGGATCTGCAGATGCACTCTTGCTTTGACAGTTCATGGCTGAGTGCTGCATCTGGCCAGCTGTAGGCACAATCAGATCAAGTAACATCCCACAATGACACCCCAGGTCCAGAACTTACTCCCGCACTACCACTCACAGATGACACCAACACCTTAGGGTGAACGGGTCTCAAAGTTCAAGGCTAGAAGCAGGGCTGGGCCTGTCAGCTTCGACAAAGCCTGACAACCAGCAAGGACAAGTGGAAGGACAGAGAGCTGAGGCCAGCATGGAATGTCAGCCCAGAGCAGGACAAATTCCCACAGGGGACTTGAGCCTATGAAGGGAAGAAAGGCTCAGGCAGTCCCTATCTCCAGCGTGGAGCACTGAGCCACCAAGATCCACTGAGGACTCAAAGGTCACAGGACCAAGCGAGGAGTGGGGTGTGGTAGGGTGGGATGGGAAGGAGCCAGCTCAAGCACAGGAGCCTGCGCTCTGTTGGTGGTAAAGACATCTGATGAACACAGTCAAGAGCAGAGGAAGCCATGCACAGCAGGGCGGGGGCTGGGGAGAGAGGGCGCCTTACCCACCTTGTTGGCCTGAATTAGATGGAAGTTCTTCCCGTGAACACGGAACCCATGTTCAAAGTTCCTGCACTCCTCCTCACTCCAGGCACAGAGCCCGTCTGCAAACAGAGGGGACTGCTTAGCCAGCTCGGGGCAGCAGAGACAGGAGGGGAGCCCGGGCTGTCGCTCACCTCGAATCACCTTCACGTTGAACCTCAGCCTGCGCAGGGCCTCTTCCACGTTGAAATTACACTTCACAAGCTCATACAGCGCCTGGGGCAGAGAGTGGTGACCTTTCCCGCCAGCCTACCAGGGCTAGCACAGGGCTTACCTACACCACAGGCTGGCCCACAGCACAGCTCCCACAGCTACAGTGGTATCCGCACCTTGGCCATGACAGCTGTCAGGAGTGCCTGCACTGTCACACCGGGAGTAACATGGAGCACCGACACCACTGTCCCTCACATTTGGGTTCAGTGTGAGCTCCATGCCACTGGCCACACTGTCTGACCGACCATCCCCTGGCTGCTGCCCAGTGTGCGGCCCCTACCTGCTCACTGTCCTTCACCACCTCGCCCTCTGGGACCTGGGGGCCAGCCATCTCCTGCCACCTCCGCTTCACTGCCCTGTACAGGAACTCCTCCACCTCCCGCTCCGGGAGCACGCTGGGGCTCCACAGCAGCTGGTCTTCATTGTCATAGACTGTGGAGAGAGACTGAGGTCAGGAGTGGCAGTGGCCACCCACAGTGGGGGAGGCAGGGCAAGCACCTGGGCACCTCCCCATGGGTAGCACTAACTCCAGTGAAAAGCCAAAATGCAGTGTGCAGACGACAAAGTTGGGGTGTGAAGCCAGTGGAATGAACCCACCAGCAGGTCACAGGTGACTCTGGAGGGGCTGTACCTCCTCTCAGGGTGTCACAAACACATCAGAGATGATGCCACTCAGTGTGGTCATCTGCAGACAGAGCTCCAGTCCATAGCAGACAAGGGCAGGAACAAGGGCAAGGTGACACAGCATGCCCACAGAGAGCGGTGGCACCTGCCTATGATGCCAGTACTCGAGGACCCTGGCCAGAGGATCGGCTCAGGGCCGGTCTCACACAGAATGTTCTAGGCCAGCCTGAACTACAAGAGGCCCTGTGTCAACAGCCATCAGAAGGAAGGGGCCAAGCCTCTGTCACGCAGACAGGAATGCACAGCAAGCATCGTTTACAGCTTAGAGAACACAGCTGCAAGAAGGCAGACCATAAGCAGCCTGTGGAGGACAACCCTTCCTAGCAGGGCTGCTCCAGAATGCAGGCCGGCCCCATAGCGGGGAGCTCAGAGGATGGTGCCTTTTGCCACACCGGCCTGATCCTGAGCACACACTGGGCACCAACAACTCATTCTCTGCTAACTGAGGTCGACAGCTGGACAGAGGGGCTCTCCCTCTGCTGAGGCTCCAGCACCAAGCACTGTCTGAGCATGGCATAAGTCAGAAGTCTCCATCTTCACCCTGAACAGGCCCCACAAGTCCAGGGAGACAAGAAAAGAAACGGGGCACCTCAGCAAGTGAAGGTGCCACCACGCCCAGCAATCTGAATCTTCGCCCTGGAACCCACACAGGAGAATAATCCTGCAGGCTGTCCTCTGGCCCCCACATGCATGCATACATAAAGTGTAGCCTGTGTGTGTATAAAAACTGTCCCCAGCAAATGACATAACATACACAACAACCCTCAAAGCACCAGCCAGGCACTGCACAAACGGACAGAAGATGGAGGCCATGCTGACATCAAGAAGGCAGGCAGGCTACAAGCTGGGGACTTGAAACAGAAGCCACCCAAGATTGTGTCCCAAACACACGAATAACTCCCACAAACCCGGAAGTGCACTGAGCAGGGTTAGGCCCACAGAGCAGGGCTGACAAGGCAGGCAACAACTGCAGTGCCTGCACACTGGGGAACTCTCCACCCAACTAGGGACCACACCAAGAGATGGACACCAACCAAGAGATGGCAGCGACACACAAGCAGCATATACTCTGTGTATGCTGGGCAGGCCACAGAGGCACTGCCACAGAAGGCCCACCGGGTCTGGGCTCAAGGACACAACGGTCTACGTGTAGGTGCTGTCTTGTAGACCTGTCTCTATGTCCCACCCTGGGTGTCTCCAAGCCTGCAGCTAAGTGAGCACACGCTGTACAGCCCACATCCCAGCACTCAGCCCGGACAAGGTCCCTGGCCTCAGCCGCTGAGCACAGCAGGAAATGCTCTATGGCGGTCCTGGCCCTGCTTGAGGCAAAAAGTCCTAACAGGAAGTGACCTCCCAGATGAAGGAACAATTAGGGAACACAGGAGCAGCAAGTGTATGGCTTCCGGGGCAGGCCCACTCAGGGAAGGCACTTTTGGTAGTGCAGTAGATACAGAGGATGGTGGGAGTGGGAACTATGGCCTGGGCAAGGGCTGTTACCCTAGAGCTGGGCTAAGGATGCTGAACTCCGCCCACAGACAGAAAGCAGGGGCTTTCAAAGATGCCAGCTATTCCTGGGGCCACGGGACAGGACCCCACTAGGTCTCCTGAAACACTTACTCTTGTCACAATGTCGGTTCAAGTGCAGGATGTTGAGGTCAGCTTGGAATTGAGGCCCCACCATGATCTCCTGCAGAGACAAAGGCCAGGGTCAGGGTCACAAAGTGACCATCAGACACGAAGCTGAGACCCCATGGGCTTCAGGCAGAGGCTGTCACACAGAGCTGTGGGTCTGCCTGCCAACACCCACTTCCACACTGTGTGGATGGACAGGTCACCAGCTGCCTGGTCCTGCACACCAGTGCAGGACACTGGGCCACATCACCAGCTTAGTCATCCCCACAGCAGCAGAATCACAGCCCAGGTCCACACACACAGTAGGGCCCACCCACTGGTGAAGCCACAGGGCCCTCCTATCTCTGAGACAGTTCTCAAAGCCCATGGGATCCTGCCAGCACAGGGTGATGGAGTGGTAACCACGCAGCCCCACAGGCACAAACGCAGTGATGGAGAGGTAACCAGGCAGCCCCACAGGCACAGACAGGGTGATGGAGGGGTAACCACGCAGGACCACAGGTGATGGAGGGGTAACCACGCAGCCCCACATGCACGGACAGGGTAATGGAGGGATGACCACGAAGCCCCACAGGCACGGACGGGGTGATGGAGGGGTAACCACGCAGCCCCACACCTTCTTGCACTTGTTGGCAGGAAGTGCATCCTCTTCAGTGTCGGAGGAGGCTGAGGAGCCTGGGCCATTATCACCAGACAAGAAACGGGCTGCAGGCAGAGAGGCAGTGAGGGGCTCCCACCAGGGTGAGGTTAGCCCTTTCCGGGGCCCTCAATGGCAACTCATATTGCAGCCCCCACCCCGCACCATAACCACCCAGCTACTAGAGCTGCCCTGAAGAGCACCTGACAGTCTGAAGCCCCCACCCCTGAACTACTAAGTAGACACCCACTCCTGTCTCACTCAATCCACACCCACTTAGTGACCCCAACCCCACCCTGGGCCACCATGGCATGTCCCCTGCAAAGCCCCCAATCCCAATCCATGTGTATGTGTGTGTGCCTATGTGACACACAGCCATGATGTCGGAAGGGCCAGTGACACCTACACCCACTCTGGTTATGAAAGAGGTCCGAGGCCTCATGGGAGGTGACAGATGGGGTGAGGTCATCAGCGGAGGACTGTGTTTCTTCCTCTTCTTCCCCAGAAAGCAAGTCCTTGGCTATCTGCTCCTTTGAACAGGACAGTAAACGAAGTGTGGCAACAGTGTTACCAACACCCAACACCAACACAAAAGGCCAAGCCTGCCGGGGTGAAGGGGACAGAGACGGCCAGCTTAAGCCACCATCTGTGTTGGACCGAGGTGCAGACTCCGCCTGCCCTCTAGGGCTCCAGCTCCTTCCCCGGTCATAGTTCCCGGGGGATGGCGTCCATCACCCATACCAGAATGGGTGTCAGGCCAACCTAGGGCAGGGTTGCCCATGGTCATGCTAGTGAGGACAGAGGAGGAGACCAGCCCTGGGCCTGGCCTCACACTTGCTGACAGAGTAGTTCTCCCATCCAGGGCCTGGCATCCCTCCCACTCACCTTGTCCAAGGTCATGTCTGGGAGGGCCGGAGCCGTGTCACCGCCCTCACTCTCCTGCTCAGAGATGGGGTCTGACGACTCGTACCCATACAGTGCAAGCAGCTCATCCAGGGGCATGTCACTGCTCTGCAAAGGAGGACAGGGCCCATCAGAGGATGATGCCTATGGTTCTGCCTGAGTCCCGCTAACCTCAGAGGCCAGGTCCCATGGAACCGTGCACCTGCATCAGGACCACCGAGGAGGTGAGCAGGACAGAGACACCACAGGTTTGAGTATCGCCAAAGCTCTGAGGAACAAAGCAGGCTCTGAGGCTGGGCCACAATGCAAACCATGTGCATGGGGCTGGACCACATGGAGCCCAGGGAGAGCAACTGGACACAGCCTGGTGAGTCCCCATACCTGGTCGATGAAGTCCTTGTCCAGCTCCTCCTCCGGCTTCTCAGGACACTGTGGGGCCTCAGCACACCCTTCTTGGAGGTTGTAGTTCTGTGTCAGGAGCTCAGCGAGGTTGAACTGATGGTCAGCAGAGCCCATGGATACCACTAGGGAAGAATTCAGCAGGTAGGCAGGGTATGGGGTCTGAATGGAGACAGGTCTGGAGAGGCACGTGGACTGGATAGGACCAGTGAGGTCTGCCTCACTGCATCTGGAAGAGCATGGGGACTAGATGGGGGTAGGTCTGGAGGGCACAGAGACTGGGCAGGAGCAGATGGGTCTAGATAGGACCAGTGAGGTCTGCCTCACTGCATCTGGAAGAGCATGGGGACTAGATGGGGGTAGGTCTGGAGGGCACAGAGACTGGGCAGGAGCAGATGGGTCTAGAAGGACATTAAGCCTAGACAATGAAAGGCATCAGTCAGGTGACAGTGGAAAGCCATGGAGGGGTCTGGCCCCACAGCCACAACCTTGGCTCTCAATACACACAGGAGGGTACACAAGCAGCACCATACAGGTCACTGTAGGAGCGTCAAGTTCTGCTATCTCCTGGTCCACATCCATGTTTATGGGGGCAGAAGCCTCTAACACTTTACCTTCTTGAGACCACAGCAGGTGACCAGAAGACTACTAGACACCTTAAAGCCGCCAGACAAGCAGCCACCTCAAGGAGGGCCTTCCTTGGTCATTTGTAGTTAGCTAAACATTATCCCATAACTCCAAGGATAGGGAGTGCCCTAACCACTGTGAACACCTCCAACTGACAGGGGACACTGGGCCTTCCTGGCCCCATGCCTGCTCAGTCTGGGTCCTGCTAAGAAAAAGTTCTGCCTGTGGAGATCTGGGACAGAGGGGTAGTACCTGCTGTGGTCTGCAAGCTGGGCTCCCGGGGACACAGGCTGTGTACAAGGCAGGAGGCCACACGAGGACTCTGCCTCTCCAGAGAGGAGGTCTGCAATGGAAGAGAGACAGACCTCACGCAGCTACTGAGGCTCCGGTGAGAGCCTAGCCACTGGGTAACCTTGAGGACTCCAGGGGAAGCAGCCCGGGACTGTCCAACCATAGCTCCAGGGTAGAGGGACCTTGAAAACATGAGGCTTGGAGACAGATACAGACATAGAATACACTTGTAACCCTCTTATCAGAAAACGCCAGAACAAACAAAACAGAGAGTGGAGCTGGACTCGAGGGCCCAGTGACTGGGGAGAGGACAGTTCTGAGGCTAAGCAGGTCCCACTGTACCCCAGTGACCCCGGGGTAAGAGGCAGCACACTGAGACTGTGAGCCTGGATACATCCCACATATCTGTGCACTCCCCGACTCCATCAACACTGGCCAAGGCTCCAGTGTCGCTGCAGAAGGGCTAAATGCCATCTTGTTCCCACGCTTTAGCAATGGACATCTCCTAAATTAAGGAAACAGCCCGTGTCACGGTAACTAGGACGGACACAGCACACGCTCCCTAAGAATACAGCCATGTTGACAGGGAAAACACTGGCACCAGAGAAAGGAGAGCCATGCTTCCAGCCAAGGTCCCCACACTGGAAGACGGAGAACCTCTCAAGTGGCCTAGCCACCACCACCTGAATTGTAGAAACTGACAAGCCAATTCCAAACAGCATACACAGAAACTAGAGGAACCCAGAAAACTGACAACCATCCTGCAACAGATTGCTCCCGCTTTCAGAAATGACCAGAGTCCTAAACATCTCAGCACAGTGGTGTGGGCCCACAGATATGCACAGGCCAGAGACACAAAACTGGAACCTCAGAGACAAACTCCCCGATGGCCTGGACACACAATACCTGTGACCAAACAAATATATGATAGAACTCATAGACTGGGGAGTAAAGGCCAGCAAAGCACACATCTGGAAAGGTGAGTGTAGACACTGCTCACTGATGAGTGTAGACACTGCTCACTGAGCAAAGATCACAGCCATCAGTCCAGCTTGCAAACGTCATGAGCCCTGAGTCTCTCCACAGACAGACGTGGGACTCCTCTCAGAACAGAACGCACAGTTCACCAGTGACGCCCAGCAGGCGAAGGGTATCAGAGCCCAAATGCTAAGCGTCAAGTGTGTGACACCAAAGTCACATGACCATTCCCTCAGTCAGAAGTGGGAAAAACACATCCACCTGCTGAAGACCAGTTGAACCAAACAAAGCAACACTACAGAGTTACCACACAGCCAAGAGCGAGCGAGTGAGGTTCTCACAGGCACCACCTAAACAAGGCAGGCCCTTGCAAGCACAACAACAAAAGGCTACACAGTGACTGAAACACCCTGCGTAGGTGAGCCCAGAGAGACAAGTGGGTCTGAACGGGCTGAGTGGTAACAGGGCTTCCTTCAGTGGTAATGGAATGCTATCAAACTGATTGTGCTGGCAGTCACACAACTCCAAAAATACCAAAAACCACTGAATTTTACACACTTAAAAGAGACAGCACAGGGTGTACCTCAGCAGAGCAACTGCAAAAACAAAGGAGAGAGAGAGAGAAGAAAAGAATATGGGCTAGAGAAATGGCTCACTGGTTAGAGCTCTGAGTTCAACTCCCAGCACAGAGGCTCACAGACATGTAACTCCAGTTCTGGGAGATTCTGCGACCTCTTCTGGCAAACACTCATACACAAAAATAAAGGGGTGTGTGTGTGTGTGTGTGTGTGTGTGTCTGTCTGTCTGTCTGTCTGTCTACCTGTCTGTGTCATTTCAAAAGTTAAAATGTTAAAGTTTAAAACTTAGAACACAGCAGCACTGGGTCCTCAGAGGTCAGGGGTGAGGCACTCATCCACCCCAAAAGAGAAACAAGAAGAATAAAAAGCCCAGAGAGGTCAAGTTTCTTACTCAAGCAACATCAGAAAGAGCCTCAAAAGGTCCCCAGCCAGGGCCCTCCACTGAGCACTGCACCACGCAGTAAGGAGGCGGTAGGAGGCACAGGGCTGCATCCTCCTGGAAAGATGTTCCAGGAAACCCCCAAGGTTCTAGGTCAAGAGTGACCACAACCCAACAGGCTTTTTCACAGGTGACGCCCACGTGGGGGCAGAGGGCTAAGAAAGCCGATGATAAGGGGCCCACCTGGGACAGCCGCAGGGGCAATCGTATCTTACACTCTGTACCTGGTGTAGTAAGGCATCCAAATCTTGGAGCATGGACAGACCAGCCCCACGGGCTAACAATGTGAAGGCCAGGGAGGAAGCCTTGGTGTCCTTGGAACCATGCCCAGTCCTGGCTAGTTCCCTAGGGGTGGCTGTGGGCTCTGCCCAGGGACTGGCTCTCTATCCCGCTATCAGGAACCCTAACTAAAAGGTGGGACACCACAGTTGCATGACAGACTAGCAACAGTCCCACAGTCTCACTCTCCAGACAGAATGGGACTGACCTCCTGCTTCAGGTCAGGGGTCAGGGATCCTCAGTAGAGTGGACTCAAGAAGAGGCTCAGGAAGAAAAGAGCTGAGAGCAGAACAGTGGGAGACACAGCCAACTGGGCCAAGTTCATGTCTAGGTAACCCTCAAGGTCCCCGAGACTGACTGACCAAGGCAGAGAGAGATACCATCACTGGATAACCAGGCACATCACTTTAATGCCACTTTAAAGGGCCCTATTTCCCCACGCTGGGAAAACTTAAAGGCCAGCAAAGCCCCCAGATCTCTATGTCAAGAGGAAGGGACGGGGGAGGGTCTAGCCTAAGATGATCCAGATGACAACAGGACAAACGGACTTCAAAGGCTGATCCCCAAGCAAGAGGCAATCAGGTTTCCCAGCAAGGCGTCTGAGAACAGAGGGTGCAGAGTGGAGTGGCATGGACGCCACCACCCTGCCTTCTTAGCTAAGGGCCAGGACAGTGCGGGTGGCACCTCGCAGGCAGGGAGACCAGGAGACTGGATCTAGCCAGGCTGCGACTATGGAAGAAGGAAAGGGCTTCGCTCTAGAAGCTGCTCTCACCTACCGCTCCACCTTCTGAAGACCAGACTCCATACTGTGAGAAAGCCCAAGCCACACAGAGACCTCATGAATGGGCTGTAGCCCACACCCCAAAGGGACAGAGGCCTCAGCATTAACTCCAAGTCCAGTTACCTACAAACTGCAACCCACAAAGGGCCAAGTGAACCCCAAGAATTCTAAGAGGTCAGAACAAGTGAATGCTGAGGACTTAAAGAGCGTTCTCAAGAGAAATGGCCCACATCCACACCCAGGCAAGGCCCCGTGCCCCTGGTGTCCCAGCCTCACCCCTCCACTGTGCCAGCTAGGACATCCCGAGAGACGGGTTCAGCCCATCTCCACCCACATAGAGCTAGGACACGGGACAAGGGAGCTAAACCAAGGCACAGGAATGAAGAAGAAAACAAGGTGGGGGCTGGGCAGCTGGGGTCAGAGGTGACATCCTAGGGACCAGATGAGGTGGAACAACTGACAGGCAACTCTAGGAATTCGGAGTACTACAAAGGAACCCAAGGGCTGGTCTCATGAGGATTGCAAAGGTTAGGCACAGAGAAGAGGTGTGGCTTAAACTAAGATCGGGACAAGTCACCAGCCCAAAGAGATGGCAGTTTCTGGGCTCCATCTCCACTGAGACACACACTAACCAAGTAGCTGACACTGAGGACTTCTAGGTAACCGTAGCCACTCTTACGAGTTCAAAACACGGATGCAGCAAAACATCCTCTCAGTTATGGGAAGGCACGATCAGGTTCCCACTTGAGATGAGCAAACTGAGGCAGACCCCTTCCAAATCCTAGACTCCAGGAAAGCACGTAAGCACAGACTGAGGAGTCTCCACCACCCATGCCACACAGGGCAGAGCAGCCCACCATGCCCTAAAGGGGGATCGGTTGATCTGTCTTGTCTTCGGAAGGTCTGTTTCCCCAAAAGCCCCCTAAAGAAGGAACTGAGCCCCTAAGAACCCTCTGAGTCAACCAGCCAGAGTTGTCCAACAGGGGCCCCCAGAGCCCGGCCCTGTGGCCCACGCGCGGGCCTGTTGCTGCCCAAGCTGCCCCACTCGCGCACCGTGCCGAGTTCCAGTACCGGAGTGGAGGATTCGCAGCGCGTCAATGGGGGCTGGTCCCGGAGTTCAGCGGCCGCACCCCGAGGTGCAGGTCAGCTCTGGGCTGAGACCGCAGCCCCGCACCCGCGGGGAGGCCCGCGCTCTCGCTCCCACAGCCAGACGAACTCCACGCGCGAAACTTTCCGCTCGCAGAGCGCCGCCGACTCCGCGCCCTGCTCATCCCCAGCGCGCCGGGATACGGTCCCCGCGCCGCCGTCCCAGACGCCAGCGCCGCACACCCACCCCGTCCGCGGCGCCCTCCCGCCGCTCGGCCCCGGGTCTCGGCCCCGCACTCGGCCGCCCGCGCCTCGCGCCCCTCCCCCCGCCCGCGCATGCGCACCGTGGCCGAGATGGAGGGGGGGTCGTCGGGCGCCCACGGGGCTCATGCTCCGCCCGGGGATAGTGGGGAGGCTCGAGGCGCTCAGACTGGGAAAGCACGGGCCGGACCAGGTCGAGCCCGGGCAGCGTGTGGGAGGGGCCGCTACCCAGCCGCTCACTCACCTCCGCCATGGCCGAGCGTGCGCGCGGGAGGCGGCGGCCGCGCGGGTCCCCGGATGCGGTGCCGCGCGCTTATTGGCGGAGCAGCTGGGAGGCGGAGTGGGGCGGGGCCGCGGGAGGCGCGTAGTAGGTGTGCTGGGGCGGAGCGGAGGTCTACAGCCTGGCTCCGGTGTGCCCCGCCCGGACATCAGCCAACCAGCTGACTCCTGTGTGGATGCTCAGCCACCAAAGGGAGTGTCCACAGGTGAGGGAGATGGAGCAAAAGTCAGGGGAACAATCCACAGGTGAAGAACAGTCTACAAGTGAAGAGGTTCCACAGGTGAGGGGGCAGTCTAGCGGTGAGGGATTTCGGTCCTGAAGTGAAATGGGGATGGTCTGGAGGTGAGGGGAAGATCCAGAAGTGATGGGGAATGGACTAGAGGTGAGAGGGGATAGTCCAGAGATGAAGGGGACAGTCCATAGGTGAAGGGGATGTCCTGAAGTGAGGGGAATGGTCTAGGGACGAGAGGAAACAACCCACAGGCTTACAGGTGAGGGGAGTGGTCCTGAGGTGAAGAATACAGGCCTGAGGTGCAGAGAGCAGGTAGGCATGGTAGCATCCAAAACAGGTGCACAGACCTAGATTTGCTGATGCCAGGAGGGTGAAGACAGAATGGGAGACACTTGGAGACACAGGGATGGGCAGACCTAGCCTTGCAAAGCTGAAGGACTCTGGGCTACACAAGTCACCGAATGACCCTTCCCACTGGGGCCAGAAGCAACTGAGCTGGGAGGTGAAGGCACACTAAGGTTCAAGCACAAAAGTTTGTCCCACCCCCGAGGATTTGCCAACCCAAGTCAGAAAGTCTGCCCCCTGCCCCTGACCATCCTTAGCTCATAGCCATCACATCTGTTGGGGCAGTTCCTTCTGTAGTTGAGATTTCTCAGGAAAAGGGAGAAAAAAAAGAAGTTTGGTGGGTTCATTCATTCGATGAACCTGAGTCAGCCTGTTATAAGCAGGAGAAGCTTCCAAAAGAGAACTGACAAGGATCACTAGAGAAAGCCAGGCATGGTGGCTCATACTTGTAACTCCAGTGCCCTGAAGGCTGAGACACGAGGGTTACTATCAATTTGGAGCTAGCATGGACTATGGAGTGAGACCCTGCCTCAAGAAACCAAGTTACTGGTTATGGTGCCACATGCCTTTAATCTCAGCACTCAGGAGTCAGAGGCAAACAGGTCTCTATGAGTTCCAGGCCAACTTGGTCCATGTAGCAAGTTCCAGAACAGCCAGGGCTACATACTACATAGTAAGACCCTATGTGTATCGAAACAAACAACAATAACAAGCACATACACACACACACACACACACACAAATTAACCAATCACCAAAGATTAAGCAATTGGATGAATGGATGAACAGAAAGATTCTTCAAGATTAAGACTTCCTTTCCCACAGACTTGATAGTTGCAGTGGAAAGCTGAGGTGACCTTTCAGCCAGGTGGGAAACCTGAGCTTCGAGAAGAGCAGGTGGACACTTGGCATTTCCTTGGGTGATACCTGGACAGCATCTCTCATCCAAGCCAGACTTAAGAAACTGTTGACAGAAGTATGCACTCCAGACCCAGACTAAAGGGGAAGGTTCTGTTAAATAGTGAGACTGTGTTCTTCAGAACTGCCAGAGAAGAGAGAGCTGTAGAACTCTCCAAGTTCCATCAACAACACACAATACTTGATATTTAATGACCTACAAGACCAGGGAAATGCCACAAAGGCCTCTCAGACTTGATTGCTGGAACTGAGTTCAGATTTAAAGACTTGGATTGCTGTTGAGTTTCCTAAAATTGGTAACTAGCTTATGGGTCTGTAAAAGTATAATCTTGGGCTGGAGAGATGGCTCAGTGGTTAAGAGCACTGACTGCTCTGCCAGAGGTCCTGAGTTCAATTCCCAGCAACCACATGGTGGTTGACAACCATCTATAATGGGATCCAATGCCTTCTTCTGGTGTGTCTGAAGTCAGCAACAGTGTACTCACATAAAATAAATATTTTTTTTTAAAAAAAAAAAAGAGTATAATCTTATTTGGAAAGTCAGTGAAGCCAGGTGTGGTAGCTCACACCTGTTATCCCACCATTGAAGAGGCTAAAGCAAGAGGTTTGCTCTAAGACCAAGGCCTGGGCTACTTTGGCAATGTTTCTGTCTATATCCCATGGTGAAGTCACATGTTTCTGTCTATATCCCATGGTGAAGTCACATGTTTCTGTCTGTATCCCATGGTGAAATCACATGTTTCTGTCTATATCCCATGGTGAAGTCACTGTAGCCCAGGCCAAGTTCCATCCCTAGTCCTCACACAGGGACTTAAAACTGCCTGTAACTCCAGATCTAGGGGAGTCAATGTTCCCCGCTCTCCTCCCCTTGGAGGCTTGCATGCACCCAGGCACATACACAGAAAATAAAATCTAAATCTACAAAGAAAAAAACCCAACAAACAAAAAAAGTGTGTCTTAATCAGGGTTTCATTACTGTAAAGGATCACCATGATCAAAGCAAGTCTTATAAATGCAAACATGTAATTGGAGCTGGCTTACAGTTTCAGAAGTTCAGCCCATTATCATCATGGTGGGAAGCATGGCCTTGTGCAGGCAGACATGGTGCTGGAGGAGCCAAGAGTTCTTGATCTAAAAGCAGCCACAAGGGCCCAATTCTCTACTGAGCAGACTTGAACATATATATGAAACCTCAAAGTCCACTTCCACAGTGACACACTTCCTCTAACAAGACCACACCTCCTAATAGTGCCAATTCCCATGGGCCAAGCATAGTCAAACTGACACACTGTAATGGAGAGATGGCTCAGTGGTAGACACTCTTGCAGAAGACTCAGGTTTGGTTCCCAGCATACAACCATCTGTAACTCCAGAGGTTTTTCCAGCGTGGCTCAGCCTTTCCTCCATGCAACCCTGCCCCTTTCACCCTCTGGCCAGTGCTGCATGAACTTTTCTTAGGGAGAAGCCCACAAGCTTCTCCACTGTTCATCCTAAGGGATCCTACAGACAGAGGTGTGATTCCCCTGAAGCCAGTGAGTTTATTAGACTTAACCCAAAAGCAGCTGAACCACCAAAAGGGGGCCCTCAGTGTCTTAGTTGGTGTTCTACTGCTGTGAACAGGCACCGTGACCAAGGCAACTCTTATAAGGACAACATTTAGTTGGAGCTGGCTTACAGGTTTAGAGATTCAGTCCATTATCATCAAGGCAAGAGCATGGCAACAGTCAGGCAGGCATGGTGCAGGCAGATCTGAGAGCTCAACATCTTCATCTGAAGGCTGCTAATGGAAGACTGACTTCTAGGCAGCTAAGGTGAGGGTCTTAAGCCCACAACCACAGTGACACACCTACTCCAACAGGACCACGCCTTATAATAGTGCCACTCCCTGGGCCGAGCATATACAAACCATCACACCCAGCATGGATGATAATATCCCCAGAGCTGTGTAGGTGGGTTCCCCTTTCAGATATCCTTCCACACTGTGAACTCGGCATCTCCTGAGGACAGAAGCAGACTGGGATCCCACACAACTGGTTGGATGCTTTAGGAAGGAATGGCATCTCAGATGAGAGCTTAATGGCACTCATCAGCCTGTCCTGTGAGGGAGCATCAAGCCCAGACTTAAGGATATCTTACAGGCATTCCTGACTGCTTCGATAAAGGCAGCATTCCACAACACCCAGGCTAGACCCCAATGGTGACCTTGGTGTGTTTCTGCCCATGATCCCTCAAAGTCCATTATGCCTTAATATGGCTTGAGTCATACTCTGGAAGACTTTGAATAACAAACTGAAGGACTGCTGTGGTATGTCTGCACTGCTCTAAGAGAATACCACAGCCAAGGTGGGAGACGTCAGGAGTCAGAGGCAGGAGGGTCACTTTAGCCCAAGAGTTCAAGGACAATCTGGCAGCAGAGCAAGATACCTTAGTTACTTTTAAATTGCCATGACAAAACACTATGGCCAAAGCAACTTACAGAAGAAAGCATTTAAATCGGGGCTTACAGTTCAAAGGTGAGTCCATAGCCAGCATGGCAGGGAGGCAACGGGCAAGCAGGCAGGCAAGGTGCTGAAGCAGTAACTGAGAACCACAGACCCAAGACAGACAGACAGACAGACAGACAGAATGCACTAAGTAGGAATGTGTGGGTGTTTGAAACCTCCAAGCTAGTGACTCACCTCCTCCAACAAGGGCCACACCTAATGATCTTTTCCAAACAGTTCTACCAATGGGGACCAACTGTTGAAACATACGAGCCTGTGCGGGCCATATTCTCATTCAAACCACCACACAAGATCCATCTCAATAATAATAATAATAACAACAACAACAACAACAATGATGCCACAAATGGGTTATAAAGGGCATAAATTAGATCTGGCATATTGAGCTGAGTGGTGATTGTGCTTACATTTAATCATAGCACTTCAGAAGGCAGAGGCAGTTGGATTTCTGAGTTCAAGGCCAGCCTGGTCTACAGAGTGAGTTCCAGGACAGCCAGAGCTACACAGAGAAACCCAGTCTCCTAAAAGTCAAAAAACCAGTATCTTGCCCCTCGTGTTAATCCTAGCACCTGGAAGGCTGAAGTCAGAAGGATCTAGGCTCAAGAACTGTTTCCCAGGACTAGGGAGATGGTTTAGTGCAGTGCCTGCCACACAAGTGTGAAGAGCTGAATCTGAATCCCTGGCACCATAAAGGAGCCAGAGCCACATCACTGTAGCTAACCCTGGGGATATGAAGACATGTGGGTCCCAGAACTCACTAGCAGACTAGTGTAGCTGGTGGTGCATGCTGGGTCAGGTTCAGGGTCTGTTAAGAACCATGCTCTGCTGCCAAGATTGTGTCTTGACATGGTACAAGGGTGGAAGGGCAAGCAGACAGCCCCCACCTCCTCAACCTCAAATCCTTTTATAAGGTGTGACTCCCTTGAGGGCTCTGTGCTCCAGACTCAATCACTCTCTGCATAATGTAATAGTAATCACAACATTAGGACTGAATTTTGGAGGGGACACCATCATTTGAGTCACAAGAAGCAGCAACGTAATGGAAAGATGCTCCCAAAACAAGATGGTGCCTTATACTATAAGGAGCTGTGTCAAAGCTACTCTCAGAATGGATGGCAGGATAGCCCTGCCGTGTGCTGTAACCCAGAGGCGACCCATACATCAACAGCATTCTCTCACTGGCACAGGGCCCAGTCACCAGCACAACATTACACAACTTCCTGCTGTCTACCAATAGGTCCTAGGGCATCTGTGCCTAGTCACCACCAGATACAGCCTGCCTACCAGAAGCTCCATTTGGGAAATCAGCTTTCTCCCCACCCTTTTGCAGGACGTGCTCTCTAGAAAGCTGCCTTGACTAGTTTTGGTTGATTGAGTTGGTTGGTTGGTTGGTTGGTTGGTTGGTTGGTTGGTTGGTTTTGGTTTTCCAAGACAGGGTTTCTTTGTGTATCCCCTGGCTGTCCTGAAATTCTCTGTGTAGACCAGGCTGGCCTCAAACTCATAGACATCTGCCTGCCTCTGCCTCCTGAGAGCTAAGATTAAAGGCATGTGCCACTACTTCCCAGAGCCTTGGCTAGTTTTTATGTCATTTTAACACAAGGTAGATTTATCTGAGAAGAGAGAACCACAATTCAGAAAATGCCTCTGTAAGATTGGGCTTTACAAAAGCTGGTAGGGCATTTTCTTACTGATTGATATAGGAGATCCCAGTCCATTGTGTGTGGTGCCAACCCTGGGCAGGTAGTCCTGGGTTCTATAAGAAAGCATGCTGAGAAAGCCACAGGAGCAAGCCAGTAAGCAGCACCCCTCCGTAGGCTCTGCACCAGCTCCTGTCCCCAGGTTTCTGCTGTGTTTAAGTTTTTGTCCTGATTTGCTTCAATAATGAACTGTCATATGGAAGTATAAGCCAAATAAACCCTTTCCTCCCCAACTTGCTTTTGGTCACAATGTTTCATCACAGCAAGAGTAACCCTAAGACAGAAGTGAACACAGACAGAAACTCATGTTGGGGAAAGTACACCCCGTGGAAGTAAAGACAGTAGCCAGAGGGATCCACCATGTGCTGAGCAGAGGCCTTGGCTCTAGTACTAAACCCGTGGAGGCCTACCAGTAGCTAAGACTGCCCCAAGGGAAAGAGTGACACAGAGAGCTGCCTTCCTGGGGCAAGTGTCTTCCCTGAACTGGAGTGAAGCCATATATGGTAGCACACAGCTTTAATCCCAGAACTCAAGAGGCAAAGGCAGAAGGATCTCTATGAGTTTAAGGCCAGTCTAGTCTAAATATGGAGTCCTAGGACAGCCAGGTTGTAAAGAGACTCTGTGTCTCTAAAAAAAAACAGGCAAGAAAAAAGAATTAAAGCAAGCACTTGGCTTCAAGGACACCCCTCCAGACGGTCACATGACTTCTGCATCTTTTGTCCATTTATCCCTGATAATTTGTGTGGCTTAATTTTCTTCTAACAATGATCTCTATAATTACAGACATGTGACTGGACTTCACTCTGTCCAGACCATCACCATCCAATGGATAGAGAGAGAAATCCCAATTTCCCACTGACTATACTTCAAAAGGAAAGAAAAACATAAAGTTAAGTTTTGCAACATGTTTTATTTAATGCCACATATCTTTAAGTATTATTTTCCTAATGTGCAATCAATCAATATAAAATTATTAATGAGCTTCCAGTCTGCAACTGAGCCCTAGTGAGATTCTATTCTCCAGCCCCCACCCCGCCCATACCCAGAGACAGCTTGACCCCTAGGAGTTCTGATACCACCAGGCTCGCAGATGAGTCATCCCACCCCCACCCCACCACAGGACCTGGTCTAACTGGGGACACACAGCCCCAGGTCCCATACAACACAGGACCTCCCATCCTGCCAAAGACACACCTTCCTTCTGGGTCCAAAACTGCACCCAGCACTCCCTACCTCACCCACACACAGAGTCATCTTGACTCCCAGGAGGTCTGACACAGCCAGGCTCACAGATCAGGTGCTGCAGACACCTGTCCCACACCCAGAAACAACCTGATCCAAGGAGGCCAAAATTAACAAGGCTCACAGAAGGAACAGGCTCCAATCAGAGACAGCAAGGCCAGTAAACACGAGAGATAACCAGATGGCAAGGGGCAACCACAAAAACATAAGCAACAGAAACCAATGCCACTTGGCAACATCAGAACCCAGTTCTCCACCACAACAAGCACTGGATACCCTAAAACACCTAAAAAGCAAGATTCTGATCTAAAATCTAATCTCGTAAAAATGATAGAGGACCTTAAGAAGGATATAAATAACTTCCTTTAAAAAAGATACAGTAGAACACAGGTAAACAGGTAGAAGTACTTAAAGAAATACAGGAAAACAAAATCAAACAGGTGAAGGAATTGAACAAAACTGTCCAGGATCTAAAACTGGAAATAGAAACAATAAAGAAATCACAAAGGTAGACAACCCTGAATATGAAAAAAAAAAAAAAAAAAAAAAAAAAGAAAAGAAAAGAGATCAGGAGTCACAAATGTAAGGATCACCTACAGAATACAAAAGATAGACGAGAGAGTCTCAGGAATAGAAGATATTGACACAACAGTCAAAGAAAATGCAAAGTACAAAAAGCACCTAACCCCAAACATCCAGGAAATTTAGGACACAATGAAAAGACCAAACCTAAGAATAATAGGCATAGAAGAGAGACTCTCAATTCAAAGGGCCAGTAAACATCTTCAACAAATCATAAAAGAAAACTTTCCTAACCTTAAGAAAGAGATGCCCATAAACATACAAGAAGCCTACAGAACACCAAATAGATTGGACCAGAAAGGAAATTTCTCTTATCACATGATAATCCAAACACCAAATGCACAGAACAAAGAAAGAATATTGAAAGTTGTAAGAAAAAAAGGCCAAGTAACATGAAGGCAGACCTATCAGAATAACATCAGACTTCTCACCAGAGACTCTAAAAACCAAAAGATCTTGGGCAAATGTCATGCACACCCTAAGAGAACACAAATGCCAGCTCAGGCTACTATACCCAGCAAAACGCTCAATTACCATAGATAAAGATACCAAGATATTCCATGACAAAACCAAATTTAAACAATATCTTTCCACTAAATCAGCCCTACAGAGGATAATAGAAAGAAAACTCCAACACAAGGAGAGAAACTACACCAAGAAAAAAAACAAGAAATTAATCTCACAGCAAACCCAAAAGAAGAGAACCACACAAAAATAATTCCACCTATAACAACAAATATAACAGGAAGCAACAATCATTGATCTTTAATATCTCTCAACATCAGTGGACTCTTCCAATAAAAAGATATAGGCTAACAGACTGGATATGTAAACAGGACCCAACATTTTGCTGCATACAGGAAACACATCTCAGTGACAAAGACAGACACTAGTACCTCAGAGTAATAGGCTAGAAAAATTTTTTTTCCAAGCAAATGGTCCCAAGAAACAAACTGGAGTAGCCATTCTAATATCCATTAAATAAACTTTCAACCAAAAATTATCAAAAAAGATGGGGAAGGACACTTCATACTCATCAAAGGAAACATCCACCAAGATGAACTATCAATTCTGAACATCTATGCCCCAAATGCAAAGGCACCCAAATTTGTAAAAGAAGTGTTACTAAAGATCAAAGCACACATTGAAACTTACAAAATAATAGTGGGGGACTTCAACACCCCACTCTCACCAATGGACAGATCATGGAAACAGAAACTAAACAGAGACACAGTAAAACTAACAGAAGTTAGGAATCAAATGGATTTAACAGATACCTACTGTTGCAGCCCGAACTGCCCCACACTTGGGGGCCAGAAATGTTGAGAACTGCACTACCCCATGTTTGGGGGCCAAAATGTCTCAGACCATTCTGTCAATGTTTGAACCCGCACTGCCAAAGCCTTGAGGGCTAAATTGTTAGAGCCCGTACTGCCTCAAGCTGCTCCAGTCCACAGGTCGGGGTTCAGCAAGAGAGAGAGTGAGGACGGACTCGAAGAATGGAGACCAGAGTGTGATTCAATCCGTTTATTCTTCAGTCTCTCTTCTTCTCTCCAAGTCCCTAGTTCCTAGTCCCTAGTGCCTCCAAGTTCCAAGTTCCAAGTGCTAAGTGCCTAAGGCCTACTACCTAGTTCTTCCGAGTTCTCTAGTCCAAGCATCTTCTTCCTCAATGCCTAATTCCTACTCCAAGTTGTACTCTCTAACCTAATTCCTAGTTCCAAGTTGTACTCAACTCTTCTGTCTGCCTCTTGCCTTTTATATGTCTCACTTCTAAGCCACGCCCTTAAGTCACACCTTTAAGTCATGCCCTTAGGTCTTGTCTCTAAATCTGATCTCTAAGTCACTCCCTTAAGTCACACACCTTTAAGTCTCACACACCCAAGGGAAAATCCTAGGTATCTTAAGCAAGATGTTATCAGAGTGTGCTCAGCTGTTGTAGGCTGATGTAATCAAGTCTCTTATCAGGGTATATGGCTCAAGATGGCTGCAAGGATGATAGCCACCTTCTGTCGGCTCCCCACAACCTACAAAACATTTCACCCTAAATCTCAGCACATCACAGTACCTTCTCCAAAACTGGCCACATAATTGGAAACACAAAACAAGCCTCAACAGATACAAGAAGATTGAATTAATCCAATGCATTCTATCAGATCACCACAGGCTAAGGCTGGTCTTCAATAACAACAAAACCAACAGAAAGTCCACATACACATAGAAGCTGAACAACTCTCTACTAAATGATAACTTGGTCAGGGGAGAAATGAAGAAATTAAAGACTTTCTAGAATTTAACAAAACTGAAAACATATACCCAAATTTATGGGACACAATGAAAGCAGTGCTAAGAGGAAACCTCATATCTCTGAGTGCCTTCATAAAGAACTTGGAGACATTCTACACTAACAGCTTAACAACAGATCTGAAAACTCTAGAACAAAAAGAAGCAAATATACCCAAGAGGAGTAGACAGCATAAAAAGGGAGACATAACAAGAGAAATGGAGGAAACTCAAAAAATCATTAGCTCCTACTACAAAAGCCTATAGTCAACAAAACTGAAAAAATCTAGATGAAATGGATGATATTCTAGACAGATACCAGGTACCAAAGTTAAATCAGAATCAGATAAACCATCTAAACAGTCCCATGCATCCATAGCATTCTCTCTCTGGTACAGGGCCCACTCACCAGCACAACTTCCCACAACTACATGCTGTCTACCAATAGGTACTAGGGCATCTGTGCCTATGTGTCCCATAACCCCTAAGGAAATAGAAGCAGTCATTAAAAGTCTCAAAAAAAAAAAAAAAAAAAAAAAAAAAAGCCCAGGACCAGATGGGTTTAGTGCAGAATTCTATCAGACCTTCAAAGAAGAGCTAATACCAATACTTCTCAAACTATTCCATAAAAGAGAAACAGAAGGAACACTACCTACTTCATTCTATGAATCCACAGTTACACTGATACCTAAACCACACAAAGACTCAACAGAGAAAGAGAACATCAGAACAGTTTTCCTTGTGGATATCAATGCAAAACTACTCAATAAAATTCTTGCAAACTGAATTCAAGAACATATCAAAATGATCACTCACCGTGATAAAGTAGGCTTCTTCCCTAGAATACAGGGATGGTTCAATATATGGAAATCCATCAATGTAATCCACTATATAAACAAACTCAAATAATAAAACCTCATGATCATCTCATTAGATGCTGAAAAAACCTTTGACAAAAAACAACACCCCTTTATGTTAAAAGTCTTGGAGAGATCAAGAATTCAAGCATGTACCTAAGCATATTAAAATCAATAGGTAGCAAACCAATAACCAACATCAAACTAAATGGAGAGAAACTAGAAGCAATCCTACTAAAATCAGGGACAAGACAAGGCTGCTCACTCTTTGCCTATTTATTCAATATAATATTTGAAGTTCTAGCTTGAGTAATTAGACAACAAAAGGAGGTCAAAAGGATACAAATTGGAAAAGAAGAAGATATCACTATTGCAGATGATATGATTGTACACATAAGCAATCCCAAAACTTCTATTAGAGAACTCTTACACCTGATAAACAACTTCGGCAAAATGGCTGGATATAAAATTAACTCAAACAAATCATTAGCCTTCCTCTACACAAAGGATAAATGGGTTAAGAAAAAAATTAGGGAAACAACACCCTTCACAATAGACACAAATAGTATAAAATATCTCTGTTAACTCTAACCAAGCAAATGAAAGATCTGTATGACAAGAACTTCAAGTCTCTGAAGAAAGAAATCAAAGAAGATCTCAGAAGATGGAAAGATCTCCCATGCTCATGGATCGGCATTTAATGCAATCCCCATCAACATTCCAACTCAATTCTTCTCAGAGATAGAAAGAGCAATTCTCAACTACATCTGGAACAACAAAAGACCCAGGATAGCAAAAACTATTCTCAACATTAAAAAAACTTCTAGGGGAATCACTATCGATGACCTCAAGCTGTACTACAGAGCAATAGTGATAAAAAAAAAAAAAAAAAAAAACAAACTGCATGATATTGATACAGAGACAGGCAAGTAAATCAATGGAATAGAATTGAAGATCCAAAAATAAACCCACTCACCAGTGGTCACTTGGTCTTTGACAAGCCAAAACCATCCCATGGGGGAAAGAAAGCATTTTCAACAAATGGTGCTGGTTCAAATGGTGGTTTGCATGTAGAAGAATGGAAATTGATCCATTTTTATCTCCTTGTACAAAGTGCAAGTCCAAGTGGATCAAGGACCTCCACATAAAAACAGATATGCTGAATTGGATAGAAGAGAAAGTAGAAAGAGCCTAGAACACATTGGCACAGGAGAAATTTCCCTAAACAGAACACCAATGGCTCAGGTTCTAAACACAACAATTGAAAATGGTACCTCATAAAATTGAAAAACATCCGTAAGGCAAAATAGGACAAAATGACAACCTAACGACTGGGAAAAGGTCTTTCCTAACACTACATCCAGTAGAGGGCTAATATTCAAAATATACAAAGAAATCAAGAAGTTAGACTCCAGAGAAACAAATATTCTTATTAAAAAGTGGGGTACAGAGCTAAACAAAGAGTTCTCAACTGAGGAATCTCAAATGGCTGAGAAGCACCTAAAGAAATGTTCAACATCCTTAGTCATCAAGGAAATGCAAATCAAAAGGACCCTGAGATTCCACCTCTCACCTATCAATAGATGGGGTGTGGCTCAGTGAGAGATTTCGATATTTGCATTCTTGACTTAGTACTGTCTCTGCAATACTATATGTTTGTACTTACAGAACATGTCAGCTCTAGTCATCTGCATTTTACATGCCTTAAGGCCACCCATGGCCATTCCTATGAACCTGGACAAGATTGTTGTAGACACCAACTTCATTATTTCCAAGGGCCTGCAATTCTAAGGATTACCAGAACTTGGCAAATCATAAACCAGCAGTCTCCCCTGAGAGCCAAATGCCTAGTTCCTCACTGTGGAATTCTAGGCGGGGATCTACCCTAACCTTGCCCCCAGCTATAGTGACAATTCTAGAATTTTGTTTCTTTAAAAAAATATATAGAAATAGAATATGCTTTTATTTTAATCCCTGTTCTAGGATGTGGGACTATTCAGACTGTCCAGAGCAACTGACTGTGATTTCCCTCATGCTCCAGCAGGGACATGATTTTGCCAGCTACAGATAGTTTGATCGTGTGACATTAGGAATTCTGGAAACTTTTCAGATGGTATGTAAATGCTAGAGCTCCGAGAGGTGGGGTCGGTGGTTGTTGGTGGTATGGGGGGGGGGCAGTTATTTGCAGTTTGTAAATAGGCTTAAAGAAGAAAAAAAAGGAAAGAAATTAGGTTCAGGGACTTCTATCTTTATCTCTTCTCTCTATCTTCCTTTCCTGTCTACTGTTAGGGAGTGAATTGGGGGTGGGGATAAAAGATGGGAAAAGAAAAACCTGCAAAGTAAGTAGCAAAGACTAGCTACAGCCAGTCCCTCACTGGGGGATTCTAGGCAGGGCTCCACCCCTGACCACACCCTTAGCCCCTCACTGGGGGATTCTAGGCAGCAGCTCTATACCTGGATATGCTCCCAACTGTCTTTTTACTTATGTTGAGACAGGGTCTTGTCAAATTACCCAGGCTGGCCTTGAACTTTCAATGCTCTTGCTATGGCCTCCTGAAGACTAAGACTATAGGAATGTTTGGGTTCCAGGCAGCTAAATTATAAATTATAAATGTTTCTCACTCCATTGTTTTACTTCTATCCTTCAAGGTTTTTTTTTTTAAAAATAACATTTATTTTATATATGTGAGTACACTGCCGCTGTCTTCAGACACACCAGAAGAGGGCATCAGATCCCATTACAGATGGTTGTGAGCCACCATGTGGTTGCTGAGACTTGAACTCAGGACCTCTGGAAGAACAATTAGTGTTCTTAACCACTGAGCCATCTCTCCAGCCCTAGGGCTTTATTTGTATGGATGTAGCTTCTCCTTGTTCTTGTCAAATCCACTGGTATTAAAAGAAAGTTTTAAAATAGACCCACTCTGCAGGTCTGTTAGGCTAGGGCCCATTTAATCAGCCACAGAGGATATGGAGTCACAGGACAAAGCCCTGTTAAATCATCCCAGGAACTGGCTGGCTATGAAAGATAAGAAAGTATACAAGGACATCCTTGAAAGCACAGAGATGAACCTTGAGCATGTCCAAATGAGTAATGGGCCACCTGGTATTCTCCAACCTCCCCATTTGGGACAACTCAGTGTTCCAGGAAATCGTAAGTTTAACCAGATGTCCTGCTGACTTAGATAAGCACCCACTTAAACAGCCTGCTAATGTTTTTTAATATACATATAAAGCAACCAATCGTGTGTAACCGCACAAATATCTCCCGCTCCCCCCATCCTTTGTCTATAAAATCCACAAACCTTTAAGCTTCTGGGTCAGCTCCTCTGCCTCCTATGTAAGATATGTGCTGACCCAGAGCTCTGATATTAAACTGCTTTAATTTAATCGTGTGCTTGCATCAAGCCGGTCTCTCGTGAGTCCTTGGATGCCTGTCATCCCGAGACTAGAGTGGGGATCACCCTTTGGTGGTCTTTCAGTATCTTCCTGACACTTTGGGATGACCTTATTTCTCTCAAGTCCTGCCCACTGTGTCCCTTCTTGCTGTCTTAGGCACTTCTTAAAACTAGTTCAAACCGGACTTGTCTCCCCCTCAGGCAGCTGCAGCCACAGCTCTTACCTCACCTTTCATCACCTTTGCTCTTCCCACAGCTGAGAACTTCTGTGTCCCTTTTGTTGACATGGCTCTTATATTGATTTATTTAAATCCCTACGGGGATGGAGGAATAGCTCAATGGTTAAGACTGGCTGCTCTTGTCTGTCTGACTGTCTATCTGTTTGTTTGTTTGTTTGGGTTTTTCAGACAGTCTGTATAGTCCTGGCTTACCTGGAACTCACCCTGTAGCCCAGGCTAGCCTCAAACTCACAAAGATCTGCATACCTCTGCCTCATGAGTACTGGGATTAAAGGTGTACACCACAGCTACCCTGGTACTGACTGCTCTTGCAGATAGCCTGGATTTGATTCCCGGTACCCACATGGCAGATCACAACCATCTGCAACTTCAGTTCCAGGGGATCTGATCCCCTACTCTGGCCTGCAAATGCATCAGGCATATACATGTGGTGCACAAACATACAGGTAGGCAAAACAATAATGAAACAAAAATAAGGGGTTTTTGGTTTGGGTTGTTTTGGGGGGTGTTGTTTTGGTTTTGGTTTTGGTTTTGGTTTTGGTTTTGGTTTTGGTTCACTGTTTTCAGACAGGGTCTCTCTGTGTAGGCTACCCTGGAACTCACTCTGTAGACCAGACTGGCCTCAAACTCACAGAGACAGGCACCTCAAACCACACACAGCAAGAAAAATAAGATTAAAGAAAAGAAAACAAAAAATAAGTACAGCTTTAAAAAATAAATCTTTTAAAGACTGTGGTATGTTTGACCCAGATGTCTCTCAAGGGAAGAGTGGACACAGAGAATGTGGGATATTTACACAGTGGAGTACTACTCAGCTATTAAGAACAAGGACATCATGAGTTTTTCAGGTAAATGGATGGAACTAGAAAATATCATGAGTGAGGTAACTCAGACCCAAAAGAACATGCATGCAATGTACTCACTGATAAATGGATATCAGCCAAAAGTACAGAGTACCCAGGATTCGATCCACAGAGCTCAAGAAGGTTAACAAGAAGGGCCCAAGTGAGGATGCCTCAGTCCCACTTGAGAGGGAGAAGAAAACAATCATGGGAGGCAGAGGGAGGGAGGGACCAGGGTGAGAGAGGGTGTGGGTAGATTTCTCACAGTGCAGCCCCAGTGACACAAGAAAGTCCTTGGGTTTTTCCAAAACATCTTTATTGGCATGATGGATGATGGTTGAATCTGGATGTGCACACACACACACAAACATACACCCATGAAACTCAGGGCAGACCTGAGTTAAATAGGGAGGGAGAAAGGGGAGAGGTTCTGAGGAAGAATGCTTAATTGGCTCCTCCCTCTGGCCTTCAGGCATCTCATTAGTATGTAAATCTCTCTAGGGCCTGAGGCCTGTAGTCACGCCCTCTACCTGTGCTCTTTGGGTGGGGCTGCATTGCCTTAAACAGTGACTGAACAGTGCAGGTCAATGGAGTTCCATGCCACATGTTAGGAGCCTGGATTCTGGGAGCACAGCGGAACAGATGCCCATCCTTTACAGGCAATGGACACCTGTTGGGTCTCCGGGCTTTCCAGCCAGCACTTTATCCAAAACCAAGACCCCTTTCACGGCCCTACAAGAAGGGAGAGGGAGGGGAAAAGGAAAATATGATCAGGTATGGGGGAGGGGCGGATGACAGGAGAGAAGTCCTGAGGGCCAGCAGAATGATTGGAACATACAACCTCAGGGGGTGGGACCAAGAACCCTCTAGAAAATGCCAGAGACCTGGGAGGTGAAATGCCTAGCAGTGGGGAGAGGGAATTTGTAGACTCCATCTCCATTAGAAAGACTAATCAAATGGAGGGATAGGGTTGTCATCCCACAGTTAAAAACTCTGACCCAGAATTGTTCCTGTCTAAAACAACAACAGGGACAAAAATGGAGAAGAGACTGAGAGAAAGGAGGTCCAGTGACTGGCCCAACTTGGGATCCACCTCAAGGGAGCCTCCAAGGCCTGACATTATTACTCATGCTTTGGTGTGCTTACAGACAGGAGCCTAGCATGGCTGTCCTCTAAGAGGCCCAGCAAGCAGCTAACAGAGACAGACACAGATACTTATACCCAACCATTGGACTGAAGTTCAGGACCCATATGGTTGAATTAGGGAAAGGCTAGAAGAAGCTGAGGAGGAGGGTGACCCCATAGGAAGACCAGTAGTCTCAACTAACCCAGACTCCTGAGATCTCTCAGACACTGAGCCACCAACATACATGAACAGGTCCAAGCCCCCTCCCCCCCACACACACACACATATAAAGCAGAGGACTCCCTGGTCTGGCCTCAGTGGGAGAAGATGTGCCTAACCCTTGAGAGACTTGAGGCCCCAGGGAATGGAGAGGCCTGGTGAGAGGGAGACATCCTCTTGGAGACAGGGGAGGTGGAATGGGATGAGGAATTGTGGGAGACTGGACCAGGAGGCGGGCAACAACTGGAATATAAAAAAATAAAAGTAATTTTAAAAAATCAAATAAAACAGTTAATTTTTTAAAAAAAGATTATGGTATGTTTGTTGTTCTTTGTTTTACCATTTTCAGTTCATCTGTGGTATCTGATATGGACTACATTCTACAGTGTCTCTCTGTTCTGAATAGGTATGGGCTCTCTGAGGTGACCCTTGCCCACCCCTACTGTGGTAGGGACTCTGCTCAGGACATACTGTGCCTTTAGTCTCCTCTGTGGCTGGCCACGCTGGCAGCCGCTCAGCAGACTCCAACTTCAGAGGGTCTAGTTCTGTGTGTTCCTCAATCAGCCCTGCACCTCCTTCCTCAAGTTCCATCAACCCTCACCCCAGTGCCTGATTCAGTGCTGGGGGTACTTCAGTCTACTACTGCCTCCTCATAGTTGACAGCCACAGTGAGCTACTGTGCATGCCCCCACAACATGAGTGGTTTTTTTCTCAGTAGATAGCCAGGGGGGATTCTTGCATTATAGATATAGATTATGGATAATGTGCCCTTGCAACTTTTAAAACTATTGGCCCAACATGGGGTGCACACCTTCAATCCTAGTGCTCAGGAGACATGCACAGGCAGATCTCTGTGAATTCCAGGCCAGCCAACATTACACAGACCCTGTCTCAAAAAACAAACAAACAAACAAAAACAAAACCACCTTTTTAAATCAAATGGCTCTCCAAAGCAGTATTAAGAAGGGAATCACACAGGGAGAAATGCCAAGATGGAGGGTAGGAGGTGTTAATCAGCCGCCACTGCAGAGTTGTTTTCCTGTACAAACCAAAGAAAAACACAAAACCTATATACAAATGGGTCACCTAATGCCCTCCCCCAGCAGAATCACACTAGTCTGAGCTAACAAGAGCCAGGGCATCCCAGAAAGGTCAAGTCCAAGGGGGTGTGTGGTGCTCGGGATTCTTGGGCTGAGTCAGAACATTGAAATGTTGAGGTGACTTTGAACAGCAGTGCACACAGTGTTTGAGGCAACCACTGATTCCAACATCTTATCTTGTTTTATTTTGTTACCCGCCCCCCACACACACAGAGGTGAAAAGTGTCATGTTGAGTAGAGCAGGCTGACCTTGAGCTCGCAGAGACCAGGTGCCTCTACCCCCAAGTGCTGGGATTGAAGGCATGAGCAGCCACTTCTTTTTTGGTTTTTAGTATTGCTGGTGTTGCTCAGCCTCTAGAAAGAGATGTCACCTGAACCACCACTGCAGACCACCCCACTCCCACACCGCCCACTGACTCAACTCAGCACTTTCTAGGTTTAGAATGTTGCTACATCAAAATCACCAATTCCAAGGCTTAAAAGGATGCACAAACCTCACACTGCAGCTCCCCCACATCATCACGCTCCGGAGGCTAAAACAGAAGGATCACCTTGAGTTTACCGTCAGCTTACATTACATAGTAAGATCCAGGCCTAAGTGAGACCTGTCTCAAAAAGAAAAAGACCTTCACCCGTTACCTGAGATCAGAACATTCCTGGACAGGGAAAAATAGAAACCACTGTGCTCTGATCACTGTCCTCCCTTGGGCCCCTTACTGTGTTCAGTATGGATGACGTCTGCTTTGATGACACAATGATCCTGTAAGGAATGACGTCTACCTCAAGTTGGGACAGTAGACACCCAAGTTGGGACAGTATACCAAGTAGAGACTAGGGAACTACCCCTAGGGAGGCAGGTTCACCTTGAGATAATTGTAGCTGCCAGCAGCTACGGGAAACTGGGTTCACCTGAGAGGAAGCCTGGGAATGAACAGGAATGGAGGGCAAGAGAAACGTGGGGCCAAGACAAAGTATTCTGATCAAGGCCCAAAGTTTAATATTTTGCTTTCACATATAAAGGAGAAGCCCCCCTCCCCCAGAGTCTCTTCCCAGTTCAGCCCAGGGGCTGGGCGAGGAGATAGTAGTCCAGAAGGGTCAAGGCTAGCTCAGCAGGCAGTCCATTCTTCTTAGCTTGGTAACAGACTGTAGGATGCCAAGTCTGACAAGGCAATGCCTCTCCTAGGTCCTACTGTTGTTTGGTCTATTGTGGTAAAAGACTCACAGGCCTGCTTAGGCCTGGGGGAAGGGCACAGTTACCCCCTTAATTTTTTAAGATGGCAGTGCCAATATCTGGACGGGGCACAATATTTCATCCCGTCTAGAGTTTCGAGTGGCTGGGCAACTGTGTCTGGCTTAGGTTGGCGTTTATATTACTCCTATATTACCCGTCATTGAGGAAACCATACATAGCATAGTGATGTATGCCTTTGCCTTAGGTTTATAGGAGCTAAAAATTACTCCTATAATTACCCGTCATTGAGGAAAACATACATAGCATATTGATGTATGCCTCTGTCTTAGGTTTATAGGAGCTCAAAACACTCTTACCCATCATTGACTAACCGGCCATCATTGGCTCACTCTTTAGACCCAGACCACATTCAGACCAAAGGACCTATGGGCATGCACTAGATGCAATTCTTCACAGCGGTGTGTAACTGCCAGGATGAATAGCTGAGCTTGCTGAGAGTGATCTTGTGTGAGGGCAATCAATCTGCTTAAAACACAAGGTTCAAAGGTTAAAAGCAACATGATTATCCAAGCAATGTAGAAAACAAGGTTGGAAGTGAAAGTATTTCAGTATCTAATCCAACTGCTAATTAGCAGGAATCAGACACAAAATCTGGCCACCAGGTGGGTGGCTTAGTAAAAATTACTTACTCTCCAGTAAGAGTGGAGACTGTTAAATCAGCTGGCTGACTTTGAGCCATCTTCATCATTAGAATCATAATTATTAGGCTCAAGATCTGTGTCCACTTGATGGATCAGTCTTTTGGGCTCAATTTTCAGGCTCCATTCTCTTTTTCTGAAAAATGTAGACTGACCCACAACCCCAAATTAGAACAGGATCTGGACCACACCAAGAATTAGTTAAGGGGTCTCTCCACAAGACCCTGGCAAATGAGTTGGAAGTAACTGGATGCCAGTGGTGATCCGATCTGCTACAGACTGACCTTTAGCATCAGTTTGCAGAAAATTTAAAACAAATAAAACAAAAGCAAGGTATACTTTTGGTGACCTTGTGGGGTATAATTCCCCCTTTCTAGTTTAAAAAAGCCAATTTTTTTTTTAATTACTTGTAAAACCAGGGAAGAAGTACCATTAGCTGCTTTTCCCATATTTAGAGAGTTATGAAGATCTTATTTTAAAGTTTCATAATCTCTCTTTTACAATTTCTTGTCCTTGAAGATAATAAGGAGATATCAGTAATATTAAATTGTCAACAAACATCTCAAATGTTTGACTGTAGTCAAATAACTGTAATAGCCAGTTCCATTATCTATCTTAATCTGATATGGAACACCAAGCACAGGAAAATAATATAGGCAATAACTAATTATATTTTTAGTTGCTTCTCTTGTTAAAGTAGTTGCAACTAGAAAGCCTAAAAGGCATCAAGTCACATGTACATAAATCAAAAATGAGTAACATCTATTTGCCAAAATTGATTATGTATAAGTCCTCAAGGCTTAACACCATTATGAAAAACTTGAAGATATTGAGAACAAGTTTTTGTAATTTAACTTGCACACTTTCTAGAAATGCCAAATTGTTGTCTTAAGCTATTACTGTTTTGATATTGTAAAGAATAAGATTGTATGGCCAATTATTTTTGAAAGGCCTATAACATGTCTAGTATATAAATCTGCTCTGGCATTGTCCTGGGGTTCAGGCAATCCAATGAGCTTTTAAATGTCTTATAAAGTTAAGAAACAGTACATGTTTCTTAAATTAAGCTGTATTTTTATAAATAAAATTTGAGAATTAGCTATATCTAAAGAAAGGAACAATTTTAAGCAATTATGAATCATGAGCCATATACTGGCCATGAGTATATAAATTGAAAGCTTGATTTCTCAGCATTTCAAACAGTGGCTACAACACATAATTTAATTATTTGTATTGAAGCAGTGGAAACTCAAGAAAATAAACATGTGATTTAATTACATATACGGTCTTCTCAATAGATGAGGCATCTGTAAATATAGTAAATATAGCAAACATCTTTTCTATGGTCTGCATGCATAGTAAATTTTAAGAAATATAAAAGCATGCATAGAGAAAAACAGTAACAAATGATCATCAAATTTGTCTAAAAATTTTGTCATGCAATAGGCCAAATATCATTATTTTTCAATAACCAATTTAATTGCTATTTGGAATAAGGAATCAACCTTTTATCCAAAAGGTTTTAGGATTCTATCATATAATCTTGTATTAACACAATAATTTTTTATAATAGGATGTTTAAACTTTACTTGTAGATGAAGAAAGATAAATCCACATTAATGGTTTCTTTTTCCAAAGGGCTGTTGTGGGCATATAAGTAGTAATAACACAAACAGCCAACAATTTTTCATAGTCTATATAATTTATCTGTTGATAACTAACAGCTTACTCTATTTTCAGCAAAGCTAACTCTCTTTTATAGTTAATTGTCAAGGGGAATTAGGACTTGCATCCCCTTGAGAATATCAAATAGAGGTTTAAATCTTCCTATGGTAAGCTTAAGATAAGGTTTTAGCCAATTAATATCTCTTAACAACTTTTAAAAATCATTAAATGCAAATCAAATTAAAAGCAAACCATTTTCTTTTTTTCATGTACACTTACAAGCCAGAAGAGGGCACTAGATCCCACCACAAATGGTTGTGAGCCACCATGTGGTTGCTGGGAATTCAATTTTTATACTTTTAATTATAAGTCTAGCCTTTAACAGCTGAGCCATCTCTCTAGCCCCAACTATCTTTTATTAGAATTTTCTGTGCCACAATCTGTTTAAGATATAATTGAGGTCTCAAATATTGAAAGGATACTGCCTTTGAAACTTTTCTGGAGCAACAAGTACTCCAAAATTTTTAAAGCTTATTATATTGGAGCAAAGGCTTGCAGAAAAACTTCTTTAGAGAGATTAGCTAATAAAGTATCACACAATGAATAATATACACTAAAAGATTTAAACTCTTAATTTCTAGTATCAAAGTAACAAATATATATATATATATATATATATATATATATATATATTTGTATATATATATATGCAATTAACCATTTTTTGAGGCAAACATTTCTAATAATATCACTTCATGGGCTTTCAAAAATTATGAATAAATTTACTGACTGCAAACCTCCCACCTTTACCAGAAATGTAAAGGAATGGTAAAAAAATATATATATATCTTCTAGATATATAATAATTCTATATGTATTTACTGGAATGGCAGCTGGAGTAGGCAAGTTAGGTTGTAATGGCTGTAATGCCCCATTAGTTTCATAAATCTTAAGTTTGACCTTTCTTTTGGATTAATTCAATAACCAATCTTTTTTAGCAGAGTGAGAATATCAGATAAAGGCCAAGCTGAAGGCAACCTTATCCTCTAATAATTGTTACTGTAAGACCCCCCCGCAAGGGGACCCTCACCCAAGTCCGGACCTGCGCGCCCCAAGGACACACGAGAGACCTTCTTGATGCAATTGCAGAGGAGGTTTAATGATGAGGGCTCTCGGGCTGGAACATGTCTCACACAGGAGATAGAGGTTCCTGCCCTGGACCCAGGGAACTTGGGATATTTATCGGTAGGGGTTGGAGAGAGCGGGAAAATTTGGCGTGGTTACATATGATTGGATATTTCAAACATCAGCAACTTGCAGAACTGGCAGAACTTGTAGAAAGTCGGACCTCCCAGAAAAGGGAGGGAGAGAGAAGTAAACACCAGATAGCCCATTACTCACTTGGGCTTGTTTGGACTTGTCTGGGCATGCCCTTGTATGCCTTTATTTTTTGTCACCCTGCCCCTGCAGGGGCTTAATATTTTTATTATGACTATATTTAACAAATTGTTGGTGGTCTTTGCTGACCATGAATTTTTGTTATTGTTACAATGCTGCTTTCAAATTTTGTTCTCACAGTTACATACATTAGAGGAACCAAAAGCATCTCATTTTTAACAACTTTGGAAGGAAGCAGACACAAAGGAACAAAAGCAAATTGAACAATTTTTTGTCAGCAGGTACAGTTATAACTCCTGGCCCATAAACCCTTTGTTGTAAATGTGTTTGGGTTTATCCCTCCTCCCCAGCAAGAAACAAGCAAGGCAAAAGACAAATTCCAGACCCATTTTTAGGAGCTGGTCATGAAGACCCAGGACAAAAGGAACTTGGCACCTGAGCTTCTGCAGAGCTCAGTCTACATTGTCCTAATTCAAATGTAAATGTTCTTAATCTCAGCCTGTTTTCTGAGGCCTGACTAGGCCTGTACTGTGCTGCAAAAAAAAATATTTAACTTTAAATTAACTCTACATGCTGTATCTTTTTTTTTTTTCTATAAACATGGGCAAATCAAAAAATCTCAAACTCTCAATTGAACTGCCAACTGTAGCCAATGGAATAGTGGCAGTTTAACTATGTTTTTAAGCTTCTTTTGCAACATTAGAGTATAACCATAATTTTGAGAAACAAAACCAATTTTTAATGATGTAAGCAATCTATTTTCTCTAAAATCAACACCAAATAGATTACCTTTATGTTACAAAGTTTTGCTGCCAATTCTTATATATGAATGCATGATAGTGTAGCTTTTAATACCTCACTAAAGAGACATTGTTCTTAAATCTTATCTTTATACATCTGGTTTCTGAATGACTCCAGCCCTGAGTTACCAGCCTTAAGTCAACCTTTTGTTATCAAGGTTGTAAATTTTTTAATCATATCCAATAACTTTAGGCCAATAATCTATAACCAAGACATGTAGAACATATTTATACCTTAAAACCAATCAGAAACAAAAATAAAGTGACAACACATCTTATATATTTAGACCAAACAAAATTTCTTGCTTTTTCTAGCTGTAATATTAAGATAAAAGCAACTTGTCACAGAGATTTTTCTAGGACAAACAACTCTTAACTTCCTTATTGAATCCAAAAAACCTGCTGGTCCCTTTAAAAGCAGCTTATACCAACAATCAACTGTTAGAAAGGCTTTTCCAGCTCAGCTCGACTCTTAGCTACAGGTGTTAAGAAAACTTATCAGCCGCTGCTCTGCATATTAAGATTGCCTTTGAAAACCAAGTTAAACTAGACCAAGGGTTGGATCAAGCAATTTTAATGATCTTTTGAACATTAAACACAGAACACCACAAAACATAGACCACCAATCATTCACACAACTAAACAAAAAACACAATTGAGACACATGTGGACATTGGCGCACCAAGGACAAGCAAAGAAGGCAGAATTATGGATACTACTCAGTGCTCTACCCATTTTTATTTCCAAATTTTTTAAACCCTGCTCCTCTCGCCTGAGGCACCTCTTGGGCTTGCCGAATACTCTCCTATCCCAACTCACTGTCACCTCCCTAAATGAGCTTGCATCGGTTCAATGCTCACTCAAATCTAGACCCATATCCCACTTAAGCGCACTTCCTGTAAACACAGCCATAACTTAGCTAGCAGCAGTGCTGTTCCTTGTTTACCAAGTGCTCCGGATACTCTACTTTTTCTTCCATTTTCCATGGAGCTCCACCAAGACAGTGTTCCTCAGCTGATCTTCTCTTCTCAGGTTCCACGGGTAAGCGCCATTCTGTAGATGCCAGCAGCTACAGGAAACTGGGTTCACCTGAGAGGAAGCCTGGGAATGAAAAGGAATGGAGGGCAAGAGAAATGTGGGGCCAAGACAAAGTATTCTGATCAAGGCCCAAAGTTTAATATTTTGCTTTCACATATAAAGGGGAAGCCCCCCCCCCCCCGAGTCTCTTCTCAGTTCAGCCCAGGGGCTGGGCGAGGAGATAGTAGTCCAGAAGGGTCAAGGCTAGCTCAGCAGGCAGTCCATTCTTCTTAGCTTGGTAACAGACTGTAGGATGCCAAGTCTGACAAGGCAATGCCTCTCCTAGGTCCTACTGTTGTTTGGTCTATTGTGGTAAAAGACTCACAGGCCTGCTTAGGCCTGGGGGAAGGGCACAAATAATACACTTCTCCCTCTCAAAATTCCCTGCCTGAAGTGCAACGCCTGGGAGTCACCACGAGGCTGGCCTAGGTCTGCCAGACGTTCTGAGGCCTGACTCAGAAGGAACTATTTCTTGTTTCCTGTGATGTCTTTTTCTTCCAGATGCTGGCCCAGAGCCTCAGCATGTTTTTAAACTCCCTAGCACTCTGAACTTCTTCCTCTATGTTCAAGCTTTGATGCCACCTGCGACTGCATTCAGCCAAGTGCCTGACCTCCACTGTCTCAGCCTTAGCCCCAGCACGTGCCTTTGTTCTTTCTCTACTTCTGGGCAGCTAAGATGCGTCCAGCTTGCGAGCCCTGGAATCTGCCTTTGAAACTCTAATCAATCATCCCCCAACTTCCATTTGTGGCGTTCTTAAATTCTTTTATTAATGGGACTGAGAACCCCAAGGAGGGTACCCCGATCTCCTAGGTATCACATTAGCTCTGCCAGGACTCCCGAGTTTTCCTAGGATGCTTGTTCCTGCCTTGTGGAGGGATGGTCTTGTGCACTGTGTATTCAAAGGTTGATTTACTGTGGTTGCAATCCCACTCTTTGGCAAGGTCAAGCACCTATAGTTTCCAAGCTATGTAAAAATAGTTTTTTATCATCTTTGATTGTTTTCTTCTCCCTCTCAAGTGGGATTGAGGCATCATCACTTGGGCCCTTCTGCCAATAAGCTGGGCAAAAGAAAATAGGGCAGGACTTGTGATCCCAGTCAGAGGGTCCAGGAGAGACCAGAGAAAGACCATGAGAAGGAAGGTTGGGGAAACCATGTGGACAGACCAGGAGGATCTGCCATGAGGTTCCATGTGGACCATAGCAAGCCAAGGTAAGAATCAGATGCAGGTAAAAGACCAGGTGGCTGGGTAGTAGCAGGCTAGTCAGGTTAGAATAGATCAGAATCTGCCCAGTTATTAGTGCTAGCAGCTTGTTAATAAAAATACCAGGTCTCTGTGTCTTTATTCAGGAGCTAAAATGGGCTAGACCGGATGTAGAAATGCCCCGTCATTACTTGTTAGCAAAAGGGTCTAAGAAACCCCCATAGAATTCCCTTTACACTGCCTTGCAGTTATCTAATTGGCAGAAAACAATGACTCTATCCCCGCACCCCTGGATAAGCATTGTTCCATTTGCCAGAGTTCCTCGTCTCCACTCTACGCTCTGTTGGACCTGCCTGTGTGACTGGATACCATCCCCAATTCAGAAGCCCCATGGCATCTGTGAAGGGGAAACTCAGCCACAGGCATCAGCCGTACACAGTCTGTACCTCAAAGGGTGCGTTGGTCACCCACAACGAACAGGCCTCACCTCCAGGAATTCAGCTCTGTCAAGAGACTCCCCCATCTCATTGGAGATGTTGGCTTTTTGGTTCTTGTACTAGGTCTGGGCCGCGTGGGCACTCTCACTTATCAAAGAAGTTCACATCCTCGGGAGAACGCCAAAACAAGACTGTCAGATCCCAGGCTCTGCTCAGGGTCTGGCACTATCAACCCTGTGAACCAAGCTGGTAGAGCTATCTCACTGTCCTGAGCAGAGCAGCTGGCTCACAGCACAACTAGCCACATAGGAGGCTCTGTGGAGGGTTTCAGAGAGAGTCCTCCACAGCTGAGCAGGCAACACCATCTTACCCGGCAGACTCTCCTTGAGACTAAGTGAAGGACCCTAAACTGGAGGCCATCGTGGATCAAGTGTCACCACTGGATCTTCAAAGGAAAGGAGAGTTGGAACGGAGACTGGGAGAATCTCAGCTGCTGGTTCTAGAGGAGGGGTGAAGGACATCGAACTATTCCACTGTATGTGAGACAGTGTGCCCACATACCCTCTCTGGATCCCCTGAGACAGTGTGCCCACATACCCTCTCTGTATCTATCAGAAAGAAGCATCTCTACTGAGCTGTGTCACCAGGATCCATGTCAGGGGCTCATTATGGACCTGAGAGATGATGGGCCCTGCCGGTGGTTTGCTAGGAACCTGGAGCCCACTCAGTTCATCTTCTCCACATAACCAGCTGCCCATGTCTGAGGGACTGAGAGACAAAAGTCTCTTTCTCCCAGCTCTGGAAGCCATGTGCTCAGATTCTGAAAAAGCCCTTTCTGCTGTATGTCCCCAGGCTTGTGCAGTGAAGTGCCCCCTTCTGGTCTCACTGCAAACACCGTGGCCCTATGACAATTTCAACAGTGACACTGAGGACCACCCCTATGAGGATGGGAACCCCTATGGCAGGAACCCCCTATGAGGATGATCACCTCCTCCCCAGGTCACTATAAGGACCATAGGGGCTGAGCTTGAATGCATGTGAGAGGCAGCTAGAGGGGACCATCTGGGGAGATAGGCAAAGGGCTAAGGCCCAGCCGCACAGTCTCCCAAGATGGGAAGAGAAGCTTGGAAAATAAAAGGGCTGCACATCGCAGGTAGAATACGAAAATAACATTATTATTGTTCTGGTCTCTGGCGTCCCCGCCCGCCCCTGCCCAAGCCACGAAGCTCAGCGAATCACGCACACAGGCGAGGATGCACTTGGTGTTTACTGGGGGTGAGCCGGAGAGGAGGCCTGGTTGTCACACTTTCTTGGTGATGTGTTTGGGGATGGCAAGCTCATAAATGCGAGGCGAGGCCTGAGCCACCAGAGATGCTGGGGAGATGTAGTACGGGTTGTAGCCCTCGTTGAGGTCCTTTCGAATTTTGGGCTGGGCCAGGGAGATGATCCGTGAACTGGCCACCGCGTTCTTGGTGACATCCTGGACCTCCCACTGAGGACTGCGGTCAGGAACGCACTTTTCTGACAAGGCCTTGGGTGCTAAAGGGCAAAAGAAAGGAACAGCACCAGGCTCAGAGGCCTCAGACAGATCTCCAAGATGGGTCTGTCCGTCAGCAAACGAGGGACAGGTCTGTGTGGACCACGCCCACAGGGTTAAAGTGGGAGCGCACAGCATCCACATGCTGGAGCATTACAGCCATGAACAGGACCAAGGCTCTGCAACAACACAGCATGGCAGATGGGCAGCTCAAGGGCAGTAAGAGAACCAGACACCAAAGGACAGACAGCATGTGGCCCCGTGACAGGAAACATGCAGGGCAGGTGAATCCAGAGAAGGAAGTGAATTTAGAGGTGCCAAGGACTGGGGAGGGGACCAAGTGACTGCTCATGAGGACAAAGTTTTCTTTCATGGCGCTAGAATGTTCTGGAACTATGTAGGTAATGACCGGATAACTTTGTGAAGATGTTGGAAACCACCTTCTCAGGGGGTGAATTGTGAAGAAAACATCTCAGTTGGTCACAGCACTCAGAAAGGGCACAGGTACCATGGAGAATGTGGCCTTTCTCCACCTGGGAAAGCAGGGATCTTGGTCTGTGTCGGCTATGCCTCTGGGTATGCGACAGGGCTGGGGTAAGGAGAGATTGCACGGAGGCCCAGGGGAGAGAAAGTGGAACAGAAAACACTGTGACAGAGAACCACTGTGGAAACACAGCTGTGGGTCAGTCCACAAGAAGCTCTCTCCAAAGGGTCAACAAAGCAAGGAAAGTCCATCCTGAATGTGACCACACCATCCCATCTGGGGCCTGGTGTCCCAGGCTGAGAATTGAGAAAGCAAGTTGACCACCAGCATGTAGTGAGAATTCTGGATTTTTTTGTTTCTCTTTAAAAACACAGAAATATTTTAAGAATATGTTTCGTTTTAATCCCAGGTGTGGGATGTGTGGCTGCTTCAGGCTGTCAGCAGCTGACTGTGATTTGCCTCATCCTCTAGCCGAGGCGTGGTTTTGCCAGCTGCAGATAGTTTCTGCGATCCTGTGACATTTGGAGTTCTGGGGACTTTTCAGAGGGTGTGTAAATGCTAGGGCACCAAGAGAAAGGGTAAGGTGTTGGTTGTTGTTGGTAGTGGTTGGTTAAGTAGTCGTGCACAAAGAAGAAACAAAAAGAAGAAAGTAAATTTTGAGATGGCAAAGATCAAGCTTGCCCCAAGGAACCCAATACCCCTAATCAGCAGGAAGTAGCCTGATGATACTGTCACCCCCTTTGTAACTCCTGATATTATTCAGAAATCTCCTTCGCTTCCCCTGTATCCTTTCTTCTCTCTTATCTAGTGTTAGGGGATTGAAAGGTTGGAAGAAAAGGGGTGGAGAAGGATGGGAGAAAGAGGAACCCACAACGTAGCGGAGACCGCTAGACCAGCATTCATCTCTGTTTCCTGACTGCAAACAGAGTGTGACCTTTTGCTGTTGCCCCATGGCAGACCCACCGGGGTGGGCTGTCCTCTCTGACCAAGAACCTGAGTCAGTCTTTGCTCAGGTGCTTTTCTTTGGGGACTTCGTCACAGCAAGAGGAAAAAGCAGCTAACACAAGCCCTTTCCCTCAGAACCCAAGTGCCCCAGGCTAGATCAAAGCTATAATAGCAAAGGCAAAATGAGCCAGAGTCTGGGACGAGGTGGCCCCAGGGCAGGGGACGTCAACCCTCCCTGGACTCAGGCCACCGAAGCTTTCATCTCTTTTGTAAAACGATTTTATTATTTAATATGTATGGGTGGTATTGTCTGCATGCCACTCTGGGCACCACATGCTGCCTGGTGCAGGCAGAGGCCAGAAGAGCGTGTCTGCTCCTCGAGCTGGCGTTACTGACGGCTGTGAGCTGCCATGTGGGTGCTGAGAGGAATCGAACCCCGGTCCTCTGGAAGAGCAGCCAGTGCTCTTAACGGCTGAGTCGTCTGTCTAGCCCCAACACCTGGGTGTTTAAACTCTGTGAAGCACAGTATGACAGTGGAGAGGAGACCGAGACCCCCTCCTGCCCCAACAGGACTGACAGAAGCAGAGATGGCCGCATGCTCCCACCCACAGCCAAGTGTACCCCATTTGCCAGTGTCAGAGCGAATGCCTGGCAAGTGCAGGGCTCCAACTATACCCTGTCACCTCATGGAGTCTGACAAAGGATTAGTGACCATCTCCTACAGAGAGCACCTGCAAACTGTAAACCAAAACCTGGGACAGAGATAGCTGGGAAACCCAAAAGGCCAGCCATCTGCTCTACAGGCATCAGACAAGAGCAGCCCAGACTCAGTGACTCTGCAAGCTGCTGGCCTCTCGGGGCCAGCACCCAGTGGACAAGTATGCAATAAAGACAAGCATCACTGCATGTGCAGAAAGCACATAGACCCCACCAGGGCTCCAGGTGTGGGGTGACACAGGACGGGGAGTCCTAAGGCTCCTGCTGGCAACATGCAAGGCAACTGCTGAAGGTTACCAAACCCTGCTGGCCACTGTGTAATGGAGGTGGGAGTCCCAGGGTGGGAGGGCAGTGTGCCACAGGCACAGCCCACTGGTCAGTGTGGGGTGGGGGTGGGGGATAGCCTGGAAGATGGGTGTGAACTCGTCCACATGGGCTCTGCACCGTGTGTATGAAGCATGTGGACTTTAGGTTGCGACATTAGTTGTCACTTTTCCTTTCTTCTTTAGGCTCTTTTGTCTTTTCCATGACAAATGCATATTACTGTTGCCACTGGTAAAGGACTATTCACCTTTCACACAAAAGTGAAGCAAGCAAGCAATTGCTCCAAAGCAGCCCTCACAGCTCAGCCTGGTGCCTGCTGCCTGCCCTCAGCCATCTCCGCACCCACTTGCTCTGCCAGTGCCCTCAGCTATTATAACCTCTGGCAGGGTCCAACGTTCAGACAGCAACATACAAGGAAGAGACACACACCTGGCAAGTACAGCCCTCAAACCCGTGTCTCCTCACCCACCCTACATCCACACGAGCATCCACTCACTTGCCAGCTGAAGAAGGCGGTTATAGTCTGATACATAAGGCTTGGGTTTTGGCATAGGGTCCCACTCTTCCAACAGGGTGGCTGGGGGCCTGGGCTTTGCTAGCCGAAGCGTCCGTGGGGTTGGGACTGCCATCTGGGCTGCTCTGGACACCTGGGAAACCTGGAAACAGGAATAGAGGGGACTGAATTGGTCACAATTCTAAGTAGTGCACAGAGCAGGAACGCCCTGACTCCCAGGGAGAAGTTAGCTTTGCAATGTGTTCGACAAGTCGTAGTGGCCACAGTGCATCAAGGGCCCCTCCAAGGACACCACAGAATGGTAATGCTCTCAGCTGCTTTGGGAAAAGTAAACCATAAAGCAAAATACCAGAACTAATAATAGTCCAGCATGGTGGTGCACACCTCTAATCCAGCATTTGGGAAGCAGAGGCAGACAGATCTCTGTGAATATGAGGCCAGCCTGGTCTACATAGTAAAACCCTGTCTCAGAATGAATAAAAGAGAGTAAAAACAAGCTGTCAGTGGACAATCATAGACTTGAAAAGACCCCGGTGCAAATGTGGCAGCAGAGACTCCATGCACAACCACAGGAGAGGGGCTCAGGACAGTTTGAGGGGTTCCTGTGACCTTGAAGCTCTGTCTGTCATCAGTGCACAGCATTCATGCAAAGCTGAATTCACCTGATCAATGTGAGGCACGGGCTCAAAAGCTTCCACATAAGCCAATAAGGCAATGTGAATGCTTAACACACAGGGCGGGGGGGGGGGGGAGCAGCACAGAACGAGCTGCTGAGGTGCGAGGGGCAGAGACAACAGAGGCTGCGGGGAGAGTATGGCAACACCATGAGGGGATGCTGAGATGGAAGGCGGAGACCATAGAGGGCCTGCCAAGGCAGAAGGGGGAGTCCACAGAGAGGCTGCTGACATGGAAAGGAGCAGGCCACGGTAGTGGAGTTGCAGCCTGTTGTGCACCACCAGGGGTTTGCTGTGGGGGTTGAGGGGGTGGAGCCGGGGTCCTCCAGATAAGCAGCCGGTGCTCCTAAAAGCCACCTCACCAGCTCCATTGTCCAAAACCTCAGCATTAGATCTGTGGCTGCCACTTCTCACCCACCTTTGAAAAGCTGCATTTCCCAGCCTGGGTCTTCCCCACTGACCCTCTCTCTAATAGGTCTCCTCAAGCTTGTTCCCTGGCGGTCCCAGAGAGAAGCCTACACATACCAGCAATTTGGCAGGGCTTCTTGAGCTCTACGAGAGTACTGTACACAGGAAGACACAGACCCAGCCCTGGCGGCTTGGTTTCAAGACTACAGAGTAACAGGAGTAACAGAGACTACTCCAGCACAGAGGAAGAGACAGGTAGCCCTGTGTGTTAGAACTGGTGCGAATGGAAAGGTTTCTGGGCAAAGCCTGGGTCTGGCTGAGGCTAGACCTCTGTCTGTTACAGGTGAGCAGCTTACAGAAGGATAGAAAGTTCCCAGTGGGGCCTAACCCCAGGCCCAGGAACCTGAACTCCCCAGAGGGTCCCAGTGACCATGGCAGCCATAGGGGATTGCAGCCCTGAGTCACAGGAGTAGCCTGAACGCAGGCCTGCAGGAAGGCTAGCACACCTCAGGGTGTGAGGAGGAAAGCAAAGGCAGTGGGTGGGAAGAAGGGTGTTCCAAATGAGAAGCGAGTTCAAAAGGACCGCGACAGGCAGGGAATTCCACACAGGCCACACTTTTAATGTTAAGGAATTTGTGTGTGTGTGGATTTTTAATCTGCTTTTAAATTTTCCTTGTCTATTAGAAACGTGTATGGGAGTGGATGACGGAGGTGGCATGCAGCTGGAACTTTGTTTTGTGTTTCTGAAACAGGGTCTCAAGGCCCAGGCTGGCTTTGAACTCATTGAGTAGCTGAAGGTGACCTCGAACTCTCCATGGTCCTACATCTGCCCCATGAGTGCCGTTGACCACAGATGTGTGCCACCACACCTGGCTGGATTTCAGGTTGAAGTTGTTTTTTTCATTGTTGTTAGTGGTGGTGGTTTCTTTTATTTTACTTTATTTTATTTTTTTTCTTTTTAAAAATAGGATCTCTCTACATAGCCCTGGCTGTCCTGGAACTCATTATGTAGACCAAGCTAGATTCAAGCTCACAGAGACTCTCCCTCTCCTGCCTCTGCGGTGCTGAGATTACAGGCGGGCACCACCATCCTTGGCAGGCTTGTGGTTTGGGAGACAGTGTCTCTCTATTGGGAATTGATTCTAATGCTTTGTCTTATTTCAGCTCCCAAAGCCGCTCCTTTAGAACTGAAGGTTCCTGCCCCAGCTGGCTTCAATTAATAATAAAGAATCATCGTACAGCCATTGGCTGGGCAGGGAGATGGGGCGGGACTTTTAGATTGCTCAGGCAAGTGACAGAAATGGGGTGGGGTGGGAAGAAAGACAGAGAATCACCAAGATTTAGATGCAGAAGGACCAGATCTAAGAGCTGCAGGAGAGAAACCATCCAACAATGTAGGTAGAAATGGAATGTGGCCCAGAAGGTAACAGGGCAGCAAAGATAAAGTATAGATTTAGAAGTTGTTAACCACGGAACACTGGAGGGAAGTGTGTGGTAGCCACAGGGAGGTCGAGAAGTGCGTAGCCTTTGAGCTAGTCAAGGCATATCAAAATGGGGGTGGTAGGGCAGCACGTGGGCGACCCACTGGGATCCAAAGCAGCTTAACTGAGGCACAGCTGCCCTATGAAGCCCTGAGTAGCCTAGAATTTGGTATGTACACTGGGCTGGCCTCAAACTCATAGAAATCTGTCTGCCTCTTGCCCAGGACTCAAGGTGTACAGAACCATACTCCGCTCTCCACCTTGTTTTTGGAGACTGCATCTCTCACTTTTGGAGTTTGTTGATTCAGCTAAGACTGAATGAACAGCCAGGGAGCCCCAGATGGACTTTAAAAATATTAAAAAGCATGTCCGAGTGACCACACAGAGTAACTGGTCCCATTCCTTTGAGTGATGTTACTCCATCAAGGAGCCCCAGACAGAGACCAGATGCTGTGATGGCCAAGAGTGATCAAACAGTGGATTGATCACAGATAGCCTCAGGCCTCAGAGGGGGTGGACAGTTTTTCAGATGACCCAGTGAACCCCACCACCACCCCATAGAGCCTGTGCCCCATCCCCTCACCTGCATCCAGAGGCAGCTGTCTCCTCTGTCCCAACCACTTAAGAGTTATGGCAAGAGCTGCCTACCTCAGACATGTTAATACTCCAGATGTTATTGCGAACCTTCGGGACAGCCAGTTGCTTCAGCCGGTTAGAAGCTTGGTACTCCAGAGTGGACCGAGGAACGGGCCAGACGGGCGTGGTCCTAAAAGGCACTTGGAGTTCAGCCATCACCCAACTCCTCTGCAGAGCTGTGGGTGACTAACTGTATATGCATAATCTTTCCCAGAATGCTCCTAGGATGGGTGAGCCTAAAGACACTGGGATACAAAATGCCTCCTAGAGAAGATCTCGTGAAGGCCAAGAGCCTTCCTCTCCCATGTGTCCGGCCCAGAGTGTGATGTACCCTCCATATGTACTTTCTTAACCTTCCTGTGTGGCAAAGGGCCAGCTTCCATTCCCATCAGGAGCCACTAAGGACTAGAGAGGTGACTAGCCTGAGCGCAGAGTAAAACCAGGTCCCATCTCCTCCCTCTCCAAGAACAAATGCTGCTGACATCAGCTTCTGTGATTGCTAACTCCAACCTTCCTGTCAGCTGCCAGAAGTTGGGATGCAGCAGCTCCCCCTGAAAGCCACCCCCACACAGAGACATCACCAGTCACATGTGAGCATGACTTCCTCTTACTCAGATGACAGTCTGGCACTAACACAGAACAGAGCTACACATCGACACAGTGGTGGTCCAGGTCCCCCTTCAGCCATCCATGCATAGGAACAGCAAATATTTGCCCAAGGGGCTCTGAGAACAGGCTTCAGAAAGCATGAATGTCCTCCAGGCCCCTCCTATAAAGCCTACAGTCATAAATGCCAATGCCATTCAAAGCCAGGCTGATGGATCACTGGTGGGTGCCATCCCCTTGATCCCCGAGGTCAGACAGCTAAGAGACCTTGGCTAGAACTCTTGAGACTCAATACCCAGAAGTAGGACGCACTAAGCCCCTCTCGGAATGAAACAGGAAGAGGCTCAGACCTTCTGCGTCTGCCCACCCTCCCTCACCTGTTATTGTTGTAATATTCCTGGTAGAACCTCTTGGGCCTCGAAAGCTCCTCCACGCGGCGGGACACATCTGGACAGAAATGGCCCAGTCACCACAGCTACACTGGGCCCAGCAGGACCCACCCTCCACCCCAGGGTTCTACTCAGCTCTTCACAGGTCCAGGCATGGAGCACAGGCTAGAGACATGGGCAGACACTTTGCCAAAAGTGTCTTCAGCCACAGTCATAATACAACAGACAAGACTATGGCTCCTTCCTCCCCTTGGTTGAACACAAGAGGCTCGTAAACTAGGTTTTTGTCTGAAGCTGCTGCTGTCCTAGGATGTCTAGGGTGGGGTGGGGTGGGGGGCACGGATAAATCTAGAGCCCAAGAGAGGCCGTCCTTGGCTACACTCATCCACAGAGCAGCTCTTGTTGGGGGGCTTTATTGGAATGACTATGCGCACAAAGAAAATGGATCTCACTTGGGAAGGAAGGTGGGATCTCTAATACAAATACTAGCCCTGCCCAGATTTGCCTTGGGGACTGCCCTGAACCCCTCTCCCTGCAATCCCACAGGATTCCAGCCACTCAGGGAGGTGGGGAAGGACTGGAGTCCTGAAAGTAGCCTGGGAAGGTGGCTGGTGGCCACATACTGAGTGAAGCCAGCAAGCCCTGGACCAGGCAGAGGACACCCAGGCTGCCCCAGAGAGGTAGAACCTACCAGGGACCGTGATGGTCAACGTGGTGTCCTCGATAAATCTCTCAGTCCAGTATACAGAAGGCCTGGAATACAGCCGAGCAGCTCAGGCAGGGTGCCCGGTGCCCTGTGCCCTGTGCCCTGTGCTCTGTGCCCTGTGCCCTGTGCTCTGCTAGGGAAGGGAAGCCTGAGGCCCTGGAACAACGGATGGTAGACTGAGGAACCAGGAAGGGCAGCCTGAGAAAATAGGACTCAGAGAAACAGAAGGTCAGACTGGATTAGGGCAGCAAGCACCAGGGGAACATTATCTAGAGTGAAGCCTGTGTTCCAAAATGGGGCACATGAATAGGCCAAGAGTAGCCTGGAGAGCTGGGCTCAGGTACAGACATGACTCAGCAGGCCTAGTGCACAGCAGGAAGACGGAGGTGGGACAGCCCTAGCTCTAGAGCCCTCCACCCCTAGAACTTGGTCCTTGGAGAGAAGGCAGCTCAGGTGTATTCTTGGAGCCTGGCATGTCCCTGTTGTGGGCAGGTGACAGAGGGAGGGGACACCCCAACTCACCAATACAGGCAGAACTGCAAGTTGGTCTTGCGTGGGGAAATCCAGGCATAGCCCTTACAACAGCACCCCGTCCTGCGATGAGACAGGGTCCCAGGCCCTGCCTTTGCCTCTAGATCCCCACTGGCTCCCAGATTTCTCACTGTCCTCTGGGTACCACCCAAGGGTCCCACCTCTTGCCTTGCCTCCCAACATCCCATTTATTCTCTAGGTGTCCTGCCCATGGTGCCACAGGGGTGATTAGTTGGTGACAAGGTGTCAGAAGAGCACAGCAAACCTGGGACACCTACTGCCTCACCGCCTCATGGGCCCCAGCCCTCACCTGTCTCTCAGACATTGCCAGTTGGTCTTGGGCTTTGCCAGCTCCAGCAGCCTCCGGCTCCTCTTTTTCCTGGCCTTGGCTGTGGAGATACTGGGAGTCCGCTCAGTGATGGACAGATGGCTACAAAAGAGTCTAGCATCAGGGCCTGCAGGTCCATCTTGACCAGTCTTGGATCCTACAGAGCAGTCTTGTTTCCCCATCAGAAGCCTTCAGTCAGCTCTGGGCCCCTGGAGCCTCAATACTCTCTATAAATGAGTTTGCTGTCACCCAGGCTCCACACTGTCCAGAAACTGAGCCCTGAGCCCACAGAACCAGAAGTCAGCTCCCACCTCCTGGAGCTGTTGGGAGAGTGAACACGACACTCACTTCTCTTCCCAGTACCAGGACCCTGAGCAGGACAGTGCTACCAGCAGCATCCCCCGCCTCTGGGAAGCTGGGGGTATCCAAAGAGAAGGACAATAAAGGCGGCCACGATAGCCTGGTGTGCTAGCGTCTGCCTGCTTGGCACCTACCTGCCCACTAGTCCCCAACACCCACCTCATCTCAACCACTTCCACCTCCAGGTCTCGTTGAAGCGAATCTTCCAGATTGGAGGCCATAGGGAGTTCTTCCCCAGCCATCTCCTCTGGGGGAATTTCCTCCTCCGGGTCTTCTGTGGGTCGCCCTGTGGTGGCCTTGGAGCTCTGCAACCAGTGGCCCTCAAATGGCTCACTCTGAATGTCCAAACTGCCATTGTTCTGCCCCTGCTCTGACCCACCCGAAATCTTGACCTCCGGGACTGGGTTGTTGAGCAAACTGGCCCGGTGTTCACCAAGTTCCCCCATGTGTACGGCCCCTCCTAACCCTTTAACCTCACTCCCTTGGCACCCAAATGGACCTGTGGTTGCCACAGCAACAGAAGAATGCCCACCCACGGATTCCAAGCCCCCATTCCATCCCAGTGTTGGAGCTAGGTCTGGGGTGTACAGCTCAGGGTGCCACCCTTCATGTCTTTCTTTTGGAGTGGGGGACAAGGGGTGTGTAAGGAGCAGGCCCTTAACAGGACCAACTCCTTTTTTTTTTTTTTTTTTTTTTTTTTTTTGGTTTTTTGAGACAGGGTTTCTCTGTGTAGCCCTGGCTGTCCTGGAACTCACTCTGTAGACCAGGCTGGCCTCGAACTCAGAAATCCGCCTGCCTCTGCCTTCTGAGTGCTGGGATTAAAGGCGTGCGCCACCACCGCCCAGCCCAACTCCATATTTGTAATAGGAAAGAAAACAAGTTTGAAGTGAAGTTGTTTTGAAGTGCTGTGATAACCAGAAGTAGTTTTGATAATCAAAAGTTGTTTTGAAAACCTTATGAATCAAAATATTTGTGCATTAAAACAAGTTGTTTTGAATAAGTGTGATAACCAGCTGTAATGAAGTCATAGCCCACAGATAACCAGACATGTCTGGTTATCTGCCGTGTACATCAGAAGTAACCCCAAATTCAGCATAAAAGAGGAGCCCCCGGCCAGAGCACTTCATCACACTGGTAGTCATGACTGGCTAGCGTGATCCTACATTCAGGCCTCCTCTGCACCCGGGAGACTGAGCACTCTACAGCATGGATCATCAAAGCAACAGCCAAGAGACTGAGCACTCTGCACCAGATCATCAAAGAAACAGCAGGGAGACCAAAGCACTCTCCAGACCTGAGCTGGTGGAAACTGCAGTCATAAGGACTCAGGTCATAAAACCCACAATTAATAATGTACTTACTGCTATGTTTATTTCTTTGGTAATTAGAAACTTATTTGTGTTAATTGTGCTGACATTGATAGAGGCAATGCATAGGAAATGTGACAATACTCGTTGTTACAATAGCTTTGGCATTGGTGATAATATATTGTTTGCTGTGCATTATTAAAGAGCAATTAAATATCAAACCTCCATTTCTGGTGTACTCTCTCCCCTCTCGTGGAACTGACCATCTCACAGTCAATCCTGTGTACGATTTCTGAGTAGAGAGGACCTGTCGCTCCTCTCCCCACGGAGACCCTAAAACCTTATCACAACCTGCTCACAACAGATAACATACTGGGCTTGTGACAGGATGACAGGGTCTCACTATGTAGTCCAGGCTGGCCTCAAACCTGACTTCCTCCTGCCTCAACCTCCTGAGTGCTGAGATGACACATCTGTGCTGGACTCCAAACTTGAGCCTGGATTCAGATCTCCCAGAGTGTCCAGGCCAGCTGGACAATCAAGTGGGACCCTTAGACCCTGTGGAGAGGACTGAGATGCACGAGAAAATAAGGAGGCACAGCAAGTCAAGAAGTCTGATCAAGCTGCCAAAGATTTTATTGTTCACACAGGTTATATACTCTGAAAACAGGATATGGGGAGGGGTAGGAAAGGAAAGAGGGCTTTGCAGGTGGAGGAAGCTAGCTGCAGCTGTGGAGTCTAACTAAGTTATTCTCACAAAGCCTTTCTGTTACCAGGGATTCTAAAAAACATCTAGCAGGATGTTGGCTAAATCTAGAGATCAGGAGGAAGGGTTACTAAGGTGGGTTGTTATAAGGCCTTGTTTGAAGTTCTGAGAAGTGACAAGTGAATCATGGAATGTAAGCAGGAAGAAGAATAGTAGATAGGAGAGCCAAGGGTGAGTGTTTGCCAAGAGTAAGGCCTTGCCATGGCTTCCCACACCAGAAGGCTGTGCCCCTCCAGTGGGTGGGCTTATGGAATCCACAGGGATTTCTGGGCATGAATTTTTTTCCCCTTAAAAGAGCCACAAGAAAGACACCACGTCTCTGCTTCCTGGTGATGATTGGGCTTATCGTTAATGTCTGTTGCTCACGCAGCCATTTTGTGACCACAGGACCTATTCATCTGATGGCAGGTGAGCTTCCCAACACAGTCCCTCACAGATGGCTCTGGCTCTCCACCTCCTCCTCTGGTAGCTGATTCTCACAGCTCAGGGTCCTAAGACACCCAGACCCTGCCCCGAGTTATGTAGGAAGAACCTTCCAAATACACCACCTGGCATCTTACAATGAGAGTTTAGCTGTGGCAGAGGGCGCTGCCAACAACACCCCATTTCCAGCCTGGGCACGTGGGGAGCTGATGGCACAGAGGACCTCAGTCCCCATACCATGAACTGGAGAGACTCCATCTCCACTTTCACTGCTTCTACAAAAGTAGGATTGAAATGAGGTCATGGAGGCATGTAAGAGGTTCAGAGTCTCAGAGACCAGGGAGATGAGGAGGCAATACCCATCCAAAGCTCACAGCCAAGAGGCCAGACCCTGGGCGATACCTCAACCTCTGACAGATGTGCTGGCTAACCTTGAGTGTCAATTTTATTTGTATCTTGGGTCATCTAAGACCAGCCTGGCTGGCCTATGAGGGCTTCTCCAGGAAGGAGTAAAGGGAGACCTTCTCCCAGAGTGAGCAGTACTTTCTGATGTCTGCTCAGCTGTAGTAAAGTCTAAGGGGAAGGCAGTGTTGCCTATTGACCTTTGCTTCTTGCTGGTGAGTATGTCTACTTTACTGTTGCCTCTGCCACCGCCACCTTCCTTCACTGATATCAGAACCCAGCCTTCTCAGCTTTCCAGGGTGGACTGAAGACCAGTGGTTCTCTAGGAACCCTCAGACCTTCAGTGGCAGATTGGGACTGCTAAGGTATCCAGTCTTAGAGACTAGAGAGTTGCCAGGTATTCAGCTGCTGCACACTATAGGTAGTCATTGCTGGACTATCCAACCCATATCCTCCTGTAAGCCAGTCTAACAAATGTCTTCCCTTCCGACACCCTGGAGAGCCCCGGCTAACACATAAAAGGTTGTAGAACTGGAGCCATTGCGGGCCCCAGGGACTATGGTGGTGTATGCAGGTACATTCTTCATCTTGGGTTTCCCAGGCAGGAAACAAAATAGGTGGAGAGAATAGCTGTGCTGAGGGATGGGGACGTGACTTGGCAGTTAAGAGCTTGCTGCTCTTACAGAGGACCTGAGTTTGGTTCCTGGTAGATCATAAGTGCCTGTAACTCCAGCTCCAGGGGCTCTGACATCATCTTCTGGCCTTGGCAGGTGTCTTAGTTACTGTTCTGTGACTGTGAAGAAACACTATGATCAAGGCAATTTGTAAAAGGAAGCATTTAGTTGGGGGTTTGCTTATAGTGGCAGAGAGTGAGCCCCGGGCAAGCCTACTGGGCAGCAGACACAGAGAGTGAGCCCCGGGCGAGCCTACTGGGCAGCAGACACAGAGAGTGAGCCCCGGGCGAGCCTACTGGGCAGCAGACACAGAGAGTGAGCCCCGGGCGAGCCTACTGGGCAGCAGACACAGAGAGTGAGCCCTGGGTGAGCATGCTGAGTGGCAGACACAGTGAGCCCCAGGTGACATGCTGGGTAGCAGACACAGAGAGTGAGCCCCGGGTGAGCATGCTGGGCAACAGAGAAGCAGGCATGGTGCTGCAGCAGGAGTTAGAGCTTACGTCTCAGCTACAAGTGGGAGGCACAGAACAAGAGAGACTGGACCTTGCACAGGCTTTTAAAAGCTCAAAGCCCATACTCAGTGACACACCTCCTCTAACAAGGTCACACCTCCTAGTCACCCCAAAACATTTCTACCAACTGGGGACCACACATTCTGATATGCAAGCCTGTCTTAGGCTTTCCATTGCTGTAAAAAGACACCATGACCAAGGCAACTCTTAAAGGACAACATTTAATTGGGGCTGGCTTACAGTTACAGAGGTTCAGTCTATTATCATCACGGCAAGAATCATGGCAGCATGCAGGCAGGCCTGGTGCTAGAGGAACCAAGAGTTCTACATCTCGATCCGAAGGTAGCCAGGAGAGGACTCTGTCTTCCACATGCAGCCAGGAGGACACTCTCAAAGCCCACCCACACAATGACATAGTTCCTCCAACAAGGCCACACCTCCTATCGGGGTCACACCTCCTAATAGTGCCACTTCCTGTAGGTACTTGGCTATTTAGAACTTACTTATAATAAAGATTCTTACACATTTTAACCTCCCCTCCAGCCCATCACCAACCAGAAGTAGTAGAAAAGAAAGATTATTAGGACACAGGGGAAGTGGACCTGTTTAGAAATAGTTCTTTGGGGTGATCCCAACCTTCATTCTCAGGATATCAACAGTTCAGTCTACTAGCAAACCACCAAACAAGAATCAGCAGCTTCAGTCCAGCCCACTTGGCAGACAGTGGCAGTTGAGGCTCCGCCAATCATCCCAAGCCCACGGAAGCAGCAGGAGGCCGCTGGAGCCAAGTGGAGACCAGCAATGCAAGGCGAACCAATACACGAGCATCAGCAGCAAGACTATGGAGGCAGCAAGGTGAGACAGTGCTCCACCACCTGTGGCCATGTTTATAGTCTTTCTAAACTTCCTGCATCCTTTCATGTGTCTGTTTCAGTAAAACATTCTTTTACCTGTCTACCCCAGCGAAACATCATTATGACCTGAGTCTCCAAAGAAACCAGAAATTTCCACTTCAACTTCCCATGGGCCAAGCATATTCAAACCACCACAGAGCCTATGAGGGCTATTCTCATTCACAGCACCACATTCCACTCTCTGGCCCCAATAGGTTGGTGGCCACATCACAGTGCAGGTGTATTCAGTTCAATTTCAAAAGTCCCTATAGTCTATCACAGTATTAGCACTGTTTAAAATGTCAAAGTCTCTTCTAAGACTCATAGCAACCTCTTTATAAGTTTAATTATAAACCTGTAACACCAGATAAAATCAAAAGGCAAATTACATATTTCCAACATACAATCTGTCGAGAGCCCAGTCTGTTATCTGTCATGAGCAGGTTGTGATAAGGTCCCCGTGGGAAGAGGATCGACAGGTCCTCTCCACTCAGGAATCGAATACAGGATTGACTGTGAGATGGTCGGTTCCCCGAGAGGGGAGAGAGTATGTCAGAGACAGAGGTTTGATATTTAAATGCTCTTTTATAATACACAGCAAACAATATATTATCACCAATGCTAAAGCTATTGTAACAACAAGGTATTGCCACATTTCCTGTGCATTGACTCTATCTATGTCAGTACACAAATAATAAGTTGGTAATCAACAAAGAAGTAAACATAGCAGTAAGTACATTATTAATTGTGGGTTATACGACCTGAGTTCTTATGACTGTAGTTTCCAGCAGCTCAGGTCCGGAGAGTGCTTGACCACGAAGATAGGAACGTTGGTCTCTTGGCTGCTGCTTTGATGATCCATGCTGCAGAGTGCTTGGTCTCTCAGCTGCAGAGGAGGCCTGAATGGAGGATCACTCTTGGTAACCATAGCTACCAGTGTGATGAAGTGCTCCGGCCGAAGGTTCCTTTTTAAGCTTGAATTAGGGTTACTTCTGATGTACAAGGCAGATAACCAGATGCGTCTTGTTATCTGTGGGGCTATGACTTCATTACAGCTGGTCATCACACTTATTCAAAACAACTTGTTTTTGTGCACAAATATTTTGATTCATAAGGTTTCAAAACAACAAACAACTTCTGTTATCACAGCACTTCAAAACAACTTCACTTCAAACTTGTTTTCTTTCCTATTACAAATATGGAGTCGGTCCTGTTAAGGGCCTGCTCCTTACACAATCGTACAAAATATACATTACCATTCCAAAAAAACAGGAAAGGAGACACATTGAGGAGATACTGGGCCAAACCCCAGCAGGACAAACTCCAAATCAGTATCTCTGTTTGATGTCAAAATACTTTGATGGCCACATACCCTTCCAGCTTTGTGGACTGAAACATACTTCTCCCTTTGGCTGGTTCCACACCCTATCTGCAGTTCTCCAAGGAGAAGGTGTCCCATGGTTCTGGCATCTCCAACATCTTGCCGTCTCCAAAGTAATCCAGGCTTCACCTTCACCTTCTGCCCCCCCCCACTCCAATCACACACACACACACACACACACACACACACACACATGCACGCACAGCCTCGGCAGCATTCCTTAGCCATGCAGGAAGATTCCACATCCATCGCCTTTACACCCATATCCTTGACAAAGCCAGAGCCGCACAGCTGAAGCTGCCAAGTTCTACTGCCTGCTTAGAGTGGAGCTTGGCCCCCTCCTTGAATTAATTTGCATAAGTTTTGACTCATTAATGCTCTTTAGGAACAGGCTTTTTTCTATCCCAGGTTGCTGGACTAGCTGGGTGTGGTTCTGCCCCAAGGCCACCACTCCTTTATTCCATTTAGCACCAGGTTTTTCTTTCAACCTTTCATCTCTCTGAGCACAAGGCTTGGCTTCAACATCACACTCCCAGATGCTCTTTTTCTCCTCCAACTGTACATTTTGTATTTTTTGCCTTGATTGCTCTTTTTTCACTGTAGATCTGCATAAGAGTGATTACTAAAACCAACATATCCCAGTCAATACCAGGCTGTCTTGAAACCTCCTCTGCCAACAACACTGACCCAAAACTCTTCAATTCAGCCTCTAGATTTTTAGGAAAATGGTAGAAAGCAGCTATATTCTTTGCTTAAATATCACAAGAATGGTCTCTAGGCCAGTTTCTAATACTGCTCCTCTCTGAAACCTCTTGACCTGGGTCTCCATAGTCCACATTGCTTTCAGCACTACTGTCTTGCAGGTTCCTATTAGGATGGTCCACTAAGTCCTGTTTAATTGCTTTCCTGATCCAAAGTCCCAAAATCAACATTCCTCCATGAAACAGCATAATCAGCCTTGTAACGGCAGTATGCCACACTCTGATACCAACTTTTGTCTTACTATTGCTGAAAAGAGACACTATGAACAAAGCAACTTATAAAAGAAAGCATTTAACTGGGACCTTGCTTACAGTTTCAGAGGGTGAGTACATGACCATCATGGTAGACAGCTTGGCAGCAGGCAGATATGGTGTAAGAGCAGCAGCTGAGAGCTTATATCTGATCCACAAGTTGGACACAGAATGAGAGAGAGTAAGCTTGTTATGGGCTTTGAAATCTCAAAGCCCAACCCTAGTGACACACCTTCTCCAGCAAGGCCACACCTCCTAATCCATCCCAAACAGTTCCACCAACTGGGGACCAAGTATGTATGCTTATGGGGGCCATTCTCACTCAAACCCCCACAGCAGGTACCTCCACACATATGGTGTATACTCACACAAACACATAAAAACAAAACATTAAGGGCTGGAGAGATGGCTTAGTGATTAAAAGCACTCACTGTTCTTCCAGAGGACTCAGGTGGCTCTCAGTACCCACATCAGGCTACTTACAACTGCCTATGACTCCCGCTCCGGGGAATCTGACACTTTTTGCCTTCCGTGGGCACCAGGCACACATGTGATGCACATAAAAAGCCCACACATGCACAAAAAAAGATCCATTATCCTCAAGGTAGAATCATGGCAGCGTCCAGGCGGACATGGCACAGAAGGAGCTGAGAGTTCTACATCCTTATCTGAAGGCAGCTAGTGGAAGACTGGCTCCCAAGTCATTAGAAGGAGGGACTTAAACACCCACAATAACACACTTCCTCCAACTGGGCCACACCTACTCCAACAAGGCCACACCTCCAAATAGTGCCATTCCCTAGGCAAATTGCATTCAAACCACCACTGGGAATAATATGTAATTTTAGCACTCATGAGCAATAAAAGCAAATTTAAACAGTAATGAGATGAGTAATGAGATGTTTTTATATTAACATTAATGCCTGTTAGAATGTATCATGGATACCAGGGGACGTAAATCAGCTCCAAGCATTCCAGAAGAAAAAGATTCACAGACATACTCATGAGATACACAGAGGATGACAATACTAAGTCTTTGCTGTCCATGATTTAACCATTATGTTTCTATGAAAGAGGAAAATGTTGTGCACAATGCAAACACCACAGTCATACACAGTTGGCCCACACTGAGGGAGTTCAGCCACACTGGTCAGTGTGCATTGTGACAGCACAGCCATGCATATCCAGAGCTGTGGTGACAGTGTGTGACACTGCACAGGAGAGCACTGCCAGAGACTGTGGTTTCAAAAAAACCACAGACATCCTATGAGACTACACTTTCATGTTAATCTCAGGTGTGGGATGTGGGGCTACTTCAGGCTGTCCACAGCAGCTGACTGTGATTTGCCTCGTGCTTTAGCAGAGGCACGGTTTTGCCAGCTGCACATAGTTTCTGTGGTTGTATAATCTTTGGAACACTGGGAACCTTTCAGAGGCTAGAGTCCCAAGAGGTGGGTTGTTGATGGTTTGTGGGCAGGAGACTGTTGGTTGTTGTTGGTCGCTATTAGTAGAGGTTTGCTAAGTGGTCACGCACAAAGAAGAAACAACAAGAAGAAATTACACATCCTGATTGTGAAGATCAAACTTGCCCCAAGGAACTTGATGCCCCTAATCAGCAGGAAGTAACCTAGCAATGATGTCACCCCCTTTCCAACCACTGATATTATTTAGGGAACTCTTTTCTCTCTACCCTTTTGTGGAGAAGGGTGGGAGAAAGAGGAACCTACAAAGTAGCCAAAAACAGCTACAAAAGACACCTCAGATTTGTTATGTTTTTTTTTTTTTTATTTTGAGTTCCTTTTTGGATGTTTTGTGCTTCGAAACCTCTAACTACTGTCCAGTATTTTATGACCTACACATTCAGTCATGTATGAAGTTGCAGCCCACGGTTTAAGAAACCTGATGTTTTCCCTGTTGGCTCTGGGAACCAGAGTCGGAGTGGCTGGTGTTAATGAAGGATCAACTGTAGGGCTGAGACCAAGACCAAGACTCTTCTGTGGAAGAGTTATCCGGCTTTGACTGCACCCAATCAGAGAGTCCACCTCAGCTGTGTACCTCAATCTGCACACAGGAAGAACCTGACTGCCTGAAGTCACAGAGATGGCCTGACTTCGGGGACACTGTCCGTGAAAAGACAGGTTATGGGAGAGAAGGTGCCACACATCAGCTCAAATTTGTTCACAGACACAGCCCAGCTCTGAGAGTAGCCATGCTGTTCAAGACTTGACAGCAGCACACAGGGTCACAGCATCTGTGCTTGGGTTCAACAGACACAAGCCAGACCAGACCATACCACAGATCCCAACAACCTCCCCTGATGCGTATCACCCTGACTTCAAACAACACAACCATTCCTCATAAGGCAGGGTCCTCTCCTCTGTAACTCCACTGTTAGCTCCTCTAACCTCCTCTCTGCCCCTTCCCTCCTCTGTCCTCCCCTCAGCCCCTCTCTGTCCTTCCTCTGCCCCTTAGATAGGGCATGGCTTCTCCCTGATCCAGGCTGCCCTTGACCCCCGTGGATTCCCTCCCCGCAGTCCCACTCCCATTTCTCTCCGAGCATCAAGCCGTCCTTGCTTCTCTGCCCTACTTCCTTGCTCTTCTCCGTTTGTTTTGGTCCTCCGCACTTCTCTGTTGCTCCATTTCACGTTTTTTGGCTGCAGTCCGGAAAGGTCCTGAGGCAGGAGGCTGAGTTCCTCCGAGGCAGGCTCCAGCTCAGCAGTGCTGCAAGCAAGCCGAGACCATGGTGATGCTCATGATGACCACTAGGTGGTGGCCTACTCACGGCCACTGGTGTCCTGCGTCGAGGAGGAGGCTCCTCGTCTCCCTAGGGCTGGGCAGAATTTACAAACCAGAAAGAGATGTTAAGTAAACAAGCGTAGATGAAAACTATCATTGAACAAAGCTTAGAGCCAAAGCAGCCTTCCTGGTACTATAGACTGGCTCAAAGATTCACAAGTGTGCTCTTCCCTGGCTCAGTAACTTTCTGTGACTCCAGAAGACCCAGGATGTCTGATTCCTTCCCAGGAGATGGACATACACTGTTACCCTGCATGAAGCAGGACTGAAATAATCAATACAATGGCGAAAACTCAGACCCTTTGCCCTAGATTCCAGCTCCTCGGCCTTCCCAGGGGAAAGTCTCTGGTGCTAACAAAAGTTTGACCTTCCCAGCATTCCTTTAACCAAACACAGACAGAAATTCACAGAAGCTTTAGAACACAGCTGTCCTCGTCTCCGTTTCTGCTGTTCTCTTTTCAGACGATCTCAAGCTTTCCAGGAAGGCCCCGCCCAGGGCCTGGCTACTACCAGCACTAACATGGGCTGCGTGGCTTTCCCTGAGCACCCAAGGCTGCGCTGGAGACCCAGCTGCCCTAGCAACACCCGCTTGTTCTTCCAAGGTCCCCCAGTGATCACAGCTAGGAAATGCAGCACACGAGGACACCAGGCTGGGTGCTGCTTGGAGACCTAAGCTATCCTTCAACTTCTGTTCCTACCCCACAGCACCCCTTCGGGTGTTCTCCTCTGGCAGCCAGGCGAGACTAATTTCCATCTGTACAGACGTCAAGGAGTACCCAGGAGTTAATCTAAGAGGGACCTTCCATTTGGTGTCCTCTGGTTGTGAGTTCTGCTGACTGCCCTGACATATCCCAAACAGATACGGTCAACTGATGCAGATTCAGGTTGGGCTGTAGCTCTGGGGCAGAGTGCCTGCCTAGCATGCATGAGGTCCTAGGTTCAAACACCCACAAGGTAGGGAGGAAACAACAGAAATGAACCCATTCTCTCAAAGTTCAAGCCAGCCTCACTGAGCTAATGCTGGGCATCTCGAGGGCCAAGAACCTCAAAGCTCTGAGAAGCCAACACACGTGATGTTGAGCCAACTCACTGAACAGCAGGCGGAAGCAAGGCATTACTGTAGCCAGCACCACAGCTAGGGAAGCATGAAGCAGGGTATGAAACACAAGTGGACGCTGGGCAGCTGCAGTGTGGAGGGCCCATGGCAGGAGGTGTGGAGCACACACTCCCTGCAGGAGCAGAGGCCTGGAAAGGGTCCTCATGCTCAAGCAGGGATGGGTGGCCAGTGCTGGGCCTGTGTTTTTGTAGCTGCGTTTTTCCACCCCCTAATCCTGTGTTTGCTGGAGTGTCTTATGATCATGCTTAGAATAAATCTTCCACACATGTCATTCATTATTTCCCAAACTCTAAGAGCACAGGAGCCTCCATTCTTTGTCCTGGGACTTTGCAGTTCTTTCCCCCAAGGTAGAACATTCCAGAACTTGCTCTAATGAGACAGAAAAAGTAGGAGCTGACAGCTTTGTGCCAATTCTCAGGTTTCTGCCTCTTCCCAAGACCTCTGTCAGCATTCAGGCCTCTCAGTGGGGACCTCCAGATCCACGGCTGTGGGCAGAAGCATCCATGAACATCCACGGGCCCATGCATCAGGAAGACAGAACCGAGCTCCAGTGTGGTCCTCCATCCTGGCGTTTCCCAGCACAGTCTGGTTCCTATGGAGACACCCAGAGTGGAATCAGACTGAGCTGGGCTTCCCGCCATGTGCCAGGCTCTCTCGCCTGAGACTAAATTAAGTCGTCTAGGTGGGGGAGGTAGAAAGAGAGGATCTAAAGTGAGCTGTGGTGAGTCAGCATGGGGGCCTGAGGGCATGCAGCCAGCACACCAGGGTCTCATTCAGTGAGGAGGGGCCATGGAGCTGCTCCATCTCACATTTATTAATAGACACCGGGTCTTCTGTAACTCAGAGAGGTGACCATTCCACTCCATGCCAGGAACTCCCATGATCCAGAGAGACACATATGAGACCAACAGGACCCAGGATCCCCTAGGTCAGAGCCACCTGCCTGCAGAACCCTGGGTGAGTGGGTGAGGCAGTAAACAGCCGTGACTATGGAGACCACAGACTGGGGTACGCCACCTGCCCTCATCCCCACTCCCCAGGCAGAGGGGGATGCCCCTGGAGAGCCTCCTAGTCCAGACTGGCTGGTGAAGAGTGGGGCACTCCCACCAGAGAACAAACCCAAGATAAGGACCAGTGAGATGGCAGATCCAGCCAGCGACTGGTCTAGATGGGACATTTCACACTGGCCACTAGATTCAGGGGAACTCATAGCTCAATCTAGATTCAAAGTCAGTTCTGACAGGGCTGAGCTGTGGAGCAGGCCCAGCTGCGGCAACACAGACAGCAGGCCGTCCAGGTGCTCCTCTAGGGACCAGGGGACATTTCTCCCCTCAGTACCATCAGTGAGCTCCAGCTCCTCACTGCCTCAGCCCCAGACCAATCTAACCCATCCCTCTGCCCTCAGAGGATGATGGAGGTGGTTTTGATGGCTGGTCACCAGGGAAGAGAAAGCCTCAGTGAGGAAATACCCCACCAGGTAGGCCTGTAGGCAAGTCTGTAGGAACATTGTCATGATTGACAGTTGATGTGGGAGGGTTCCTGCTTGAGTTCCTGCCCCCAGTTCCCTTGATAATGAACTGCCACCTGTAGGACTGTAACCTGGACACCCTCCCCACAAGCTACTTTTTGTCATGGTGTTTTATCTTTATAAACTAGGACAAGGGAGGAATTGTGGGAGGAGAATGGTGGGAGGCAGAGGGGAGGAGGACTAGAAAGAATGCTGGCAGGACAATGGGAGGAAGGTGGGTGTGTGTAGGAAGACAATGGTGGAGCACAATGGAGGGTTGGGGAAAGATGGTGATGGATGATGAAGGGTGGTGGAAGGATGGTGATGGGAGGATGGTGATGGGAGGATGGTGGTGGGAGGATGATGATGGGAGGATGGTGGTGGGAGGATGATGATGATGGGAAATGTTGATGGGAGGGTGGTGGTGGGAGGATGGTGGTGGGAGGATGATGATGGGAAATGTTGATGGGAGGGTGGTGGTGGGAGGATGGTGGTGGGAGGATGGTGATGGGAGGATGGTGGTGGGAGGATGATGATGGGAAATGTTGATGGGAGGGTGGTGGTGGGAGGATGGTGGTGGGAGGATGGTGGTGGGAGGATGGTGGTGGGAGGATGTTGATGGGAGGATGGTGGTGGGAGGATGGTATAGAAGGATGGTGGTGGGAGGATGGTGGTGGGAGGATGATGATGGGAAATGTTGATGAGAGGGTGGTGGTGGGAGGATGGTGGTGGGAGGATGGTGGTGGGAGGATGGTGGTGGGAGGATGATGATGGGAAATGTTGATGGGAGGGTGGTGGTGGGAGGATGGTGGTGGGAGGATGGTAGTGGGAGGATGGTGATGGGAAGATGGTGGTGGGAGGATGGTGGTGGGAGGATGTTGATGGGAGGATGGTGGTGGGAGGATGGTATAGAAGGATGGTGGTGGGAGGATGGTGGTGGGAGGATGTTGATGGGAGGATGGTGGTGGGAGGATGGTATAGAAGGATGGTGGTGGGAGGATGGTAATGGGAGGATGGTAGTGGGAGAATGGTATAGAAGGATGGTGGTGGGAGGATGGTGATGGGAGGATGGTGGTGGGAGGATGGTGATGGGAGGATGGTGGTGGGAGGATGGTATAGGAGGATGGTGGTGGGAGGATGGTGGTGGGAGGATGGTGATGGGAGGATTATGATGGGAGGATGGTATAGGAGGATGGTGGTGGGAGGATAGTGATGGGAGGATGGTAATGGGAGGATGGTGGAGGATGATGAAGGGTGATGTGTAACTTTAATTTTTCTAAGCTTATTATTAATAATGGTTCTTAACATTTTAACCTCCCTTCTAGCCCACCACCCAGCAGAGGTAGTAGGAAAGAAATGATTCAGGGGAAGTGGACCTGCTTAGAAATGGTTCTTTGGAGCAACTCTGGAAATCAGCTGTTGTCTGGAAATCAGCTGTTCAATTCACAGGTCAGCAGCAGTTTGATCCGCTGCAGACACTTCACACACAGATTGATCCACTGCAGACACTTCACACACAGATTGATCCACTGCAGACACTTCACACACGGATTGATCCGCTGCAGACGCTTCACACACGGATTGATCCGCCGCAGACACTTCACACACAGATTGATCCACTGCAGACACTTCACACACAGATTGATCTGCCGCAGACACTTCACACACGGATACAGCAGCAGTCCTGTTCAGTAGAGTCAGGATACAAACATGAATCAACAGCAGTAGCACTACCTAGCAGAGACAGCCAGGCCTCAGCTTTGGCACGAGTCAGCAGCAGGGACCAGGGGGACACGAGAAGTCCTGGGCTGTGCCTCTCTCAGAGTAGTGAAGATCAGTGAAGATGGGAGACTAACAAGCGTTTAGCCATGTAACCAAGCCAGGTTCAGTCTCTCCACTGTCTTTCAAGTCCTATTTATACTCCCTCTAAACATCACGTGTCCTCCATGTGTCTTGCCTCAGCATGTGAGCCTGTCTCAGCTGACATCACTCTGCCAGTCAGTCGGGTCTGTGGAAGCGACAAAAAAAACTACAGCACACCACCAGAATTTTTTTTTTTTTGGTGTGTTTCTCTCTGTGGAGTCCCAACAAATGCAGCTCAACCACACAATATAAGGCAGACCAATACATGTGTGTTGTTAGCAAAGAATCCATCATGTGTGCTTTCATGTGCTCACTTTAGCAGAACAGCCTCTCTCCTGTGTCTGCCTCAACAAACCATTCCTTCATGACAAGTCTGCTTCAGGAAAATACTCTTTCATGTGTTTGCCCTAGCAAAACACCATTCAACACAACTGAGTCGCCAAAGAACCCTGAACTTTCCACTTCAGTGATGGGAGGATGGTGGTGGGAGGATAAAGGTGATGGGAGGATGGTGGAGGAGAAGGATCAAGGGTGATGGGAGGATGGTGGAGGAGGATGATCAAGGGTGATGGGAGGATGGTGGAGGAGGATGATCAAGGGTGATGGGAGGATGGTGGAGGATGAAGGTGATGGGAGATGGTGGAGGAGGATGAAGGTGATGGGAGGATGTCGGAGGATGACTAGACACAAGCTATGGTTATCAGAGAGGAGGGAGCTTCAACTGAGAAAATACCTCCATAAGACAGGGCTGTATACAAGCCTATAAGCCATGTTTTTTAATTAGTTATTGATGGGGGAGGGCCCAGCCCATTGTGCATGGTGCCATCCCTGGGCTGATGGTTCTGGGTTCTATAACAAGCAGGCTAGGCAAGCCATGAGGAGCAAACCAGTAAGCAGCACCTTTCACGGGTTCTGCATCAGCTCCTGCCTCCAGGATCCTGCCCTGCTTGAGTTGCTGCCTGACTTCCTTCAGTGATGGACTCTGATGTGGAAGTGTGAGCTCAATCAATCCCTTTCCTCCCCACGTTGCCTTGGCCACAGTGCTTCACCACAACAGCAGTAGCTCTGCCTAAGACACTCACAGTTAATGGGAATCCTCCCACTCCAATTGACCTGATCTAGGCAATCCTCCACAGGCAGGGCTAGAAGCGTGGCTTCTAGGTAATTCTAATTCCCCTCTACTTGATGACGACATGAACCATCACAGGGGCTGTGAGGTGTGTGCTGAGAAGATTCCACGAGTTTTGTTCATGTATTTTTAACTAATAGGCAATCAACAGTATAGACTCAATGAACTGCAAAGTGGAAATTTAAGGGTTCTATGGAAAGTCAGTTGTGTTGAATGGTGTTCTGCTGGGCAAACATGTGAAGGGGTGTTTTTCTGAAGCAGACACAAGTGAAAGGATGTTCTGCTAAAGTAAGCACATGAAAGGACACGTGACGAAGGACTCTTTGCAAACAACACATGTATTGGCCCAAGTAGTTGAGCTCCATTTGTCAAGACTCCATGGAGAGAAACTTACCAAAAACTTCTGGTGGTGTACTGCAGCTTCTTGTTGCTTCCACAAGCTGACTGACAGAGTGATGTCAGCTGAGACAGACTCATGTGCTGAGACAAAACACATGGAGGACATGTGATGTTTGGAGGGAGTACAAATAGGACCCAAGGGATTGTGACGGAGACTAAGCTAGGCTTGCTTGTAGAGCTACCTGTGCAATGCTTGTTGGTCTCACTTCTACGCTGATCTTCTCTTCACTGAGAGTGGCACAGCTGAGAACTTTTCCTTTTGGCCCTGGTCCCTCCTGATGACTTGTGCTATTTTGGCTGAGGCCTGACTGTTTCGGTTAGGTCATGCCCTTGCCACTATCCCGACACTACTGAACTGGACTGCTGGTATACCTGTGAAGTGTTTGCAGGTAGATTGAGCTGCTCCCACTGACCTGTGAACTGAACTGCAGATTTCCTGACAACACAGATGGGATCAGCTCCGAAAAACCTTTTTCTAAAGGTAAGGTCCACTTCCCCCATATCCTTTCTTTTCCACTGCCTCTGATGGGTAGTGGGCTAGCAGAGAGATTAAAGCACTTAAGAACCATCATTAATAGTCAGCTTTGAAAAAATTAAAGTTACAGAACTGCTTTGTAATTGCAGTAAATTTCAAATGATATCAAATTAATAATATTATAAACCTTAGTTCTGTGTCTCCAATACTTCCTATCTCCGGAGACCCATACTGTGTAACTTTTCATACCTGATTCTCACGTATCACATGACACTTAAGGTCCTCCCATGCTGTAGTGTGTGCCAGAGCCTTGCTCCTGTTCACAGCTGAATAATATTTCAGCCTGTGGACCGAGCATCTTATGTGTCCATCATCCATGTACAGACAGACAGCCCAGGTCTTTCCATCTTTGGGTATGTGAACAATGCAAGTATGAACAAGTTTTGTGGGGTGGTGTCTGGTGATGATTTGCCTTTCTTTTGTGTGGATCTGAGTTCATCTTTCTAAGGAACCCCACTCCTACCAGATTGCTTCAAGGCAGCTGTACCATGTGACAATCCCATTCCCAGGTGTGATGCTTCAATTTCCCAGCAGCCTCTTTGGCTGACATCTGTGGCTATGAGCATTATCCCATGGTTTTTATTTTTATCTGAGTTTCCTTGGGTGGTGTAAGTGGTTTCTATGACTGTGCTAGCTGTTCTAGAACCTCTAGAGCAACAGCTCTCACCCTTTCTCATGCTGCGACCTTTAATACAGTTCCTCATGCTGTGGGAAAGCCCAACTATAAAATTATTTTGTTGTTACCTCATAACTTTAATTTTGCTACTGTTATGAATCCTAATGTAAGTATCTTATATGCATGATATCTGATATGCAACCCCCATGAAAGGGTTGTTCAACCTCCAAAGGGATCATGACCCTCAGGTAGAGAACTACTGCATAGAGAATTAGCTGTTCAGTTCTTATTCATTTGTCATATCTTATGGATTCTGGGCACTTGGCCCTTTGGAGAGCAGAAGCATGAGTACCTTCCCTTGGTGGCTACCACCCATGAATATGGACACTGAGCTTCCCAAAGGCCCCTGCTCCACTGTCGCCACCCTGGGTCGTGCCTGCTCCATACTTTATGGTATGTGAGACCAACAGAAACTATATAGCTTGCAAGTTAATGGGAGACCAAATCAGAGAAATTACACATTGCAGGTTAAGGTTTCTATTCGCAGTTAAAACCACTAAGAATAAGTTCCTGTTGGTCCTGTGTTAAGTTCTTGCAAGTTAAGGTTTCTATTTATAATTAACAATATTGTAAACTGCTTACAACCCCTTTGTCTTAGTTAGGGTTTTACTGCTGTGAAGAGATGCCATGACCAAGGCAACTCTTACATGGACAACATTTAATTGAGGCTGGCTTACAGGTTCAGTCCATTATCATCATGGCAGGAAGCATGGCAGCATCCAGGCAGACATGGTGCTGAGAAGGAGCTGAGAGTTCTACATCTTGATTTGAAGCCAGCCAGAAGGAGTGTCTCCTCTGAACAGGGTAAAGCTTGAGCATAGAACCTCAAAGCCCACCTCCACAGTGACACACTTCCTCTGACAAGGCCACACCTCCTAACAGAGTTACTTCCCGTGGGCCAAGCACATTCAAACCACCACAGCCTTTCACATGATGACATCTGTACTCATGTCCCTTCCATCAGATCTGTCTAACAATGCCCCTGTGAACACCTTATCTCTCCTATAAAGGGGACTTCAAGTGGCCAGCAGGAACTGCTCTCTCAAAACCCACTTAGGGTGAGGCAGCTGGCTGGCCAGCCCCAGATGCACCCCCCAAATGCAGCTTGCTTTAACTGGGCAATCGTGGGTTCAGTCTTTTCTCCTCACAATTCTCAGGTTTAACAGGAGCAACACAGCCGCTCCTCAGCCTTCTCACAGCCTCATGATCCTCACACTGTGGGTGCCACGAGGCTGCAGCTGAGTCTTCTCTGCCCAGGTCTGTGTGTTTGGGAGTGGGTAATGGTGAATACTCTGTACCTCAGGACCCTTAGCAACTCCAGTCTCTCAAGTGTGCACTGCAAACCCTGCACTGTTCTCCTGAGTCAGATCCTCCCCATCTCTGTCCTGCCCCCACAGACCTCTGGCAATGGGGCAAGGGGAGGGTTCCCCTTCTAAAACATCGTCAAACCCATTACCTGGGCTGGCAAGATGAATAAAGGTGCTTGCAGCCAAGCCTGACAACCTATGTTTGATCCCAGGGACCCATATGTGAGGAGAGGACTGACTCCCATGAGTTGTCGTCTACACACACATGCACACACACACACACACACACACACACACACACGCACACGCACACGCACACGCACGCGCACACACACACACATGAACACACACACACAATAAATAAATAAATAAATAAATAAATAAATAAATAAATAAATAAATCTTTTCTGTGACAAGGTCTCATTATGTAGCCGTGGTCTAGAACTTGCCTATAAACCACATTGACCTCAAACTCACCGAGATCCACCTGCATCTGCCTCATTTGTAAAATCACAATAGTGATATAATAACTAATTTAACTTAAAACAAACCTGTTCCCCAGAACAAAGTTCATGAGACCTAGGCCCGTCCCTGTGTAGAACACACCCTTCACACCCTGATGCTATGCACATTTCCCTCTCCCAATGGCTCCCACTCCAAGAAACCCCCAGTCTCACCCTTGCTGGTCTCACCATGTCCTGGCTAGAGCTCTTGATTGAGCAGGCGCTCGGGCACACAGGAACCATTGTCCTGTCTCACTAAGGCTACAGTGTTGTGGGCTGCCAGCTGGTCACTTGGCTGCCTGGGCCTCCCTTTGGCAGGGCAGCAAGTTCCCAGAGTAAGTGGAGAGTGGATAAGAATGAGGACATGGCCACTCCAAGGGATGGTCAGGGGAGCGGGGGGTATTGTAGGTATGAGGGAGAGAACAGCCAGAGGTGGCTGGAAGAGTCCTGGGCAGAGAGAGAAAGTGCTGGATTGAACTTGGCCAGCCGAGTAGACCAGGCTGGTAAGAGGAGGGATGGAGGGAGAGCAAGAGAGGAAGAGAAAAGAGAAGACCAGGAACCAAGAGCAGAGGACCAGGAGGAAGCAAGAAAAGAATGACAACCACATGTGGACAAAATGGCTGATTTTGATTGGCACCAGAACCCCTGGCCTAGAAAAGTTTGGGGAAAGCTGCAGGGAGGGGGATGCGAAGGACAAGGGGAGTCAGCAAGGGGAGTCCCAGGCACCGAGTGAACATGGCTGCCAGCTTACACTTCAGTGTGTTGATAGGCTCTATAGTTGGCCATATGCCCTGGGTCTCTTTAGGCCCTGATAGTTGTTACCTGGTCTTGTGGAGTCATAACACGCCTAACTGTCGCTGTGAACTGCCCAAGGTGAGAGAGGACTGTGGATGTCATCTGGGACACGAGTCATCATGAGGACCCGCTCCTTCTATGGACTCAGTAGCCAGATTTGAGCACTAACTAATGAACACTGGGCATCTTCTATATGCATTGTTTGCTGTGTGCAGCCAAGGTGCTTTCATCACTTACTGCATACAGCTAACATACTGAATACTAGCTAGCTCTATCCTGTGGCCAGCATTCACAGGACTTACGCTTATTCCCTCCTCAGGTTAAGAAAAATCCAGAGCTTGGAAAGGGACAAAAATATTACTCTTTCCTTCTTGGTATCACCATAGATCAGGGCTCTCCCATGGCGTGGCGTGGCATGGCTTGGTGTGTGAGTTCTGAGGCAGGCCAGTCCAGGCTAATCCCCTGAGGCCTAAAGCCCTCCATGCTTCAACCAAGACACCCAGTAGAGTTGACAGACCCCCCTCCCAAGAGTCAGGCCCAGCCCAGCTCTTTCTTTGACAATGGGAGACTCTCACCTTAGCACTGCAGTGAGCAGAACACAGTGCTGTGTGTGTCAGTCTCTACCCCTTCCACACCACCACCAGAGTAGGATGCAGCAGGGTGCTGGGGAGGAAACTAAGTCACAGAAAAGGGGCAACCTGCCAGGATTCAAACCAAGGCTACACCTTACGAGGAGCAGCCCTGAACCAAGGCCTACCATCGGTAGCCCTGAGGGCAGGCGCTTATACAAACCTTCGTAAAGTGGGTAAACAAGTGGCCAGCTTGAAACCACACCCTGCGAACACCTAGGTGTTCACTGCCCTGCAGCCTTTCCTCCCCTTCAACTCCAGCAGCTTCAAACCCAAAGTCAGCTGAGCTGGCTGAGGCCCCTCCCACCTAGGGCAGAGCAGGACTACCATCCAGGGAGCCACTGCCTGGACAACCTGCAATTACCACCTAATATGATTGTGTTAATTACCATTGCAGAGCATCAGGACTGAGCCCAGGGTGACCACACACACACACACACACACACACACACACACACACACACACACGGCTTTCTAGGCTGATCATGTGCTCAGCTAGAACCCCACACAGTCAAGTGGAAAATAGAGGCTTGAGCATGGAGATGAAGGGAGGCCCCTCAGCCACAATATCCCACATCAGTGAGTGGGCTTAGGGAGGGCAGGGGGGCTCCAGAGTTCATGGACGGCTGCAGAGTAGGGCCAGCAAGGGCATGAGCGGGCCATCCCTGTGCCTCACCCTTTCCCACTCCCTTCCTTGGCCCCCACCCCAGACCCCCTCCATCACTCCCTTTCTTGCCCCCACCCCAGACCCCCTCCATCACTCCCTTCCTTGCCCCCACCCCAGACCCCCTCCATCACTCCCTTCCTTGCCCCCACCCCAGACCCCCTCCATCACTCCCTTCCTTGCCCCCACCCCAGATCCCCTCCATCACTCCCTTCCTTGCCCCCACCCCAGACCCCCTCCATCACTCCCTTCCTTGGCCCCCACCCCAGACCCCCTCCATCACTCCCTTCCTCTGTTCCCTTCCTAGGTTCAGTGTCGTCTACAGATCGCAGGCAGGAGGCTCGTGTCCTGCAAGTATCCACCACCCAGGCTCCTGGAGCTATGTCCCTTGTGTGCTTCATCCTGGGGCAACCCAGAACAAGGACCTCAGACATAAGGTTACTGCCCCAGCGTTCTTGATGAAAACCATCAGGCTAGAGCACAGAGGGGACTTCCAGGCTGAAAGGATGCCCAGCCATGGCCAGCAAGCACAGCTGGACCCAGGCACCCAACATGGATGTAACCCTCCCCTCAGCTCAGCCTTCCTTATGCTGGTTCCCTCTGAGGAAAGTGAATCGGCTGTGACTGAACCCATTAAGACGCATCTGCGCGTGGCCACCCGGCTGCCCACTGCATCTTCAAGGGACGACAGCTCAGATGGAAGCCACATCGGCAGGGTGCATGCTGACACTCACGCCTGCCTCCGCCATCTCCACAGACCTTGCTTCCTGAGTTCCCTGGCTGTTGCAAGGCAGAGAGAAGTTCTCCTGGGACTCATGTGAACAGGCAATGCCAGACAGTCTGTGCTTCCTCAGGTGTCCTCCCAGGCAGTGTGAGGCGGGAGAGGGGAGGAAGGGGGGACCAGGCTCAAAGGGGCTCTCAACTTCGGGCAGCAATAGCATTAGAAATCATGATGCAGGCCCTGTGCTTTGGCCCAGGGAAGCCACAGCCAGATACAGAGACACAGGGTAAACATGGCCATAAAAGGGCACACATACATTACATATGGACACAGGTAAACACACACACAAAAGTGTACAAGCCAAGACAGAGATGTGTTCAGAGTCACACAGGGTGTCAGTGAGACACACAGAACACTTGCTTCCAAGAGATGACATCAGCTCTGGAATGGCATGAATGTGGCCCAGGAGAAGGCCAGTTGCCCTGGCAACACATCCCAGGGCCTCAGCCTCAGTGGCGCTGCCCATCTGGCCACTGGCAGAAAGGGCTGCTGGGATCCTGAGCCAGCAGGGGGATCAGGGAGATCCCAGTCGCAACAGGAGGACCTGATGTGCCCTGGGGCAGAGAGGGACACAGTCCTGTCCTGGGATCAAAGCGATGTGCTGTCCTTGATGAGGATCAGAGAGGCCACAGGGCCTTGGGTAGATAGCAAGGGCTGTGCCCTGTCCTGGAAGTCTAGGAGACCTGTCAGTCCATAGCCCTGAACCTCCAGTCACCAGGGCACCCAGCCTGGGTTCTGCTCACTTCTCTCCTGTAGCTGGACATGACCAGCCCAGCCCTTCCCACATGGTCCCAATTTCTTCCCTCCATTACTGTTACCCATGCCCAGGCTGGTAGAAGACCACAGGTGTCACATCATGGCAGGTCTTCCCCTTAGCATTGGTCCAACCCACCCATGGGACAGAGGTTAGGAGCCCACGTTGACAGATAAGGCATCCTCACCCAGCTAAACTGAATATGTGTGCATGGGTGACCCCAGGGACTAGATGTCCCAACTCCAGTGTCAGAATCATTCCCACTCAGTGACTCACTGCAGAGAAAACCCTGTTCCAGCTGAGAGGCCATAGAGGGCTCCCCGTAGTGCTACCACCAAGGTGGGTGCTGGGCTAGCACAGAGGTTAAAGCACTTAAGAACCATCATTAATAGTCGGCTTTGAAAAACTTAAAGTTACAGAACTGCTTTGTAATTGCAGTAAATTTCAAATAATATCAAATTAATTATAAAGTGCCTACCACCTAGGCAGCAGCCTCTAAACCTGTCTTCTGGTCTCACTGGGCCAGACAGGTCCAGGCCAGTTCCTGGTTTAGGCAACTGGCAGTATCTAAAGAGACCACAAGTAGGCAAGACCTAGAAAGAAAACGGAGCTAGCTCTCTGGGGACCATACAGCTTGCCTCCCCTCCCAACCTCCACCAGATAGCTCGGCTTTCCACGGAGTCCACAGGCCTTCAGCAGCTTGTGGGATATCCAGTGTCCACTCTGCAGACTGTTGTGAAGACAGGCTGAGTTGTATGGATGAAGACTGAGGACAGAACCCAGCACTGGGACCTGTGAGTCCCCATCACAACAGCCAGGGTCTGCCTACCTCTTCTATCTTCTGTTCAGCCCCAAGCAGCAGAGAGTATGAGTGTGAGAAAGGTCTTCCTCACCCCGGGCTCCCCCACCCTGCCAGCCATCCACAGTGAAACTCTTGTTGTTATTAAACACAAATCAAGCAGGCCTGCACCCCCGCACTCCCCAAACACCTTTACTGCACTAAAAACAGCATTATAAACAAATACATTTGGGGGAGGTATCTTAAAAGGTTCACACAGAGTCAACTGCAAACAAAGCAAACAGTGCAAGGTGTAGAAAACAGGGCCCCACAGAGCATAGAGGATGGGAGACAGAAAACAGCAGGAGACCCCTGGGACCCTCGGTCCACCACTCCAACTGACCAGCCCAGGTCCTAGATGTGCCCTAGTTCCAGAGACAATGGGGACCGGGGGGGGGGGGGGGGGTTCAACTCCAAGGTGCTTGGCTCACCTCAAGGGTCCAAGCAATCAACCCTGAAATTCTTTTCTAGAGGGACAAGAGCTTTTGGAGTTTGAGGAGATAGCAAAAGACAAAGGGACGCTGGACCCTCCCTGGTCCACCACTATCCAACAGGCAGTCCATTCTGTTCTGAGCCTTAGAGTTTGTGCAAAACACAGCAGCCATTCAGGGACCCATGCATCCCACCCCATGAGGATTTCCTGTGCAGGAAAGACACACATAAACAACCCAGAGCCCCGCCCCCCCCAACAAGCGCACACATGTGTGTGCGCACGTGCACACACACAAACACACACACACACACACACACAGCCCACCCACCACAACTATAGCCTATTTACACTCTGGAGCAAAGGGCGACTTGCCAAGTGCACCCTAGGAAGGCGGTTTGTAGCCAGCAGGATGGGGAGAGAGCCACAGGCCTGAGGCAGAAGCTCCTGGGTTACAGGTGGCTCTGGTTGATCAGCAGGAGTGGAGGGAAGGCTGTGCCAAAGAGCCATCAGCCAAGAGTCACAGCCTTCCTCTGCTCTCTGCGCACTCTGGGTTTCTTGTCTTCCCCAGCTCCGGCTGAAGGCCAAGCCCTCCTGTGGTTCTGGATGAAACATCAGCGCCAGAACTTGGGAGGCTAGACCTACCTGGCGCCAGCCTGGACAGGGAGGATGACCTCCCAAAGACTGGGAGATGTCACAAAGAAGTTCTCAGAGCGTCTGAGCAACCAGACTGTGCGGAAAAACACCCGCGTGCAGCGAAGGGAGAAAAAAAAAACAAAAAACAAAAAACGAAGTTCCACACTCAGGGAACTCTGCTCTGAGTCCCAGCTACTTTAGGTACCGGGATCCTAGCACTGCTAGGAACCCCAAAAACTCAATGTGGGTGGGTCAGGGGGGAGGGGTTTCGGTCAGCAGGGCAGTGTTTGCGTCTGCAGCCCATCTTCTTCTAAGAAAAGAGCAATCCACTAAGAGACCCAGGGAACGCAGGGCCACAGGCCCCGCCCACCTCCGCCCGCTCAGCTAAGTATAGAAGGGAGGGATCAGTGACCTCACAGAAAGGGCAACAGGGAGGTCAGTGGCAGTTCCTCCTCCCCAAGGAGTGTGTCCCGCTTAAGGCTGCTACCCTTATTGACAACCTTGATTCTGAGGGCCAGCTTACGCACACTGGCTGGCCCCAGGCCGTCAAAGAAGAAGTCCTCGTTGAAGATGGGGTGGCGGCTGTTTTTGATGATGGTGCTCCGTTGCTTCTGCAGCTTCCCGGGCACCAGGCACAGCCCCACACAGCAATTGATGCTCCGGGCATCACAAGGCCGGTCATACAGGCCCTCAGCCGCCAGCAGGCGCACACGCAGGCGAGCCTGAGCAGCCTCATACTCGGCCAGCAGCCTCACGCTGCCCCTGGTGCCCATCCGCACTGTGTGCTCTCCACGTGGTGCCTGGCCAGACTCGGGGCCTGGCTCCGGGGTAGCCCTGCGGGTCAAGCGGCGACGGACACCTGGGCTGGTGTCTGGTGTGCTGTCATCCGCAGACAGGGAGCCATGGCGACCTACCGACTGTTTCAGCTGGCTCACTTTGGCCTGGCTATCCTGGGCAAAGCCCTTGAGCAGCGATACAGAGCGAGACAGCAGAGGGGACCCGAAGGGGGACGACTCAGCAGAGGACCCTGTGTCACTTTCCCCACCACTGAAGTAGCGGCTAGGACTCATCAGGGCCCCCCCAACCTCCCGGGATCCCCCATCACCTCCATTGGCCTTGGCCCCTGCTCGCCGGCGGCCAGCACCAGGGGATCCGACCTGGGCCAGGGCCCCGTGCTCACTGTGGAAAAGGGACTCCTTGCGTCTGGTGTGTGGGCTCTCGGCCAGTGTGGCAAAGCCATAGGAAGTCTGAGCCTTGGGCACAGAGGGCAATGACATGGCACCCTGTGCCTGGGGGTCAGCGTTGGTGGCTTCCTCGGCTGTCCAGTCCTCCGCACTCTCTATCTGAATCACATGCCGTGTGGCTGCCTTCAGCAGGCTCCTGCTCTCTGAGGCCAACTTGACCGGCAGCCGGGGACTGCGAGGTGCTCGACGGGGCCCAGGTGAAGCCAGATTTTGCTCTGAGGTGGAGGGACCCAGGTCCGCCTGTCCCTCAGCCTCTGTGGGGCCTGAGGGCAGCTTGGGCGGGATGAAGAAGTCGGGGATCTTGTCCGGAGTCAGTACGTTGCTATACAAAGGGCCCTTGGAGGCCTTGTCCCCAGCCTCGCCACCCACCCCGCGGCTGGCACCATTCTCCCCAGACCCCCGAAGTCGTTCCAAGAACCACATGTTGGTTTTTCTCATGAGGGCAACAGGCAAGAGACCAGGGAGTCTGGGAAAAGAAATAGAGGTCAGAGGTGACACTTGTGCTCAAAGGTCACCTCTCAGGGCTGTCAGAGGGTGGAACTTGTGTTAAAGGGTCACCTATTAGGGTTATCAAGAGGTTGGCATCTATGCCCAGCTGTCAACCGACTGTCAAGGATGTCAGGGGGTGGTACTGTACACAGGAGTCATCTGCCAGGGCCCCATGGGTTTGACACCTGGTTCAGTAGTTACCACCTGTCAGGGTGGAAGCCAGCGTAGCGTAGGGTCACGCTGAGCACTTGGGGCGCCCTGAGCAGGGTCAGTCTCCCACGCGAGCTGGGCCCGACCAGTATCCTGCGCACCCACCCACCACTTCAAGGGGTCGGGGGTCCCCCCGGGAACCACAGGCCTGAGCATCCCGGCCCCGCCCCCGGCTGCCACCCACCTGTGGCTTCGGTACCCAGCTGCTACGCTTTGCGTTGGGGGAGGCGGCGGCAGCCCTGGGCCGGGCGCAGCGAACTGACCGCGCCCCCGACTCCCTGTGCGCGGGGTATGGGCACTGCGGAGAGCGCTGGGCTCACCTGCCCGGCGGGCTGCGGCGACTCCGGAACCCGGAGCTCGGCTACGGCCGGGAGCAGCTGCGAGCGAGGTGGCAGCTCAGTGGCCAGCTCTGCGCTCGGCGCGGGAAACCGCCCACCAAGCCGTATTCCTCCGAATGCGGCCGCGCGCCCGCGTCCTCGCCATCCGCGAGGGGCGGGGCCTCCCGGAACTGGCGGGGGATAGGGGGCGGGGCCCCAAATATAAATAGGGCGGGGTCTGCATGCGGAGCGGGGCCTATGAGATAGCCTCCTGGTTCATGCTAGGGGTGGGCGGGGCTACTGGTAAATAGGGTGGGGCCTGAACAAGGGGCGGAGCTGGCAAGAGTGGCTGGACTTCATTGTCCTTTCCCTGGGTAGCACTGAACCACCTGCCTGGTATAGGGTGGGTGGGGCGTGGCTTCAGTACAGAGAGAGTTCTGTGAGGGTTAGGGGCGGGCCTAGCTCGTGAGGCTGGTCTTGGGTTCTTGACGGGGGTCTCCTAATACCAATTTGTATAGCCTGTGGTCCTGAGCATGACCCAGACTACTGATCCAGGCCTCCGGATGCTAGACTGAGTGGAATACTGTCTGGTTGGGGAGCTGAGGGGCGGGGCTTGTGGCACTGGATCCAGCTGAGTCAGGCTGTACCACTTCCAGTCCTGGCCTTGGCCCTCAGCTCTGGGGAGCACAACAGGCCCCTTCACAAGCCAGCTGATCTTCAACCAATAATAATTGTAATGATTGGAATTGGAAACTGAGTCCTTGTCAGCCTCTACACGACCTTCTCCATCTCTGGCTCCCATGGCACCCAGCATCCTCAGCATTTGTAGATGGGGTGACAGTTTCTCTCTAGAAGAACCCACCCAGAGAAAGGCCTGGTCATTGTTCGCTGGGTTTCCACAGCCCAGCATCAGGTCCTTGACGAAATGCACCTTCCATGGGCCTACATTTATCTGGTACCCATCTATGGCCAAATGACCCAGAAGCTGGGAACAGTCTGATGGTCATCCTGATGACCAATGAGACAGGTAGCCATGGAACAACATGACACACACCTTTAATTCCAGCATTTGGAGCAAGGAGGGGAGCACAGGCAGGTCTCTGTGTGAGGCTAGTCTGGTCTACATAGTAAGTTCTAGGACAGCCAAGGCTACATAGTGAGACTGTCTCAAACAAATAAAACAAAAACAAAAGAAAGAAACAAACAAAAAACTTGTAACAGGAAATCTAGAGGACAATAGAAGAAATTGTCATCCGTGGTCGGCTGTGGCAGAAGAGGCCTAGCATGGTAAGGCCAGGGCTCAAACCAAGGGTAGCTACAGGATCACAGCCCCCAGGAACCAGGCTGCCTTGGGCTTGCTCAGCTGGTGCTTCAATCCTGTGGCTGTACATACTCCCCTCTGTGTGACGTCAGGTAAGCCTCCCAACCTCTCTGAGCTTCTATAGGTGAGCAAGCATCTTAGCCCAAGGGTCCTGACTCAAGCAGCAAAGGACCCCAGAGGCTGGCTCCTACACCATAATACCTGGAAACTTAGAAACAAAGGCCCATAGGGAAAGGTATCTGGATGTGGATCCCCAAACCCACCCTCTTGGCCCCTGTGGACCCCACCCTGCAGAGAAGCCTGGCCAGCCCTTCTAGCTGCCAGATGGCAGACAGGAACCTTTTGGTCAACAAAGCCGTCTGCTTCTTTCTGAGCTGAGCAGAGCCATTGGCAGAGGCAGACATGGCCAAGCCCCTCCTATCCAGGACTCAGGTTCAGCTCTTGAGGCAGAGAGCATCAAGATTAGGAGGGATATCGATCCAACTTCTTCCTGCAGTCCTGAGTCGTGCCACCTCCTGCTGTGTGACCTTTGCGCCCAGGCCAGTGGGAGGGGTATTTCCCAGAGGTCTGTGAGGCATTCTGCTCCTGAGACTGAACAATCGGCTCAATGCTTAAGAGAACTTTGCTCTCAAAGGACCCAGGTTCAGTTTCTAGCACCCACCTTGTGTGCAGACATACACATAAAATTCAATGCAATACTACAGAATTAAGACTCAAGGCTCAAGACCCAGTGCCAATCCTGCGACCACACAGCTCTAGCAGGGTCACTCAGAATGGTGGGCTGTTGGCAGAGGGGCCTGACTGCTCCTCCTCCATAGCCTATTCACTTCCAGACATGTGCAGTGCTTGGCAGGCCTACAGAAAGCTAGATCTCCTGTCTCTGTGGACACTTCAGAAGAAGACAAACACAGAATTTGAACTCAGAACTCTCCTACACCCATCCTAAGATTCCTCTGGGCAAATGTTTGTTAATTGAGTAGTTGACAGTGTGAAAGGTAAGGCTGTAGATAGAACTCCCCCACAGCCACGCATGTGGGCTTCCTGGTCCCTGCTCATCTCATACCTGGGCACCCTAGACTCCTCTGGCTCAGGGATCAGGGAGATGATGTGCCCGGCAGCTCTGCCATCCTTGTCACCCCTGGCCCATCCAGCCCCCTCCTTGACCCAGGTCCCTGAATCTCACTACACTTCCTCTTCCAGGTCCTCAGACATCCTTGTCCTGTCAAGGAACAGTTCCCACCATAGTGCTTCTTTTCACTGGAAACCAAGTTTATGACCTCGTGCTTAAGAAGCCCAGCAGCTTTCTCCAGCACTCCCCGGCCCTATGTCCTTCACCAGTCCCTAGGCAAGCCAGCTTCACATACATGGGTGTCTGTGCATGCTCTCACTTTACCCAGAACTCTCTTCCTCCTGGGGATCACCAACAGTCCCTCAACAAAGCTCTCCAGGTCCTATGAGATCCCTGAGCTCCAGAACGCTCCTTCTTCCAGATGTTATTTATCTGGAAAATACACAGTGGTGACTTGGTGATCAATGTCTCGGGTAGTCTTGCATCCCTGCTGCCACCAGAAGTCCTAGTGGATGAGGGGTGCTCAAAGGATCGTGGTGGGAGGGGTGGATGAGCTGGTACATGGATAGATGAGGAAGAGTAGGTGGGGTGTGGATAGGGCTGAAGGTGGAGTGGGTAGATAAAATGATGGGTGAATGAGAGAATAGGTAGGTGGGTGGATGGATGGGTGGGTAGGTGGATGGATGGATGGTGGATGAATGGAAGGATGGATGGAGGGATGGGTGGGTGGATGGATAGATGAATGGGTGGGTGGATGGATGATGGATGGGTGGATGGATGGATGGGTGGATGGAGGGATGGATGAATGGATGGATGGATGATGGATGGGTGGATGGATGGAGGGATGGATGGGTGGATGGGTAGATGGATGATGGATGGATGGATGGATGGATGGGTAGATGGATGATGGATGGATGGATGGATGAATGGATGGGTGGATGGGTGGGTGGATGGATGGATAGATGGATGGATGGGTGGATGGATGGGTGGATGGAGGGATGGGTGGGTGGATGGAGGGATGGATGGATGGATAGATGGATGGGTGGGTAGGTGGATGGATGGATGGGTGGATGGGTGGTGGATGGATGGATGGGGCATATGAGTGGCTGGGTAGAAAGACAAGTGTGGATGGGTAAGTTATGAGATTGATGGAGATTAATGGATAGTGTAGGCTTTGATTTTTTTAAAGCCTGTTTTTTAAAGATTTATTTATTTATTTAATATATATGAATACACTGTAGCTATCTTCAGACACACCAGAAAGGCAGTTAGATCCCATTACAGATGGTTATGAGCAACCATATGATTGCTGGAAATTGAACTCAGGATCTCCGGAAGAGCCGTCAATGCTCTTAAACACTGAGCCATATCTCCAGCCCCCCTTTAAAACCTATTTTTAAAAAGTGTTCTTAAATGTTTTAACCTCTCTTCTAGCCCACCACCCACCAAAGGTAGTGGAAAAGAAATGTTATTAGGATACAGGGGATGTGGACCTGTTTAGAAATTTCTTTAGAGCAAATCCCATCTGTGTTGTCAGGATATACACCAGCAGTCCAGTTCAGTTGTGTCAGGATAGCAAACACGAATCAGCAGTGGTGGCATGGCCTAACAGACACAGTCTACCTCAGTCAAATCGCACAAGTCAACAGGAGTGACCAGGACCAGCAGGGACACCAGGAAAAGTTTTCTGCTGTGTCCCTCTCAACAAAGTGAAGATCAGCAAAGACTGGAGTCCAGGGATGTGTTACAAAGCTAGCTATGTAAGCCTCTGTCACTGTCCTATTTATACTCTATCCAAGCATCACGGGTCCTCCCACGGGTCTTGTCTTACCATGTGAGTCTGTATCAGCTGACATCACTCTGCCAATCAGCCCGAGTCAGTGGAAGCAGCAAAAAGCCGCCAGAACACCACCAGAAGTTTTTTAGTGTGTGTGTGTGTGTGTGTGTGTATGTCACGGCAAACATGACTTAACAGTCATTAAAAAGAATGACAAGGCATCATCTAGCGTCGTCCACCATCTGTTGAGTCCTTT